>NW_027363201.1:1200000-1521258 GCF_046119375.1 Phyllobates terribilis | reverse complement strand
AGTCCAAAAAAAAAATTTTTTTCAACTTTTTTCAATTTTACCCCCGTGGGATATATATTCTACCCAAACACATTTGGAACTCTCCTGGGGTACCCTCACACATATTATTCCCTCATTTAGTGGATATTTTCACAAAAAAGTGAAATTTTCAAAAATTCTGAAAATTGGCTGAAAACGACTAAATATGAAGGACTCATCGGGCGAATCGCTCTGGAACTGAAATCGGAACGCTCACTGATATTGCCCCTATCTGAAAGTCTGATAAACGCTGAAAAAATGATTAAGTCCAAAAAAATTTTTTTAACTTTTTTTCAATTTTACCCCCGTGGGATATATATTCTACCCACACACATTTGGAACACTCCTGGGGTACCCTCACACATATTATTCCCTCATTTAGTGGATATTTTCACAAAAAGTGAAATTTTCAAAAATTCAGAAAATTGGCTGAATACGACTGAATATGAAGGACTTATCGGGAGAATCGCGCTGGAACTGAAATTGGAACGCTCAGTGACATTTCCCTTATCTGAAAGTCTGATAAACGCTGAAAAAATGACTAAGTCCAAAAAAAAATTTTTTTCACCTTTTTTCAATTTTACCCCTGTGGGATATATATTCTACCCACACACATTTGTAACTCTCCTGGGTTACCCTCACACATATTATTCCCTCATTTAGTGGATATTTTCACAAAAAAGTGAAATTTTCAAAAATTCAGAAAATTGGCTGAATACGACTGAATATGAAGGACTCATCGGGCGAATCGCGCTGGAACTGAAATCGGAACGCTCACTGACATTTCCCCTATCTGAAAGTCTGATAAACGCTGAAAAAATGACTAAGTCCAAAAAAAAAATTTTTCACCTTTTTTCAATTTTCCCCCCGTGGGATATATATTCTACCCACACACATTTGGAACACTCCTGGGGTACCCTCACACATATTATTCCCTCATTTAGTGGATATTTTCCCAAAAAAGTGAAATTTTAAAAAATTCTGAAAATTGGCTGAAAACGACTAAATATGAAGGACTCATCGGGCGAATCGCTCTGGAACTGAAATCGGAACGCTCACTGATATTGCCCCTATCTGAAAGTCTGATAAACGCTGAAAAAATGATTAAGTCCAAAAAAAATTTTTTAACCTTTTTTCAATTTTACCCCCGTGGGATATATATTCTATCCACACACATTTGGAAGTCTCCTGGGATACCCTCACACATATTATTCCCTCACTTAGTGGATATTTTCACAAAAAAGTGAAATTTTCAAAAATTCAGAAAATTGGCTGAAAACGACTGAATATGAAGGACTCATCGCAAGAATCGCGCTGGAACTGAATTCGGAACGCTCACTGACATTTCCCCTATCTGAAATTCTGATAAACGCTGAAAAAATGACTAAGTCCAAAAAAAAATTTTTTCACCTTTTTTCAATTTTCCCCCCGTGGGATATATATTCTACCCACGCACATTTGGAACACTTCTGGGGTACCCTCACACATATTATTCCTTCATTTAGTGGATATTTTCACAAAAAAGTGAAATTTTCAAAAATTCTGAAAATTGGCTGAAAACGACTAAATATGAAGGACTCATCGGGTGAATCGCTCTGGAACTGAAATCGGAACGCTCACTGATATTGCCCCTATCTGAAAGTCTGATAAACGCTGAAAAAATGACTAAGTCCAAAAAAAAAATTTTTTAACCTTTTTTCAATTTTACCCCCGTGGGATATATATTCTACCCACACACATTTGGAACTCTCCTGGGGTACCCTCACACATATTATTCCCTCATTTAGTGGATATTTTCACAAAAAAGTGAAATTTTCAAAAATTCAGAAAATTGGCTGAAAACGACTGAATATGAAGGACTCATCGCGAGACTCGCGCTGGAACTGAATTCGGAACGCTCACTGACATTTCCCCTATCTGAAATTCTGATAAACGCTGAAAAAATGACTAAGTCCAAAAAAAAAATTTTTCACCTTTTTTCAATTTTACCCCCGTGGGATATATATTCTACCCACACACATTTGGAACTCTACTCGGGTACCCTCACACATATTATTCCCTCATTTAGTGGATATTTTCACAAAAAAGTGAAATTTTCAAAAATTCAGAAAATTGGCTGAAAACGACTAAATATGAAGGACTCATCGGGCGAATCGCTCTGGAACTGAAATCGGAACGCTCACTGATATTGCCCCTATCTGAAAGTCTGATAAACGCTGAAAAAATGACTAAGTCCAAAAAAAATTTTTTTTCAACTTTTTTCAATTTTACCCCCGTGGAATATATATACTACCCACGCACATTTGGAACACTCCTGGGGTACCCTCATACATATTATTCCCTCATTTAGTGGATATTTTCACAAAAAGTGAAATTTTCAAAAATTCAGAAAATTGGCTGAATACGACTGAATATGAAGGACTCATCGGGAGAATCGCGCTGGAAATGAAATCGGAACGCTCACTGACATTTCCCCTATCTGAAAGTCTGATAAACGCTGAAAAAATGACTAAGTCCAAAAAAAAAATTTTTCACCTTTTTTCAATTTCCCCCCCGTGGGATATATATTCTACCCACACACATTTGGAACTCTCCTGGGGTACCCTCACACATATTATTCCCTCATTTAGTGGATATCTTCACAAAAAAGTGAAATTTTCAAAAATTCAGAAAATTGGCTGAAAACGGCTAAATATGAAGGACTCATCTGGCGAATCGCTCTGGAACTGAAATCGGAACGCTCACTGATATTGCCCCTATCTGAAAGTCTGATAAATGCTGAAAAAATGATTAAGTCCAAAAAAAAAAATTTTTTCAACTTTTTTCAATTTTACCCCCGTGGGATATATATTCTACCCACGCACATTTGGAACACTCCTGGGGTACCCTCACACATATTATTCCCTCATTTAGTGGATATTTTCACAAAAAGTGAAATTTTCAAAAATTCAGAAAATTGGCTGAATACGACTGAATATGAAGGACTCATCGGGAGAATCGCGCTGGAACTGAAATTGGAACGCTCAGTGACATTTCCCTTATCTGAAAGTCTGATAAACGCTGAAAAAATGACTAAGTCCAAAAAAAAATTTTTTTCACCTTTTTTCAATTTTACCCCTGTGGGATATATATTCTACCCACACACATTTGTAACTCTCCTGGGTTACCCTCACACATATTATTCCCTCATTTAGTGGATATTTTCACAAAAAAGTGAAATTTTCAAAAATTCAGAAAATTGGCTGAATACGACTGAATATGAAGGACTCATCGGGCGAATCGCGCTGGAACTGAAATCGGAACGCTCACTGACATTTCCCCTATCTGAAAGTCTGATAAACGCTGAAAAAATGACTAAGTCCAAAAAAAAAATTTTTCACCTTTTTTCAATTTTCCCCCCGTGGGATATATATTCTACCCACACACATTTGGAACACTCCTGGGGTACCCTCACACATATTATTCCCTCATTTAGTGGATATTTTCCCAAAAAAGTGAAATTTTAAAAAATTCTGAAAATTGGCTGAAAACGACTAAATATGAAGGACTCATCGGGCGAATCGCTCTGGAACTGAAATCGGAACGCTCACTGATATTGCCCCTATCTGAAAGTCTGATAAACGCTGAAAAAATGATTAAGTCCAAAAAAAATTTTTTAACCTTTTTTCAATTTTACCCCCGTGGGATATATATTCTATCCACACACATTTGGAACTCTCCTGGGATACCCTCACACATATTATTCCCTCACTTAGTGGATATTTTCACAAAAAAGTGAAATTTTCAAAAATTCAGAAAATTGGCTGAAAACGACTGAATATGAAGGACTCATCGCAAGAATCGCGCTGGAACTGAATTCGGAACGCTCACTGACATTTCCCCTATCTGAAATTCTGATAAACGCTGAAAAAATGACTAAGTCCAAAAAAAAAATTTTTCACCTTTTTTCAATTTTCCCCCCGTGGGATATATATTCTACCCACACACATTTGGAACTCTCCTGGGGTACCCTCACACATATTATTCCCTCATTTAGTGGATACCTACACAAAAAAGTGAAATTTTCAAAAATTCAGAAAATTGGCTGAAAACGGCTAAATATGAAGGACTTATCTGGCGAATCGCTCTGGAACTGAAATCGGAACGCTCACTGACATTTCCCCTATCTGAAATTCTGATAAACGCTGAAAAAATGACTAAGTCCAAAAAAAAAATTTTTCACCTTTTTTCAATTTTACCCCCGTGGGATATATATTCTACCCACACACATTTGTAACTTTCCTGGGTTACCCTCACACATATTATTCCCTCATTTAGTGGATATTTTCACAAAAAAGTGAAATTTTCAAAAATTCAGAAAATTGGCTGAAAACGACTGAATATGAAGGACTCATCGGGCGAATCGCGCTGGAACTGAAATCGGAACGCTCACTCACATTTCCCCTATCTGAAAGTCTGATAAACGCTGAAAAAATGACTAAGTCCAAAAAAAAAATTTTTCACCTTTTTTCAATTTTCCCCTCGTGGGATATATATTCTACCCACACACATTTGGAACTCTCCTGGGGTACCCTCACACATATTATTCCCTCATTTAGTGGATATCTTCACAAAAAAGTGAAATTTTCAAAAATTCTGAAAATTGGCTGAAAACGACTAAATATGAAGGACTCATGTGGCGAATCGCTCTGGAACTGAAATCGGAATGCTCACTGATATTGCCCCTATCTGAAAGTCTGATAAACGCTGAAAAAATGATTAAGTCCAAAAAAAAAATTTTTTTCAACTTTTTTCAATTTTACGCCCGTGGGATATATATTCTACCCACGCACATTTGGAACACTCCTTAGGTACCCTCACACATATTATTCCCTCATTTAGTGGATATTTTCACAAAAAAGTGAAATTTTCCAAAATTCTGAAAATTGGCTGAAAACGACTAAATATGAAGGACTCATCGGGCGAATCGCTCTGGAACTGAAATCGGAACGCTCACTGATATTGCCCCTATCTGAAAGTCTGATAAACGCTGAAAAAATGATTAAGTCCAAAAAAAATTTTTTAACCTTTTTTCAATTTTACCCCCGTGAGATATATATTCTACCCACACACATTTGGAACTCTCCTGGGGTACCCTCACACATATTATTCCCTCATTTAGTGGATATTTTCACAAAAAAGTGAAATATTCAAAAATTCAGAAAATTGGCTGAAAACGACTGAATATGAAGGACTCATCGGGCGAATCGCGCTGGAACTGAAATCTGAACGCTCTCTGACATTTCCCCTATCTGAAAGTCTGATAAACGCTGAAAAAATGACTAAATCCCAAAAAAAAAATTTTTCACCTTTTTTCAATTTTACCCCCGTGGGATATATATTCTACCCACACACATTTGGAACTCTCCTGGGGTACCCTCACACATATTATTCCCTCATTTAGTGGATATTTTCACAAAAAAGTGAAATTTTCAAAATTCAGAAAATTGGCTGAAAACGACTAAATATGAAGGACTCATCGGGCGAATCGCTCTGGAACTGAAATCGGAACGCTCACTGATATTGCCCCTATCTGAAAGTCTGATAAACGCTGAAAAAATGATTAAGTCCAAAAAAAAATTTTTTCAACTTTTTTCAATTTTACCCCCGTGGGATATATATTCTACCCACGCACATTTGGAACTCTCCTGGGGTACCCTCACACATATTATTCCCTCATTTAGTGGATATTTTCACAAAAAAGTGAAATATTCAAAAATTCAGAAAATTGGCTGAAAACGACTGAATATGAAGGACTCATCGGGCGAATCGCGCTGGAACTGAAATCTGAACGCTCTCTGACATTTCCCCTCTCTGAAAGTCTGATAAACGCTGAAAAAATGACTAAATCCCAAAAAAAAATTTTTTCACCTTTTTTCAATTTTACCCCCGTGGGATATATATTCTACCCACACACATTTGGAACTCTCCTGGGGTACCCTCACACATATTATTCCCTCATTTAGTGGATATTTTCACAAAAAAGTGAAATTTTCAAAAATTCAGAAAATTGGCTGAAAACGACTAAATATGAAGGACTCATCGGGCGAATCGCTCTGGAACTGAAATCGGAATGCTCACTGATATTGCCCCTATCTGAAAGTCTGATAAACGCTGAAAAAATGATTAAGTCCAAAAAATAATTTTTTCAACTTTTTTCAATTTTACCCCCGTGGGATATATATTCTACCCACGCACATTTGGAACACTCCTGGGGTACCCTCACACATATTATTCCCTCATTTAGTGGATATTTTCACAAAAAAGTGAAATTTTCAAAAATTCTGAAAATTGGCTGAAAAGGACTAAATATGAAGGACTCATCGGGCGAATCGCTCTGGAACTGAAATCGGAACGCTCACTGACATTTCCCCTATCTGAAAGTCTGATAAACGCTGAAAAAATGACTAAGTCCAAAAAAAAAAATTTTTAACCTTTTTTCAATTTTACCCCCGTGGGATATATATTCTACCCACACACATTTGGAACTCTCCTGGGGTACCCTCACACATATTATTCCCTTATTTAGTGGATATTTTCACAAAAAAGTGAAATTTTCAAAAATTCTGAAAATTGGCTGAAAACGACTAAATATGAACGACTCATCAGGCGAATCGCTCTGGAATTGAAATCGGAATGCTCACTGACATTTCCCCTATCTGAAAGTCTGATAAACGCTGAAAAAATGACTAAGTCCAAAAAAAAAAATTTTTCACCTTTTTTCAATTTTACCCCCGTGGGATATATATTCTACCCACACACATTTGGAACTCTCCTGGGGTACCCTCACACATATTATTCCCTCATTTAGTGGATATTTTCACAAAAAAGTGAAATTTTCAAAAATTCTGAAAATTGTCTGAAAATGACTAAATATGAAGGACTCATTGGGCGAATCACTCTGGAACTGAAATTGGAACGCTCACTGATATTTCCCCTATCTGAAAGTCTGATAAACGCTGAAAAAATGACTAAGTCCAAAAAAAAATTTTTTCAACTTTTTTCAATTTTACCCCCGTGGGATATATATTCTATCCACACACATTTGGAACTCTCCTGGGGTACCCTCACACATATTATTCCCTCATTTAGTGGATATTTTCACAAAAAAGTGAAATTTTCAAAAATTCAGAAAATTTGCTGAATAAGACTGAATATGAAGGACTCATCGGGAGAATCGCGCTGGAACTGAAATCGGAACGCTCACTGACATTTCCCCTATCTGAAAGTCTGATAAATGCTGAAAAAATGACTAAGTCCAAAAAAAAAAATTTTTCACCTTTCTTCAATTTTACCCCCGTGGGATATATATTCTACCCACACACATTTGGAACTCTCCTGGGGTACCCTCACACATATTATTCCCTCATTTAGTGGATATCTTCACAAAAAAGTGAAATTTTCAAAAATTCAGAAAATTGGCTGAAAACGACTAAATATGAAGGACTCATCGGGCGAATCGCTCTGGAACTGAAATCGGAACGCTCACTGATATTGCCCCTATCTGAAAGTCTGATAAACGCTGAAAAAATGACTAAGTCCAAAAAAAAAATTTTTTTGACCTTTTTTCAATTTTACCACCGTGGGATATGTATTCTACCCACACACATTTGGAACTCTCCTGAGGTACCCTCACACATATTATTCCCTCATTTAGTGGATATTTTCACAAAAAAGTGAAATTTTCAAAAATTCTGAAAATTGGCTGAAAACGACTAAATATGAAGGAATCATCGGGCGAATCACTCTGGAACTGAAATCGGAACGCTCACTGATATTTCCCCTATCTGAAAGTCTGATAAACGCTGAAAAAATGACTAAGTCCAAAAAAAAAAATTTTTCACTTTTCTTCAATTTTACCCCCGTGGGATATATATTCTACCCACACACATTTGGAACTCTCCTGGGGTACCCTCACACATATTATTCCCTCATTTAGTGGATATTTTCACAAAAAAGTGAAATTTTCAAAAATTCTGAAAATTGGCTGAAAACGACTAAATATGAAGAAATCATCGGGCGAATCACTCTGGAACTGAAATCGGAATGCTCACTGATATTTCCCCTATCTGAAAGTCTGATAAACGCTGAAAAAATGATTAAGTCCAAAAAAAAATTTTTTCAACTTTTTTCAATTTTACCCCCGTGGGATATAAATTCTACCCACCACATTTGGAACACTCCTGGGGTACTCTCACACATATTATTCCCTCATTTAGTGGATATTTTCACAAAAAAGTAAAATTTTCAAAAATTCAGAAAATTGGCTGAATACGACTGAATATGAAGGACTCATCGGGAGAATCGCGCTGGAACTGAAATCGGAACGCTCACTGACATTTCCCCTATCTGAAAGTCTGATAAACGCTGAAAAAATGACTAAGTCCAAAAAAAAAATTTTTTCACCTTTCTTCAATTTTACCCCCGTGGGATATATATTCTACCCACACACATTTGGAACTCTCCTGGGGTACCCTCACACATATTATTCCCTCATTTAGTGGATATTTTCACAAAAAAGTGAAATTTTCAAAAATTCTGAAAATTGGCTGAAAACGACTAAATATGAAGAAATCATCGGGCGAATCACTCTGGAACTGAAATCGGAACGCTCACTGATATTTCCCCTATCTGAAAGTCTGATAAACGCTGAAAAAATGATTAAGTCCAAAAAAAAATTTTTTCAACTTTTTTCAATTTTACCCCCGTGGGATATAAATTCTACCCACCACATTTGGAACACTCCTGGGGTACTCTCACACATATTATTCCCTCATTTAGTGGATATTTTCACAAAAAAGTGAAATTTTCAAAAATTCAGAAAAATTGGCTGAAAACGACTAAATATGAAGGACTCATCGGGCGAATCGCTCTGGAACTGAAGTCGGAACGCTCACTGATATTGCCCCTATCTGAAAGTCTGATAAACGCTGAAAAAATGAATAAGTCCAAAAAAAAAATTTTAACCTTTTTTCAATTTTACCCCCGTGGGATATATATTCTACCCGCACACATTTGGAACTCTCCTGGGGTACCCTCACACATATTATTCCCTCATTTAGTGGATATTTTCACAAAAATGTGAAATTTTCAAAAATTCAGAAAATTGGCTGAAAACGACTGAATATGAAGGACTCATCGGGAGAATCGCGCTGGAACTGAAATCGGAACGCTCACTGACATTTCCCCTATCTGAAATTCTGATAAACGCTGAAAAAATGATTAAGTCCAAAAAAAAATTTTTTCAACTTTTTTCAATTTTACCCCCGTGGGATATAAATTCTACCCACCACATTTGGAACACTCCTGGGGTACTCTCACACATATTATTCCCTCATTTAGTGGATATTTTCACAAAAAAGTAAAATTTTCAAAAATTCAGAAAATTGGCTGAATACGACTGAATATGAAGGACTCATCGGGAGAATCGCGCTGGAACTGAAATCGGAACGCTCACTGACATTTCCCCTATCTGAAAGTCTGATAAACGCTGAAAAAATGACTAAGTCCAAAAAAAAAATTTTTTCACCTTTCTTCAATTTTACCCCCGTGGGATATATATTCTACCCACACACATTTGGAACTCTCCTGGGGTACCCTCACACATATTATTCCCTCATTTAGTGGATATTTTCACAAAAAAGTGAAATTTTCAAAAATTCTGAAAATTGGCTGAAAACGACTAAATATGAAGAAATCATCGGGCGAATCACTCTGGAACTGAAATCGGAACGCTCACTGATATTTCCCCTATCTGAAAGTCTGATAAACGCTGAAAAAATGATTAAGTCCAAAAAAAAATTTTTTCAACTTTTTTCAATTTTACCCCCGTGGGATATAAATTCTACCCACCACATTTGGAACACTCCTGGGGTACTCTCACACATATTATTCCCTCATTTAGTGGATATTTTCACAAAAAAGTGAAATTTTCAAAAATTCAGAAAAATTGGCTGAAAACGACTAAATATGAAGGACTCATCGGGCGAATCGCTCTGGAACTGAAGTCGGAGCGCTCACTGATATTGCCCCTATCTGAAAGTCTGATAAACGCTGAAAAAATGATTAAGTCCAAAAAAAAAATTTTAACCTTTTTTCAATTTTACCCCCGTGGGATATATATTCTACCCGCACACATTTGGAACTCTCCTGGGGTACCCTCACACATATTATTCCCTCATTTAGTGGATATTTTCACAAAAATGTGAAATTTTCAAAAATTCAGAAAATTGGCTGAAAACGACTGAATATGAAGGACTCATCGGGAGAATCGCGCTGGAACTGAAATCGGAACGCTCACTGACATTTCCCCTATCTGAAATTCTGATAAACGCTGAAAAAATGATTAAGTCCAAAAAAAAATTTTTTCAACTTTTTTCAATTTTACCCCCGTGGGATATATATTCTACCCACGCACATTTGGAACACTCCTGGGGTACCCTCACACATATTATTCCCTCATTTAGTAGATATTTCACAAAAAAGTGAAATTTTCAAAAATTCTGAAAATTGGCTGAAAACGACTAAATATGAAGGAATCATCGGGCGAATCACTCTGGAACTGAAATCGGAACGCTCACTGATATTTCCCCTATCTGAAAGTCTGATAAACGCTGAAAAAATGACTAAGTCCAAAAAAAAAAAATGTTTCACCTTTCTTCAATTTTACCCCCGTGGGATATATATTCTACCCACACACATTTGGAACTCTCCTGGGGTACCCTCACACATATTATTCCCTCATTTAGTGGATATTTTCACAAAAAAGTGAAATTTTCAAAAATTCAGAAAATTGGCTGAAAACGACTGAATATGAAGGACTCATCGGGAGAATCGCGCTGGAACTGAAATCGGAACGCTCACTGACATTTCCCCTATCTGAAAGTCTGATAAACGCTGAAAAAATGACTAAGTCCAAAAAAAAAAATTTTTCACCTTTCTTCAATTTTACCCCCGTGGGATATATATTCTACCCACACACATTTGGAACTCTCCTGGGGTACCCTCACACATATTATTCCCTCATTTAGTGGATATTTTCACAAAAAAGTGAAATTTTCAAAAATTCAGAAAATTGGCTGAAAACGACTGAATATGAAGGACTCATCGAGCGAATCGCGCTGGAACTGAAATCGGAACGCTCACTGACATTTCACCTATCTGAAAGTCTGATAAACGCTGAAAAAATGACTAAGTCCAAAAAAAAAAATTTTTCATCTTTTTTCAATTTTACCCCCGTGGGATATATATTCTACCCACACACATTTGGAACTCTCCTGGGGTACCCTCACACATATTATTCCCACATTTAGTGCATATTTTCACAAAAAAGTGAAATTTTCAAAAATTCAGAAAATTGGCTGAATACGACTGAATATGAAGGACTCATCGGGCGAATCGCTCTGGAACTGAAATCGGAACGCTCACTGATATTGCCCCTATCTGAAAGTCTGATAAACGCTGAAAAAATGACTAAGTCCAAAAAAAAAAATTTTTTCAACTTTTTTCAATTTTACCCCGTGGGATATAAATTCTACCCACCACATTTGGAACACTCCTGGGGTACTCTCACACATATTATATCCTCATTTAGTGGATATTTTCACAAAAAAGTGAAATTTTCAAAAGTTCAGAAAATTGGCTGAAAACGACTGAATATGAAGGACTCATCGGGCGAATCGCGCTGGAACTGAAATCGGAACGCTCACTGACATTTCCCCTATCTGAAAGTCTGATAAAAGCTGAAAAAATGACTAAGTCCAAAAAAAAAAAATTTTCACCTTTTTTCAATTTTACCCCCGTGGGATATATATTCTACCCACACACATTTGGAACTCTCCTGGGGTACCCTCACACATATTATTCCCTCATTTAGTGGATATTTTCACAAAAAAGTGAAATTTTCAAAAATTCAGAAAATTGGCTGAAAACGACTAAATATGAAGGACTCATCTGGCGAATCGCTCTGGAACTGAAATCGGAACGCTCACTGATATTGCCCCTATCTGAAAGTCTGATAAACGCTGAAAAAATGATTAAGTCCAAAAAAAAAATTTTTTTCAATTTTTTTCAATTTTACCCCCGTGGGATATATATTCTACCCACGCACATTTGGAACACTCCTGGGGTACCCTCACACATATTATTCCCTAATTTAGTGGATATTTTCACAAAAAAGTGAAATTTTCAAAAATTCAGAAAATTGACTGAATACGACTGAATATGAAGGACTCATCGGGAGAATCGCGCTGGAACTGAAATCGGAACGCTCACTGACATTTCCCCTATCTGAAAGTCTGATAAACGCTGAAAAAATGATTAAGTCCAAAAAAAAAAAATTTTCACCTTTTTTCAATTTTACCCCCGTGGGATACATATTCTACCCACACACATTTGGAACTCTCCTGGGGTACCCTCACACATATTATTCCCACATTTAGTGCATATTTTCACAAAAAAGTGAAATTTTCAAAAATTCAGAAAATTGGCTGAATACGACTGAATATGAAGGACTCATCGGGAGAATCGCGCTGGAACTGAAATCGGAACGCTCACTGACATTTCCCCTATCTGAAAGTCTGATAAACGCTGAAAAAATGACTAAGTCCAAAAAAAAAAATTTTTCACCTTTCTTCAATTTTACCCCCGTGGGATATAAATTCTACCCACCACATTTGGAACACTCCTGGGGTACTCTCACACATATTATTCCCTCATTTAGTGGATATTTTCACAAAAAAGTGAAATTTTCAAAAATTCAGAAAATTGGCTGAAAACGACTGAATATGAAGGACTCATCGGGCGAATCGCGCTGGAACTGAAATCGGAACGCTCACTGACATTTCCCCTATCTGAAAGTCTGATAAACGCTGAAAAAATGACTAAGTCCAAAAAAAAAAAATTTTCACCTTTTTTCAATTTTACCCCCGTGGGATATATATTCTACCCACACACATTTGGAACTCTCCTGGGGTACCCTCACACATATTATTCCCTCATTTAGTGGATATTTTCACAAAAAAGTGAAATTTTCAAAAATTCAGAAAATTGGCTGAAAACGACTAAATATGAAGGACTCATCGGGCGAATCGCTCTGGAACTGAAATCGGAACGCTCACTGATATTGCCCCTATCTAAAAGTCTGATAAACGCTGAAAAAATGATTAAGTCCAAAAAAAATTTTTTTCAATTTTACCCCCGTGGGATATATATTCTACCCACGCACATTTGGAACACTCCTGGGGTACCCTCACACATATTATTCCCTCATTTAGTGGATATTTTCACAAAAAAGTGAAATTTTCAAAAATTCTGAAAATTGGCTGAAAAGGACTAAATATGAAGGACTCATCGGGCGAATCGCTCTGGAACTGAAATCGGAACGCTCACTGACATTTCCCCTATCTGAAAGTCTGATAAACGCTGAAAAAATGACTAAGTCCAAAAAAAAAAAATTTTTAACCTTTTTTCAATTTTACCCCCGTGGGATATATATTCTACCCACACACATTTGGAACTCTCCTGGGGTACCCTCACACATATTATTCCCTCATTTAGTGGATATTTTCACAAAAAAGTGAAATTTTCAAAAATTCAGAAAATTGGCTGAAAGCGACTGAATATGAAGGACTCATCGGGCGAATCGCGCTGGAACTGAAATCGGAACGCTCACTGACATTTCCCCTATCTGAAAGTCTGATAAAAGCTGAAAAAATGACTAAGTCCAAAAAAAAAAAATTTTCACCTTTTTTCAATTTTACCCCCGTGGGATATATATTCTACCCACACACATTTGGAACTCTCCTGGGGTACCCTCACACATATTATTCCCTCATTTAGTGGATATTTTCACAAAAAAGTAAAATTTTCAAAAATTCAGAAAATTGGCTGAAAACGACTAAATATGAAGGACTCATCTGGCGAATCACTCTGGAACTGAAATCGGAACGCTCACTGATATTGCCCCTATCTGAAAGTCTGATAAACGCTGAAAAAATGATTAAGTCCAAAAAAAAAATTTTTTTCAACTTTTTTCAATTTTACCCCTGTGGGATATATATTCTACCCACGCACATTTGGAACACTCCTGGGGTACCCTCACACATATTATTCCCTCATTTAGTGGATATTTTCACAAAAAAGTGAAATTTTCAAAAATTCTGAAAATTGACTGAATACGACTGAATATGAAGGACTCATCGGGAGAATCGCGCTGGAACTGAAATCGGAACGCTCACTGACATTTCCCCTATCTGAAAGTCTGATAAACGCTGAAAAAATGACTAAGTCCAAAAAAAAAAATTTTTCACCTTTCTTCAATTTTACCCCCGTGGGATATATATTCTACCCACGCACATTTGGAACACTCCTGGGGTACCCTCACACATATTATTCCCTCATTTAGTGGATATTTTCACAAAAAAGTGAAATTTTCAAAAATTCAGAAAATTGGCTGAATACGACTGAATATGAAGGACTCATCGGGCGAATCGCTCTGGAACTGAAATCGGAACGCTCACTGATATTGCCCCTATCTGAAAGTCTGATAAACGCTGAAAAAATGACTAAGTCCAAAAAAAAAAATTTTTTCAACTTTTTTCAATTTTACCCCGTGGGATATAAATTCTACCCACCACATTTGGAACACTCCTGGGGTACTCTCACACATATTATATCCTCATTTAGTGGATATTTTCACAAAAAAGTGAAATTTTCAAAAGTTCAGAAAATTGGCTGAAAACGACTGAATATGAAGGACTCATCGGGCGAATCGCGCTGGAACTGAAATCGGAACGCTCACTGACATTTCCCCTATCTGAAAGTCTGATAAAAGCTGAAAAAATGACTAAGTCCAAAAAAAAAAAATTTTCACCTTTTTTCAATTTTACCCCCGTGGGATATATATTCTACCCACACACATTTGGAACTCTCCTGGGGTACCCTCACACATATTATTCCCTCATTTAGTGGATATTTTCACAAAAAAGTGAAATTTTCAAAAATTCAGAAAATTGGCTGAAAACGACTAAATATGAAGGACTCATCTGGCGAATCGCTCTGGAACTGAAATCGGAACGCTCACTGATATTGCCCCTATCTGAAAGTCTGATAAACGCTGAAAAAATGATTAAGTCCAAAAAAAAAATTTTTTTCAATTTTTTTCAATTTTACCCCCGTGGGATATATATTCTACCCACGCACATTTGGAACACTCCTGGGGTACCCTCACACATATTATTCCCTAATTTAGTGGATATTTTCACAAAAAAGTGAAATTTTCAAAAATTCAGAAAATTGACTGAATACGACTGAATATGAAGGACTCATCGGGAGAATCGCGCTGGAACTGAAATCGGAACGCTCACTGACATTTCCCCTATCTGAAAGTCTGATAAACGCTGAAAAAATGATTAAGTCCAAAAAAAAATTTTTTAAACTTTTTTCAATTTTACCCCCGTGGGATATAAATTCTACCCACCACATTTGGAACACTCCTGGGGTACTCTCACACATATTATATCCTCATTTAGTGGATATTTTCACAAAAAAGTGAAATTTTCAAAAATTCAGAAAATTGGCTGAAAACGACTGAATATGAAGGACTCATCGGGCGAATCGCGCTGGAACTGAAATCGGAACGCTCACTGACATTTCCCCTATCTGAAAGTCTGATAAAAGCTGAAAAAATGACTAAGTCCAAAAAAAAAAAATTTTCACCTTTTTTCAATTTTACCCCCGTGGGATATATATTCTACCCACACACATTTGGAACTCTCCTGGGGTACCCTCACACATATTATTCCCTCATTTAGTGGATATTTTCACAAAAAAGTGAAATTTTCAAAAATTCAGAAAATTGGCTGAAAACGACTAAATATGAAGGACTCATCTGGCGAATCGCTCTGGAACTGAAATCGGAACGCTCACTGATATTGCCCCTATCTGAAAGTCTGATAAACGCTGAAAAAATGATTAAGTCCAAAAAAAAAATTTTTTTCAATTTTTTTCAATTTTACCCCCGTGGGATATATATTCTACCCACGCACATTTGGAACACTCCTGGGGTACCCTCACACATATTATTCCCTCATTTAGTGGATATTTTCACAAAAAAGTGAAATTTTCAAAAATTCAGAAAATTGGCTGAATACGACTGAATATGAAGGACTCATCGGGCGAATCGCTCTGGAACTGAAATCGGAACGCTCACTGATATTGCCCCTATCTGAAAGTCTGATAAACGCTGAAAAAATGACTAAGTCCAAAAAAAAAAATTTTTTAACCTTTTTTCAATTTTACCACCGTGGGATATATATTCTACCCACACATATTTGGAACTCTCCTGGGGTACCCTCACACATATTATTCCCTCATTTAGTGGATATTTTCACAAAAAAGTGAAATTTTCAAAAATTCAGAAAATTGGCTGAAAACGACTAAATATGAAGGAATCATCGGGCGAATCACTCTGGAACTGAAATCGGAACGCTCACTGATATTTCCCCTATCTGAAAGTCTGATAAACGCTGAAAAAATGATTAAGTCCAAAAAAAAATTTTTTCAGCTTTTTTCAATTTTACCCCCGTGGGATATAAATTCTACCCACCACATTTGGAACACTCCTGGGGTACTCTCACACATATTATTCCCTCATTTAGTGGATATTTTCACAAAAAAGTGAAATTTTCAAAAATTCAGAAAATTGGCTGAATACGACTGAATATGAAGGACGCATCGGGAGAATCGCGCTGGAACTGAAATCGGAACGCTCACTGATATTGCCCCTATCTGAAAGTCTGATAAACGCTGAAAAAATGATTAAGTCCAAAAAAAAATTTTTAACCTTTTTTCAATTTTACCCCCGTGGGATATATATTCTACCCACACACATTTGGAACTCTCCTGGGGTACCCTCACACATATTATTCCCTCATTTAGTGGATATTTTCACAAAAAAGTGAAATTTTCAAAAATTCAGAAAATTGGCTGAAAACGACTAAATATGAAGGACTCATCGGGCGAATCGCTCTGGAACTGAAATCGGAACGCTCACTGATATTGCCCCTATCTAAAAGTCTGATAAACGCTGAAAAAATGATTAAGTCCAAAAAAAATTTTTTTCAATTTTACCCCCGTGGGATATATATTCTACCCACGCACATTTGGAACACTCCTGGGGTACCCTCACACATATTATTCCCTCATTTAGTGGATATTTTCACAAAAAAGTGAAATTTTCAAAAATTCTGAAAATTGGCTGAAAAGGACTAAATATGAAGGACTCATCGGGCGAATCGCTCTGGAACTGAAATCGGAACGCTCACTGACATTTCCCCTATCTGAAAGTCTGATAAACGCTGAAAAAATGACTAAGTCCAAAAAAAAAAATTTTTAACCTTTTTTCAATTTTACCCCCGTGGGATATATATTCTACCCACACACATTTGGAACTCTCCTGGGGTACCCTCACACATATTATTCCCTCATTTAGTGGATATTTTCACAAAAAAGTGAAATTTTCAAAAATTCAGAAAATTGGCTGAAAACGACTGAATATGAAGGACTCATCGGGCGAATCGCGCTGGAACTGAAATCGGAACGCTCACTGACATTTCCCCTATCTGAAAGTCTGATAAAAGCTGAAAAAATGACTAAGTCCAAAAAAAAAAAATTTTCACCTTTTTTCAATTTTACCCCTGTGGGATACATATTCTACCCACACACATTTGGAACTCTCCTGGGGTACCCTCACACATATTATTCCCTCATTTAGTGGATATTTTCACAAAAAAGTGAAATTTTCAAAAATTCAGAAAATTGACTGAATACGACTGAATATGAAGGACTCATCGGGAGAATCGCGCTGGAACTGAAATCGGAACGCTCACTGACATTTCCCCTATCTGAAAGTCTGATAAACGCTGAAAAAATGACTAAGTCCAAAAAAAAAAAATTTTTCACCTTTCTTCAATTTTACCCCCGTGGGATATATATTCTACCCACGCACATTTGGAACACTCCTGGGGTACCCTCACACATATTATTCCCTCATTTAGTGGATATTTGCACAAAAAAGTGAAATTTTCAAAAATTCAGAAAATTGGCTGAATACGACTGAATATGAAGGACTCATCGGGCGAATCGCTCTGGAACTGAAATCGGAACGCTCACTGATATTGCCCCTATCTGAAAGTCTGATAAACGCTGAAAAAATGACTAAGTCCAAAAAAAAAATTTTTTTAACCTTTTTTCAATTTTACCACCGTGGGATATATATTCTACCCACACACATTTGGAACTCTCCTGGGGTACCCTCACACATATTATTCCCTCATTTAGTGGATATTTTCACAAAAAAGTGAAATTTTCAAAAATTCTGAAAATTGGCTGAAAACGATTAAATATGAAGGAATCATCGGGCGAATCACTCTGGAACTGAAATCGGAACGCTCACTGATATTTCCCCTATCTGAAAGTCTGATAAACGCTGAAAAAATGATTAAGTCCAAAAAAAAATTTTTTCAACTTTTTTCAATTTTACCCCCGTGGGATATAAATTCTACCCACCACATTTGGAACACTCCTGGGGTACTCTCACACATATTATTCCCTCATTTAGTGGATATTTTCACAAAAAAGTGAAATTTTCAAAAATTCAGAAAATTGGCTGAAAACGACTGAATATGAAGGACTCATCGGGCGAATCGCGCTGGAACTGAAATCGGAACGCTCACTGACATTTCCCCTATCTGAAAGTCTGATAAAAGCTGAAAAAATGACTAAGTCCAAAAAAAAAAAATTTTCACCTTTTTTCAATTTTACCCCCGTGGGATACATATTCTACCCACACACATTTGGAACTCTCCTGGGGTACCCTCACACATATTATTCCCTCATTTAGTGGATATTTTCACAAAAAAGTAAAATTTTCAAAAATTCAGAAAATTGGCTGAAAACGACTAAATATGAAGGACTCATCTGGCGAATCACTCTGGAACTGAAATCGGAACGCTCACTGATATTGCCCCTATCTGAAAGTCTGATAAACGCTGAAAAAATGATTAAGTCCAAAAAAAAAATTTTTTTCAACTTTTTTCAATTTTACCCCTGTGGGATATATATTCTACCCACGCACATTTGGAACACTCCTGGGGTACCCTCACACATATTATTCCCTCATTTAGTGGATATTTTCACAAAAAAGTGAAATTTTCAAAAATTCTGAAAATTGACTGAATACGACTGAATATGAAGGACTCATCGGGAGAATCGCGCTGGAACTGAAATCGGAACGCTCACTGACATTTCCCCTATCTGAAAGTCTGATAAACGCTGAAAAAATGACTAAGTCCAAAAAAAAAAATTTTTCACCTTTCTTCAATTTTACCCCCGTGGGATATATATTCTACCCACGCACATTTGGAACACTCCTGGGGTACCCTCACACATATTATTCCCTCATTTAGTGGATATTTTCACAAAAAAGTGAAATTTTCAAAAATTCAGAAAATTGGCTGAATACGACTGAATATGAAGGACTCATCGGGCGAATCGCTCTGGAACTGAAATCGGAACGCTCACTGATATTGCCCCTATCTGAAAGTCTGATAAACGCTGAAAAAATGACTAAGTCCAAAAAAAAAAATTTTTTCAACTTTTTTCAATTTTACCCCGTGGGATATAAATTCTACCCACCACATTTGGAACACTCCTGGGGTACTCTCACACATATTATATCCTCATTTAGTGGATATTTTCACAAAAAAGTGAAATTTTCAAAAGTTCAGAAAATTGGCTGAAAACGACTGAATATGAAGGACTCATCGGGCGAATCGCGCTGGAACTGAAATCGGAACGCTCACTGACATTTCCCCTATCTGAAAGTCTGATAAAAGCTGAAAAAATGACTAAGTCCAAAAAAAAAAAATTTTCACCTTTTTTCAATTTTACCCCCGTGGGATATATATTCTACCCACACACATTTGGAACTCTCCTGGGGTACCCTCACACATATTATTCCCTCATTTAGTGGATATTTTCACAAAAAAGTGAAATTTTCAAAAATTCAGAAAATTGGCTGAAAACGACTAAATATGAAGGACTCATCTGGCGAATCGCTCTGGAACTGAAATCGGAACGCTCACTGATATTGCCCCTATCTGAAAGTCTGATAAACGCTGAAAAAATGATTAAGTCCAAAAAAAAAATTTTTTTCAATTTTTTTCAATTTTACCCCCGTGGGATATATATTCTACCCACGCACATTTGGAACACTCCTGGGGTACCCTCACACATATTATTCCCTAATTTAGTGGATATTTTCACAAAAAAGTGAAATTTTAAAAAATTCAGAAAATTGACTGAATACGACTGAATATGAAGGACTCATCGGGAGAATCGCGCTGGAACTGAAATCGGAACGCTCACTGACATTTCCCCTATCTGAAAGTCTGATAAACGCTGAAAAAATGATTAAGTCCAAAAAAAAATTTTTTCAACTTTTTTCAATTTTACCCCCGTGGGATATAAATTCTACCCACCACATTTGGAACACTCCTGGGGTACTCTCACACATATTATATCCTCATTTAGTGGATATTTTCACAAAAAAGTGAAATTTTCAAAAATTCAGAAAATTGGCTGAAAACGACTGAATATGAAGGACTCATCGGGCGAATCGCGCTGGAACTGAAATCGGAACGCTCACTGACATTTCCCCTATCTGAAAGTCTGATAAAAGCTGAAAAAATGACTAAGTCCAAAAAAAAAAATTTTCACCTTTTTTCAATTTTACCCCCGTGGGATATATATTCTACCCACACACATTTGGAACTCTCCTGGGGTACCCTCACACATATTATTCCCTCATTTAGTGGATATTTTCACAAAAAAGTGAAATTTTCAAAAATTCAGAAAATTGGCTGAAAACGACTAAATATGAAGGACTCATCTGGCGAATCGCTCTGGAACTGAAATCGGAACGCTCACTGATATTGCCCCTATCTGAAAGTCTGATAAACGCTGAAAAAATGATTAAGTCCAAAAAAAAAATTTTTTTCAATTTTTTTCAATTTTACCCCCGTGGGATATATATTCTACCCACGCACATTTGGAACACTCCTGGGGTACTCTCACACATATTATTCCCTCATTTAGTGGATATTTTCACAAAAAAGTGAAATTTTCAAAAATTCAGAAAATTGGCTGAAAACGACTGAATATGAAGGACTCATCGGGCGAATCGCGCTGGAACTGAAATCGGAACGCTCACTGACATTTCCCCTATCTGAAAGTCAGATAAACGCTGAAAAAATGACTAAGTCCAAAAAAAAAAATTTTTCACCTTTTTTCAATTTTACCCCCGTGGGATATATATTCTATCCACACACATTTGGAACTCTCCTGGGGTACCCTCACACATATTATTCTCTCATTTAGTGGATATTTTCACAAAAAAGTGAAATTTTCAAAAATTCAGAAAATTGGCTGAATACGACTGAATATGAAGGACTCATCGGGAGAATCGCGCTGGAACTGAAATCGGAACGCTCACTGATATTGCCCCTATCTGAAAGTCTGATAAACGCTGAAAAAATGATTAAGTCCAAAAAAAAATTTTTAACCTTTTTTCAATTTTACCCCCGTGGGATATATATTCTACCCACACACATTTGGAACTCTCCTGGGGTACCCTCACACATATTATTCCCTCATTTAGTGGATATTTTCACAAAAAAGTGAAATTTTCAAAAATTCAGAAAATTGGCTGAAAACGACTAAATATGAAGGACTCATCGGGCGAATCGCTCTGGAACTGAAATCGGAACGCTCACTGATATTGCCCCTATCTAAAAGTCTGATAAACGCTGAAAAAATGATTAAGTCCAAAAAAAATTTTTTTCAATTTTACCCCCGTGGGATATATATTCTACCCACGCACATTTGGAACACTCCTGGGGTACCCTCACACATATTATTCCCTCATTTAGTGGATATTTTCACAAAAAAGTGAAATTTTCAAAAATTCTGAAAATTGGCTGAAAAGGACTAAATATGAAGGACTCATCGGGCGAATCGCTCTGGAACTGAAATCGGAACGCTCACTGACATTTCCCCTATCTGAAAGTCTGATAAAAGCTGAAAAAATGACTAAGTCCAAAAAAAAAAAATTTTCACCTTTTTTCAATTTTACCCCCGTGGGATACATATTCTACCCACACACATTTGGAACTCTCCTGGGGTACCCTCACACATATTATTCCCTCATTTAGTGGATATTTTCACAAAAAAGTGAAATTTTCAAAAATTCAGAAAATTGGCTGAAAACGACTAAATATGAAGGACTCATCTGGCGAATCGCTCTGGAACTGAAATCGGAACGCTCACTGGTATTGCCCCTATCTGAAAGTCTGATAAACGCTGAAAAAATGACTAAGTCCAAAAAAAAAAATTTTTTAACCTTTTTTCAATTTTACCACCGTGGGATATATATTCTACCCACACACATTTGGAACTCTCCTGGGGTACCCTCACACATATTATTCCCTCATTTAGTATATATTTTCACAAAAAAGTGAAATTTTCAAAAATTCTGAAAATTGGCTGAAAACGACTAAATATGAAGGAATCATCGGGCGAATCACTCTGGAACTGAAATCGGAACGCTCACTGATATTTCCCCTATCTGAAAGTCTGATAAACGCTGAAAAAATGATTAAGTCCAAAAAAAAAATTTTTTTCAACTTTTTTCAATTTTACCCCCGTGGGATATATATTCTACCCACGCACATTTGGAACACTCCTGGGGTACCCTCACACATATTATTCCCTCATTTAGTGGATATTTTCACAAAAAAGTGAAATTTTCAAAAATTCAGAAAATTGACTGAATACGACTGAATATGAAGGACTCATCGGGAGAATCGCGCTGGAACTGAAATCGGAATGCTCACTGACATTTCCCCTATCTGAAAGTCTGATAAACGCTGAAAAAATGACTAAGTCCAAAAAAAAAAATTTTTCACCTTTCTTCAATTTTACCCCCGTGGGATATATATTCTACCCACGCACATTTGGAACACTCCTGGGGTACCCTCACACATATTATTCCCTCATTTAGTGGATATTTTCACAAAAAAGTGAAATTTTCAAAAATTCAGAAAATTGGCTGAAAACGACTGAATATGAAGGACTCATCGGGCGAATCGCGCTGGAACTGAAATCGGAACGCTCACTGACATTTCCCCTATCTGAAATTCTGATAAACGCTGAAAAAATGACTAAGTCCAAAAAAAATTTTTTTAACCTTTTTTCAATTTTACCCCCGTGGGATATATATTCTACCCACACACATTTGGAACTCTCCTGGGGTACCCTCACACATATTATTCCCTCATTTAGTGGATATTTTCACAAAAAAGTGAAATTTTCAAAAATTCAGAAAATTGGCTGAAAACGACTAAATATGAAGGAATCATCGGGCTAATCACTCTGGAACTGAAATCGGAACGCTCACTGATATTTCCCCTATCTGAAAGTCTGATAAACGCTGAAAAAATGATTAAGTCCAAAAAAAATTTTTTTAACCTTTTTTCAATTTTACCCCCGTGGGATATATATTCTACCCACACACATTTGGAACTCTCCTGGGGTACCCTCACACATATTATTCCCTCATTTAGTGGATATTTTCACAAAAAGTGAAATTTTCAAAAATTCAGAAAATTGGCTGAAAACGACTAAATATGAAGGAATCATCCGGCGAATCACTCTGGAACTGAAATCGGAACGCTCACTGATATTTCCCCTATCTGAAAGTCTGATAAACGCTGAAAAAATGATTAAGTCCAAAAAAAATTTTTTAACCTTTTTTCAATTTTACCCCCGTGGGATATATATTCTACCCACACACATTTGGAACTCTCCTGGGGTACCCTCACACGTATTATTCCCTCATTTAGTGGATATTTTCACAAAAAAGTGAAATTTTCAAAAATTCAGAAAATTGGCTGAAAACGACTGATTATGAAGGACTCATCGGGAGAATCGCGCTGGAACTGAAATCGGAACGCTCACTGACATCTCCCCTATCTGAAATTCTGATAAACGCTGAAAAAATGACTAAGTCCAAAAAAAAAATTTTTTAACCTTTTTTCAATTTTACCCCCGTGGGATATATATTCTACCCACGCACATTTGGAACACTCCTGGGGTACCCTCACACATATTATTCCCTCATTTAGTGGATATTTTCACAAAAAAGTGAAATTTTCAAAAATTCAGAAAATTGGCTGAATACGACTGAAAATGAAGGACTCATCGGGCGAATCGCTCTGGAACTGAAATCGGAACGCTCACTGATATTGCCCCTATCTGAAAGTCTGATAAACGCTGAAAAAATGACTAAGTCCAAAAAAAAAAATTTTTTAACCTTTTTTCAATTTTACCACCGTGGGATATATATTCTACCCACACACATTTGGAACTCTCCTGGGGTACCCTCACACATATTATTCCCTCATTTAGTGGATATTTTCACAAAAAAGTGAAATTTTCAAAAATTCTGAAAATTGGCTGAAAACGACTAAATATGAAGGAATCATCGGGCGAATCACTCTGGAACTGAAATCGGAACGCTCACTGATATTTCCCCTAGCTGAAAGTCTGATAAACGCTGAAAAAATGATTAAGTCCAAAAAAAAATTTTTTCAACTTTTTTCAATTTTACCCCCGTGGGATATAAATTCTACCCACCACATTTGGAACACTCCTGGGGTACTCTCACACATATTATTCCCTCATTTAGTGGATATTTTCACAAAAAAGTGAAATTTTCTAAAATTCAGAAAATTGGCTGAAAACGACTGAATATGAAGGACTCATCGGGCGAATCGCGCTGGAACTGAAATCGGAACGCTCACTGCCATTTCCCCTATCTGAAAGTCAGATAAACGCTGAAAAAATGACTAAGTCCAAAAAAAAAAATGTTTCACCTTTTTTCAATTTTACCCCCGTGGGATATATATTCTACCCACACACATTTGGAACTCTCCTGGGGTACCCTCACACATATTATTCCCTCATTTAGTGGATATTTTCACAAAAAAGTGAAATTTTCAAAAATTCTGAAAATTGGCTGAAAACGACTAAATATGAAGGACTCATCGGGCGAATCGCTCTGGAACTGAAATCGGAACGCTCACTGATATTGCCCCTATCTGAAAGTCTGATAAACGCTGAAAAAATGATTAAGTCCAAAAAAAATTTTTTAACCTTTTTTCAATTTTACCCCCGTGGGATATATATTCTAACCACACACATTTGGAACTCTCCTGGGGTACCCTCACACATATTATTCCCTCATTTAGTGGATATTTTCACAAAAAAGTGAAATTTTCAAAAATTCAGAAAATTGGCTGAAAACGACTGAATATGAAGGACTCATCGGGAGAATCGCGCTGGAACTGAAATCGGAACGCTCACTGACATCTCCCCTATCTGAAATTCTGATAAACGCTGAAAAAATGACTAAGTCCAAAAAAAAAATTTTTTAACCTTTTTTCAATTTTACCCCCGTGGGATATATATTCTACCCACGCACATTTGGAACACTCCTGGGGTACCCTCACACATATTATTCCCTCATTTAGTGGATATTTTCACAAAAAAGTGAAATTTTCAAAAATTCAGAAAATTGGCTGAATACGACTGAAAATGAAGGACTCATCGGGCGAATCGCTCTGGAACTGAAATCGGAACGCTCACTGATATTGCCCCTATCTGAAAGTCTGATAAACGCTGAAAAAATGACTAAGTCCAAAAAAAAAAATTTTTTAACCTTTTTTCAATTTTACCACCGTGGGATATATATTCTACCCACACACATTTGGAACTCTCCTGGGGTACCCTCACACATATTATTCCCTCATTTAGTGGATATTTTCACAAAAAAGTGAAATTTTCAAAAATTTTGAAAATTGGCTGAAAACGACTAAATATGAAGGAATCATCGGGCGAATCACTCTGGAACTGAAATCGGAACGCTCACTGATATTTCCCCTAGCTGAAAGTCTGATAAACGCTGAAAAAATGATTAAGTCCAAAAAAAAATTTTTTCAACTTTTTTCAATTTTACCCCCGTGGGATATAAATTCTACCCACCACATTTGGAACACTCCTGGGGTACTCTCACACATATTATTCCCTCATTTAGTGGATATTTTCACAAAAAAGTGAAATTTTCTAAAATTCAGAAAATTGGCTGAAAACGACTGAATATGAAGGACTCATCGGGCGAATCGCGCTGGAACTGAAATCGGAACGCTCACTGCCATTTCCCCTATCTGAAAGTCAGATAAACTCTGAAAAAATGACTAAGTCCAAAAAAAAAAATGTTTCACCTTTTTTCAATTTTACCCCCGTGGGATATATATTCTACCCACACACATTTGGAACTCTCCTGGGGTACCCTCACACATATTATTCCCACATTTAGTGGATATTTTCACAAAAAAGTGAAATTTTCAAAAATTCTGAAAATTTGCTGAAAACGACTAAATATGAAGGACTCATCGGGCGAATCGCTCTGGAACTGAAATCGGAACGCTCACTGATATTGCCCCTATCTGAAAGTCTGATAAACGCTGAAAAAATGATTAAGTCCAAAAAAAATTTTTTAACCTTTTTTCAATTTTACCCCCGTGGGATATATATTCTACCCACACACATTTGGAACACTCCTGGGGTACTCTCACACATATTATACCCTCATTTAGTGGATATTTTCACAAAAAAGTGAAATTTTCAAAAACTCTGAAAATTGGCTGAATACGACTGAATATGAAGGACTCATCGGGAGAATCGCGCTGGAACTGAAATCGGAACGCTCACTGACATTTCCCCTATCTGAAAGTCTGATAAACGCTGAAAAAATGACTAAGTCCAAAAAAAAAAATTTTTCACCTTTCTCAATTTTACCCCCGTGGGATATATATTCTACCCACACACATTTGGAACTCTCCTGGGGTACCCTCACACATATTATTCCCTCATTTAGTGGATATCTTCACAAAAAAGTGAAATTTTCAAAAATTCAGAAAATTGGCTGAAAACGACTAAATATGAAGGACTCATCGGGCGAATAACTCTGGAACTGAAATCGGAACGCTCACTGACATTTCTCCTATCTGAAAGTCTGATAAACGCTGAAAAAATGACTAAGTCCAAAAAAAAATTTTTTTCACCTTTTTTAAATTTTACCCCCGTGGGATATATATTCTACCCACACACATTTGGAACTCTCCTGGGGTACCCTCACACATATTATTCCCTCATTTAGTGGATATTTTCACAAAAAAGTGAAATTTTCAAAAATTCAGAAAATTGGCTGAATACGACTGAATATGAAGGACTCATCGGGAGAATCGCGCTGGAACTGAAATCGGAACACTCACTGACATTTCCCCTATCTGAAAGTCTGATAAACGCTGAAAAAATGACTAAGTCCAAAAAAAATTTTTTTTCAACTTTTTTCAATTTTACCCCCGTGGGATATATATTCTACCCACGCACATTTGGAACACTCCTGGGGTACCCTCACACATATTATTCCCTCATTTAGTGGATATTTTCACAAAAAAAGTGAAATTTTCAAAAATTCTGAAAATTGGCTGAAAACGACTAAATATGAAGGACTCATCGGGCGAATCGCTCTGGAACTGAAATCGGAACGCTCACTGACATTGCCCCTATCTGAAAGTCTGATAAACGCTGAAAAAATGATTAAGTCCAAAAAAAAATTTTTTTTCAACTTTTTTCAATTTTACCCCCGTGGGATATACAGTACAGACCAAAAGTTTGGACACACCTTC
This sequence comes from Phyllobates terribilis, assembly GCF_046119375.1. Classification (NCBI taxonomy): domain Eukaryota; kingdom Metazoa; phylum Chordata; class Amphibia; order Anura; family Dendrobatidae; genus Phyllobates; species Phyllobates terribilis. Next base: position 1,493,332 of record NW_027363201.1, on the reverse strand, counting down.
TCATTTAATGATTTTTCAATATTTTCATGACTTTGAAAATTGTACATTCACACTGAAGGCATCAAAACTATGAATTAACACATGTGGAAATATATACTTAACAAAAAAGTATGAAACAACTGAAAATATGTCTTATATTCTAGGTTCTTCAAAGTAGCTACCTTTTGCTTTGAGGACTGTTTTGCACACTCTTGGCATTCTCTTGATGAGCTTCAAGAGGTAGTCATGGGAAATGGTCTTCCAACAATCTTGAAGGAGTTCACAGAGATGCTTAGCACTTGTTGGCCCTTTTGCCTGCACTCTGGGGTCCAGCTCACTCCAAACCATTTCGATTGGGTTCAGGTCTGGTGACTGTGGAGGCCAGGTCATCTGGCGTAGCACCCCTTCACTCTCCTTCTTGGTCAAATAGCCCTTACACAGCCAGGAGGTGTGTTTGGGGTCATTGTCCTGTTGAAAAATAAATGATGGTCCAACTAAACGCAAACCGGATGGAATAGCATGCCGCTGCAAGATGCTGTGGTAGCCATGCTGGTTCAGTATGCCTTCAATTTTGAATAAATCCCCAACAGTGTCACCAGCAAAGCACCCCGACACCATCACACCTCCTCCTCCATGCTTCATGGTGTGAACCAGGCATGTAGAGTCCATCCGTTCACCTTTTCTGCGTCGCACAAAGACACGGTGGTTGGAACCAAAGATCTAAAATTTGGACTCATCAGACCAAAGCACAGATTTCCACTGGTCTAATGTCCATTCCTTGTGTTCTTTAGCCCAAACAAGTCTCTTCTGCTTGTTGCCTGTCCTTAGCAGTGGTTTCCTAGCAGCTATTTTACCATGAAGGCCTGCTGCACAAAGTCTCCTCTTAACAGTTGTTGAAGAGATGTATCTGCTGCTAGAACTCTGTGTGGCATTGACCTGGTCTCTAATCTGAGCTGTTGTTAACCTGCGATTTCTGAGGCTGGTGACTCAGATAAACTTATCCTCAGAAGCAGAGATGACTCTTGGTCTTCCTTTCCTGGGGCGGCCCTCATGTGAGCCAGTTTCTTTGTAGCGCTTGATGGTTTTTGTAACTGCACTTGGGGACACTTTCAAAGTTTTCCAAATTTTCGGACTGACTGACCTTCATCTCTTAAAGTAATGATTGCCACTTGTTTTTCTTTACTTAGCTGCTTTTTTCTTGCAATAATACAAATTCTAACAGTCTATTCAGTAGCACTATCAGCTGTGTATCCAACAGACTTCTGCACAACCCAACTGATGGTCCCAACCCCATTTATAAGGCAAGAAATCCCACTTATTAAACCTGACAGGGCACACCTGTGAAGTGAAAACCATTTCCGGTGACTACCTCTTGAAGCTCATCAACAGAATGCCAAGAGTGTGCAAAGCAGTCATCAAAGCAAAAGGAGGCTACTTTGAAGAACCTAGAATATAAGACATATTTTCAGTTGTTACACACTTTTTTGTTAAGTATATAATTCCACATGTGTTAATTCATAGTTTTGATGCCTTCAGTGTGAATGTACAATTTTCATAGTCATGAAAATACAGAAAAATCTTTAAATGAGAAGGTGTGTCCAAACTTTTGGTCTGTACTGTATATTCTACCCACGCACATTTGGAACACTCCTGGGGTACCCTCACACATATTATTCCCTCATTTAGTGGATATTTTCACAAAAAAGTGAAATTTTCAAAAATTCTCAAAATTGGCTGAAAACGACTAAATATGAAGGACTCATTGGGCGAATCGCTCTGGAACTGAAATCGGAACTCTCACTGACATTTCCCCTATCTGAAAGTCTGATAAACACCGCAAAAATGACTAAGTCCCCCAAAAAATTTTTTTAAACTTTTTTCAATTTTACCCCTGTGGATATATATTCTACCCACACGTTTGGAACTCTCCTGGGGTGCCCTCACACATATTATTCCCTCATTTAGTGGATATTTTCACAAAAAAGTGAAATTTTCAAAAATTCAGAAAATTGGCTGAAAACGACTAAATATGAAGGACTCATCGGGCGAATCGCTCTGGAACTGAAATCGGAACGCTCACTGACATTTCCCCTATCTGAAAGTATTATAAACGCCGGAGAAATGACTAAGTCCCCAAAAAAAAATTTTTCAACTTTTTTCAATTTTACCCCTGTGGATATATATTCTACCCACACACATTTGTAACTCTCCTGGGGTACCCTCACACATATTATTCCCTCATTTAGTGGATATTTTCACAAAAAAGTGAAATTTTCAAAAATTCAGAAAATTGGCTGAAAACGACTAAATATGAAGGACTCATCGGGCGAATCGCTCTGGAACTGAAATCGGAACGCTCACTGACATTTACCCTATTTGAAAGTCTGATAAACGCCGGAAAAATGACTAAGTCCCCAAAAAATTTTTTGTCAACGTTTTTCAATTTTACCCCTGTGGATATATATTCTACCCACACACATTTGTAACTCTCCTGGGGTACCCTCACACATATTATTCCCTCATTTAGTGGATATTTTCACAAAAAAGTGAAATTTTCAAAAATTCAGAAAATTGGCTGAAAACAACTAAATATGAAGGACTCATTGGGCGAATCGCTCTGGAACTGAAATCAGAACGCTCACTGACATTTCCCCTATCTGAAAGTCTGATAAACGCCGGAAAAAAGACTAAGTCCCCAAAAAATTTTTTTTAAACTTTTTTTCAATTTTACCGCTGTGGATATATATTCTACCCACACACATTTGTAACTCTCCTGGGGTACCCTCACACATATTATTCCCTCATTTAGTGGATATTTTCACAAAAAAGTGAAATTTTCAAAAATTCAGAAAATTGGCTGAAAACGACTAAATATGAAGGACTCATTGGGCGAATCGCTCTAGAACTGAAATCAGAACGCTCACTGACATTTCCCCTATCTGAAAGTCTGATAAACGCCGAAAAAATGACTAAGTCCCAAAAAAAATTTTTTTCAACTTTTTTCAATTTTTACCCCCGTGGGATATATATTCTACCCACACACATTTGGAACTCTCCTGGGGTACCCTCACACATATTATTCCCTCATTTAGTGGATATTTTCATAAAAAAGTGAAATTTTCAAAAATTCAGAAAATTGGCTGAAAACGACTAAATATGAAGGACTCATCGGGCGAATCGCTCTAGAACTGAAATCGGAACGCTCACTGACATTTCCCCTATCTGAAAGTCTGATAAACGCCGGAAAAATGACTATGTCCCCAAAAAAATGTTTTAAACTTTTTTCATTTTACCCCTGTGGATATATATTCTACCCACACTTTTGGAACTCTCCTGGGGTGCCCTCACACATATTATTCCCTCATTTAGTGCATATTTTCACAAAAAAGTGAAACCTTCAAAAATTCAGAAACTTGGCTGAAAACGACTAAATATGAAGGACTCATCGGGCGAATCGCTCTGGAACTGAAATCGGAATGCTAACTGACATTTCCCCTATCTGAAAGTCTGATAAACGCCGGAAAAAAGACTAAGTCCCAAAAAAAAATTTTTTTCAACTTTTTTTCAATTTTTACCCCCGTGGGATATATATTCTACCCACACACATTTGGAACTCTCCAGGGGTACCCTCACACATATTATTCCCTCATTTAGTGGATATTTTCACATAAAAGTGAAATTTTCAAAAATTCTGAAAATTGGCTGAAAACGACTAAATATGAAGGACTCATCGGGCGAATCGCTCTGGAACTGAAATCAGAACGCTCACTGACATTTCCCCTATCTGAAAGTCTGATAAACGCCGGAAAAATGACTAAGTCCCCAAAAAAAATTTTTTCAACTTTTTTCAATTTTACCCCTGTCGATATATATTCTACCCACACTTTTGGAACTCTCCTGGGGTGCCCTCACACATATTATTCCCTCATTTAGTGGATATTTTCACAAAAAAGTGAAACCTTCAAAAATTCAGAAAATTGGCTGAAAACGACTAAATATGAAAGACTCATTGGGCGAATCGCTCTGGAACTGAAATCGGAGAGCTCACTGACATTTCCCCTATTTGAAAGTCTAATAAACGCCGGAAAAATGACTAAGTCCCCAAAAAAATTTTTATCAACTTTTTTCAATTTTTCCCCTGTGGATATATATTCTACCCACACTTTTGGAACTCTCCTGGGGTACCTTCACACATATTATTCCATCATTTAGTGGATATTTAAAAAAAAAAGTTAAATTTTCAAAAATTCAGAAAATTGGCTGAAAACGACTAAATATGAAGGACTCATCGGGCGAATCGCTCTGGAACTGAAATCGGAACGCTCACTGACATTTCCCCAATCTGAAAGTCTGATAAACGCCGGAAAAATGACTAAGTCCAAAAAAATTTTTTTTTCAATTTTACCCCCGTGGGATATATATTCTACCCACACACGTTCGGTACTCTCCTGACTTACTCTCACACATATTATTCCCTCATTTAGTGGCTATTTTCACAAAAAAGTGAAATTTTTAAAAATTCAGAAAATTGGCTGAAAACGACTAAATATGAATCACTCATCGGGCGAATCGCTCTGGAACTGAAATCGAAACGCTCACTGACATTTCCCCTATCTGAAAGTCTGATAAACGCTGGAAAAATGACTAAGTGCCCAAAAAAAATTTTTTCAACTTTTTCAATTTTACCCCTGTGGATATATATTCTACCCACACTTTTGGAACTCTCCTGGGGTACCCTCACACATATTATTCCCTCATTTAGTGGATATTTTCACATAAAAGTGAAATTTTCAAAAATTCTGAAAATTGGCTGAAAACGACTAAATATGAAGGACTCATCGGGCGAATCGCTCTGGAACTGAAATCGGAACGTTCACTGACATTTACCCTATCTGAAAGTCTGATAAACGCCGGAAAAATGACTAAGTCCAAAAAAAAATTTTTTAAAAATTTTTTCAATATTACCCCCATGCGACATATATTCTACCCACACACATTTGGAACTCTCCTGGGGTACCCTCACACATATTATTCCCTCATTAAGTGGATATTTTCACAAAAAAGTGAAATTTTCAAAAATTCAGAAAATTGGCTGAAAACGACTAAATATGAAGGACTCATCGGGCGAATCGCTCTGGAACTGAAATCGGAACGCTTACTGACATTTCCCCAATCTGAAAGTCTGATAAACGCCGGAAAAATGAAAAGTCCAAAAAAAATTTTTTTTCAATTTTACCCCCGTGGATATATATTCTACCCACACACTTTTGGAACTCTCCTGGCTTACCCTCACACATATTATTCCCTCATTTAGTGGCTATTTTCACAAAAAAAGTGAAATTTTTAAAAATTCAGAAAATTGGCTGAAAACGACTAAATATGAAGGACTCATCGGGCGAATCACTCTGGAACTGAAATCGGAATGCTCACTGACATTTCCCGTATCTGAAAATCTGATAAACGCCGGAAAAATGAAAAGTCCAAAAAACCTTTTTTTTCAACTTTTTTCAATTTTACCCCCATGGGATATATATACTACCCACACACATTTGGAACTCTCCTGGGGTATCCTCACACATATTATTCCCTCATTTAGTGGATATTTTCACAAAAAAGTGAAATTTTCAAAAATTCAGAAGATTGGCTGAAAACGACTAAATATGAAGGACTCATTGGGCGAATCGCTCTGGAACTGAAATCGGAGCGCTCACTGACATTTCCCCAATCTGAAAGTCTAATAAACGCCGAAAAAATGACTAAGTCCCCAAAAAAATTTTTAGCAACTTTTTTCAATTATACCCCTGTGGATACATATTCTACCACACTTTTGGAACTCTCCTGGGGTACCCTCACACATATTATTCCATCATTTAGTGGATATTTTCACAAAAAAGTGAAATTTTCAAAAATTCAGAAAATTGGCTGAAAACGACTAAATCGGGCGAATCGCTCTGGAACTGAAATCGGAGTGTTCACTGACATTTCCCCTATCTGAAAGTCTGATAAACGCCAGAAAATGACTAAGTCCAAAAAAAATTTTTTTTCAACTTTTTTCAATTTTACCCCCGTGGGATATATATTCTACCCACACACATTTGGACCTCTCCTGGGGTACCCTCACACATATTATTCCCTCATTTAGTGGATATTTTCACAAAAAAGTAAAATTTTCAAAAATTCAGAAAATTGGCTGAAAATGACTAAATATGATGGAATCATCAGGCGAATCGCTCTGGCACTGAAATCGGAATGGTCACTGACATTTCCCCTATCTGAAAGTCTGATAAACGCTGGAAAAACGACTAAGTCCAAAAAAAATTTTTTCAACTTTTTTCAATTTTACGCATGTGGATATATATTCTACCCACACTTTTGGAACTCTCCTGGGGTACCCTCACACATATTATTCCCTCATTTAGTGGATATTTTCACAAAAAAGTGAAATTTTCAAAAATTCAGAAAATTGGCTGAAAACGACTAAATATGATGGAATCATCGGGCGAATCGCTCTGGAACTGAAATCGGAACGCTCACTGACATTTCCCCTATCTGAAAGTCTGATAAACGCCGGAAAAATGACTAAGTCTCCTCAAAAAATTTTTTTAACTTTTTTCAATTTTACCCCCGTGGGATATATATTCTACCCACACACATTTGGAACTCTCCTGGGGTACCCTCACACATATTATTCCCTCATTTAGTGGATATTTTCACAAAAAAGTAAAATTTTCAAAAATTCAGAAAATTGGCTGAAAACCACTAAATATGATGGAATAATCGGGCGAATCGCTCTGGAACTGAAATTGGAACGCTCACTGACATTTCCCCTATCTGAAAGTCTGATAAACGCCGTAAAAATGACTAAGTCCCCAAAAAAAAATGTTTAAACTTTTTTCAATTTTACCCCTGTGGATATATATTCTATCCACACTTTTGGAACTCTCCTGGGGTACCCTCACACATATTATTCCCTCATTTAGTGGATATTTTCACAAAAAAGTGAAATTTTCAAAAATTCAGAAAATTGGCTGAAAACGACTAAATATGATAGAATCATCGGGCGAATCGCTCTGGAACTGAAATCGGAACGCTCACTGACATTTCCCCTATCTGAAAGTCTGATAAACGCCGGAAAAATGACTAAGTCCCCAAAAAGTTTTTTTTAAACTTTTTTCAATTTTACCCCCGTGGGATATATATTCTACCCACACACATTTGGAACTCTACAGGGGTACCCTCACACATATTATTCCCTCATTTAGTGGATATTTTCACAAAAAAGTGAAATTTTCAAAAATTCAGAAAGTTGGCTGAAAACTACTAAATATGATGGAATCATCGGGCGAATCGCTCTGGAACTGAAATCGGAATGCTCACTGACATTTCCCCTATCTGAAAGTCTGATAAACGCCGTAAAAATTACTAAGTCCAAAAAAAAAATTTTTTCAACTTTTTTCAGTTTTACCCCCATGGGATATATATTCTACCCACACACATTTGGAACTCTCCTGGGGTACCCTCACACATATTATTCCCTCATTTAGTGGATATTTTCACAAAAAAGTGAAATTTTCAAAAATTCAGAAAATTGGCTGAAAACGACTAATTATGAAGGACTCATCGGGCGAATCGCTCTGGAACTGAAATCGGAACGCTCACTGACATTTCCCTCTCTGAAAGTCTGATACGCGCCGGAAAAATGACTAAGTCCCCAAAAAGAATTTTTTCAACTTTTTTCAATTTTACCCCTGTGGATATATATTCTACCCACACTTTTGGAACTCTCCTGGGGTACCCTCACACATATTATTCTCTCATTTAGTGGATATTTTCACAAAAAAGTGAAATTTTCAAAAATTCAGAAAATTGGCTGAAAACGACTAAATATGACGGAATCATCGGGCGAATCGCTCTGGAACTGAAATCGGAATGCTCACTGACATTTCCCCTATCTGAAAGTCTGATGAACGCCGGAAAAATGACTAAGTCCCCAAAAAATTTTTTTTTTACTTTTTTCAATTTTACCCATGTGGATATATATTCTACCCACACTTTTGGAACTCTCCTGGGGTACCCTCACACATATTATTCCCTCATTTAGTGGATATTTTCACAAAAAAGTGAAATTTTCAAACATTCAGAAAATTGGCTGAAAACGACTAAATATGATGGAATCATCTTGCGAATCGCTCTGGAACTGAAATCGGAACGCTCACTGACATTTCCCCTATCTGAAAGTCTGATAAACGCCGGAAAAATGACTAAGTCCCCAAAAAAAAATTTTTCAACTTTTTTCAATTTTACCCCTGTGGATATATATTCTACCCACACTTTTGGAACTCTCCTGGGGTACCCTCACACATATTAGTCCCTCATTTAGTGGATATTTTCACAAAAAAGTAAAATTTTCAAAAATTCAGAAAATTGGCTGAAAACGACTAAATATGATGGAATCATCGGGCGAATCGCTCTGGAACTGAAATCGGAATGCTCACTGACATTTCCCCTATCTGAAAGTCTGATAAACGCCGTAAAAATTACTAAGTCCAAAAAAAAAATTTTTTCAACTTTTTTCAGTTTTACCCCCATGGGATATATATTCTACCCACACACATTTGGAACTCTCCTGGGGTACCCTCACACATATTATTCCCTCATTTAGTGGATATTTTCACAAAAAAGTGAAATTTTCAAAAATTCAGAAAATTGGCTGAAAACGACTAATTATGAAGGACTCATCGGGCGAATCGCTCTGGAACTGAAATCGGAACGCTCACTGACATTTCCCTCTCTGAAAGTCTGATACGCGCCGGAAAAATGACTAAGTCCCCAAAAAGAATTTTTTCAACTTTTTTCAATTTTACCCCTGTGGATATATATTCTACCCACACTTTTGGAACTCTCCTGGGGTACCCTCACACATATTATTCTCTCATTTAGTGGATATTTTCACAAAAAAGTGAAATTTTCAAAAATTCAGAAAATTGGCTGAAAACGACTAAATATGACGGAATCATCGGGCTAATCGCTCTGGAACTGAAATCGGAATGCTCACTGACATTTCCCCTATCTGAAAGTCTGATGAACGCCGGAAAAATGACTAAGTCCCCAAAAATTTTTTTTTTTCCTTTTTTCAATTTTACCCATGTGGATATATATTCTACCCACACTTTTGGAACTCTCCTGGGGTACCCTCACACATATTATTCCCTCATTTAGTGGATATTTTCACAAAAAAGTGAAATTTTCAAAAATTCAGAAAATTGGCTGAAAACGACTAAATATGACGGAATCATCGGGCGAATCGCTCTGGAACTGAAATCGGAATGCTCACTGACATTTCCCCTATCTGAAAGTCTGATGAACGCCGGAAAAATGACTCAGTTCCCAAAAAATTTTTTTTTTACTTTTCTCAGTTTTACCCATGTGGATATATATTCTACCCACACTTTTGGAACTCTCCTGGGGTACCCTCACACATATTATTCCCTCATTTAGTGGATATTTTCACAAAAAAGTGAAATTTTCAAAAATTCAGAAAATTGGCTGAAAATGACTAATTATGAACGATTCATCGGGCGAATCGCTCTGGAACTGAAATCGGAACGCTCACTGACATTTCCCTTCTCTGAAAGTCTGATAAACGCCGGAAAAATGACTAAGTCCCCAAAAAAAATTTTTTTAACTTTTTTCAATTTTACCCCTGTGGATATATATTCTACCCAGACTTTTGGAACTTTCCTGGGGTACCCTCACACATATTATTCCCTCATTTAGTGGATATTTTCACAAAAAAGTGAAATTTTCAAACATTCAGAAAATTGGCTGAAAACGACTAAATATGATGGAATCATCTTGCGAATCGCTCTGGAGCTGAAATCGGAACGCTCACTGACATTTCCCCTATCTGAAAGTCTGATAAACGCCGGAAAAATGACTAAGTCCAAAAAAAAATTTTTTTCAACTTTTTTCAATTTTACCCCTGTGGATATATATTCTACCCACACTTTTGGAACTCTCCTGGGGTACCCTCACACATATTAGTCCCTCATTTAGTGGATATTTTCACAAAAAAATAAAATTTTCAAAAATTCAGAAAATTGGCTGAAAACGACTAAATATGATGGAATCATCGGGCGAATCGCTCTGGAACTGAAATCGGAACGCTCACTGACATTTCCCCTATCTGAAAGTCTGATAAACGCCGTAAAAATGACTAAGTCCAAAAAAAAAATTTTTTCAACTTTTTTCAATTTTACCCCTGTGGATATATATTCTACCCACACTTTTGGAACTCTCCTGGGGTACCCTCACACATATTATTTCCTCATTTAGTGGATATTTTCACAAAAACGTGAAATTTTCAAACATTCAGAAAATTGGCTGAAAACGACTAAATATGATGGAATCATCTTGCGAATCGCTCTGGAACTGAAATCGGAACGCTCACTGACATTTCCCCTATCTGAAAGTCTGATAAACGCCGGAAAAATGACTAAGTCCCCAAAAAAAAATTTTTCAACTTTTTTCAATTTTACCCCTGTGGATATATATTCTACCCACACTTTTGGAACTCTCCTGGGGTACCCTCACACATATTAGTCCCTCATTTAGTGGATATTTTCACAAAAAAATAAAATTTTCAAAAATTCAGAAAATTGGCTGAAAACGACTAAATATGATGGAATCATCGGGCGAATCGCTCTGGAACTGAAATCGGAACGCTCACTGACATTTCCCCTATCTGAAAGTCTGATAAACGCCGTAAAAATGACTAAGTCCAAAAAAAAAATTTTTTCAACTTTTTTCAATTTTACCCCTGTGGATATATATTCTACCCAAACTTTTGGAACTCTCCTGGGGTACCCTCACACATATTATTTCCTCATTTAGTGGATATTTTCACAAAAACGTGAAATTTTCAAAAATTCAGAAAATTGGCTGAAAACAACTAAATATGATGGAATCATCGGGCGAATCGCTGTGGAACTGAAATCGGAACGCTCACTGCCATTTCCCCTATCTGAAAGTCTGATGAACGCCGGAAAAATGACTAAGTCCCCAAAAAAAATTTTTTAAACTTTTTTCAATTTTACCCCTGTGGATATATATTCTACCCACACTTTTGGAACTCTCCTGGGGTACCCTCACACATATTATTCCCTCATTTAGTGGATATTTTCACAAAAAAGTGAAATTTTCAAAAATTCAGAAAATTTGCTGAAAACGACTAAATATGATGGAATCATCGGGCGAATCGCTCTGGAACTGAAATCGGAACGCTCACTGACATTTCCCCTATCTGAAAGTCTGATAAACGCCGTAAAAATTACTAAGTCCAAAAAAAAAAATTTTTTCAACTTTTTTCAGTTTTACCCCCGTGGGATATATATTCTACCCACACACATTTGGAACTCTCCTGGGGTGCCCTCACACATATTATTCCCTCATTTAGTGGATATTTTCACAAAAAAGTGAAATTTTCAAAAATTCAGAAAATTGGCTGAAAATGACTAATTATGAAGGACTCATCGGGCGAATCGCTCTGGAACTGAAATCGGAACGCTCACTGACATTTCCCCAATCTGAAAGTCTGATGAACGCCGGAAAAATGACTAAGTCCAAAAAAACCATTTTTTCAATTTTACCCCCGTGGGATATATATTCTACCCACACACGTTTGGAACTCTCCTGGCTTACCCTCACACATATTATTCCCTCATTTAGTGGCTATTTTCGCAAAAAAGTGAAATTTTCAAAAATTCAGAAAATTGGCTGAAAACGACTAAATCGGGCGAATCGCTCTGGAACTGAAATCGGAGTGCTCACTGATATTTCCCCTATCTGAAAGTCTGATAAACGCCAGAAAATGACAAAGTCCCCCAAAAAATTTTTATCAACTTTTTTCAATTTTACCCCTGTGGATATATATTCTACCCACACTTTTGGAACTCTCCTGGGGTACCCTCACACATATTATTCCCTCATTTAGTGGATATTTTCACAAGAAAGTGAAATTTTCAAAAATTCAGAAAATTGGCTGAAAACGACTAAATATGAAGGACTCATCGGGCGAATCGCTTTGGAACTGAAATCGGAACGCTCACTGACATTTCCCCAAACTGAAAGTCTGATAAACGCCGGAAAAATGACTAAGTCTAAAAAAATTTTTTTTTAAATTTTACCCCCGTGGGATATATATTCTACCCACACACATTTGAAACTCTCCTGGCTTACCCTCACACATATTATTCCCTCATTTAGTGGCTATTTTCACAAACAAGTGAAATTTTTAAAAATTCAGAAAATTGGCTGAAAACGACTAAATATGAAGGACTCATCGGGCGAATCACTCTGGCACTGAAATCGGAATGCTCACTGACATTTCCCCTATCTGAAAGTCTGATAAACGACGGAAAAATGACTAGTTCCAAAAAAAATTTTTTTTCAACTTTTTTCAATTTTACCCCTCTGGATATATATTCTACCCACACTTTTGGATCTCTTCTGGGGTACCCTCACACATATTATTCCCTCATTTAGTGGATATTTTCACAAAAAAGTGAAATTTTCAAAAATTCAGAAAATTGGCTGAAAACGACTAAATATGAAGGATTCATCGAGCGAATCGCTCTGGAATTGAAATCGGAACGCTCACTGACATTTCCCCTATCTGAAAGTCTGATAAACGTCAGAAAAATGACTAAGTCCCCCAAAAATTTTTTTTAAACTTTTTTCAAATTTACCCATGTGGATATATATTCTGCCCATACTTTTGGAACTCTCCTGGGGTACCCTCACACATATTATTCCCTCATTTAGTGGATATTTTCACAAAAAAGTGAAATTTTCAAAAATTCAGAAAATTGGCAGAAAACGACTAAATATGATGGAATCATCGGGCGAATCGCTGTGGAACTGAAATCGGAACGCACACTGACATTTCCCCTATCTGAAAGTCTGATAAACGCCGTAAAAATGACTAAGTGCAAAAAAAATTTTTTTTCAACTTTTTTCAATTTTACCCCCGTGGGATATATATTCTGCCCACACACATTTGGAACTCTCCTGGGGTACCCTCACACATATTATTCCCTCATTTAGTGGATATTTTCACAAAAAAGTAAAATTTTCAAAAATTCAGAAAATTGGCTGAAAATGACTAAATATGATGGAATCATCAGGCGAATCGCTCTGGAACTGAAATCGGAATGCTCACTGACATTTCCCCTATCTGAAAGTCTGATAAACGCTGGAAAAATGACTAAGTCTAAAAAAAATTTTTTCAACTTTTTTCAATTTTACGCATGTGGATATATATTCTACCCACACACATTTGGAACTCTCCTGGGGTACCCTCACACATATTATTCCCTCATTTAGTGGATATTTTCACAAAAAAGTAAAATTTTCAAAAATTCAGAAAATTGGCTGAAAACTACTAAATATGATGGAATAATCGGGCGAATCGCTCTGGAACTGAAATTGGAACGCTCACTGACATTTCCCCTATCTGAAAGTCTGATAAACGCCGTAAAAATGACTAAGTCCCCAAAAAAAAATTTTTAAACTTTTTTCAATTTTACCCCTGTGGATATATATTCTATCCACACTTTTGGAACTCTCCTGGGGTACCCTCACACATATTATTCCCTCATTTAGTGGATATTTTCACAAAAAAGTGAAATTTTCAAAAATTCAGAAAGTTGGCTGAAAACTACTAAATATGAGGGAATCATCGGGCGAATCGCTCTGGAACTGAAATCGGAATGCTCACTGACATTTCCCCTATCTGAAAGTCTGATAAACGCCGTAAAAATTACTAAGTCCAAAAAAAAAATTTTTTCAACTTTTTTCAGTTTTACCCCCATGGGATATATATTCTACCCACACACATTTGGAACTCTCCTGGGGTACCCTCACACATATTATTCCCTCATTTAGTGGATATTTTCACAAAAAAGTGACATTTTCAAAAATTCAGAAAATTGGCTGAAAACGACTAATTATGAAGGACTCATCGGGCGAATCGCTCTGGAACTGAAATCGGAACGCTCACTGACATTTCCCTCTCTGAAAGTCTGATACGCGCCGGAAAAATGACTAAGTCCCCAAAAAGAATTTTTTCAACTTTTTTCAATTTTACCCCTGTGGATATATATTCTACCCACACTTTTGGAACTCTCCTGGGGTACCCTCACACATATTATTCTCTCATTTAGTGGATATTTTCACAAAAAAGTGAAATTTTCAAAAATTCAGAAAATTGGCTGAAAACGACTAAATATGACGGAATCATCGGGCGAATCGCTCTGGAACTGAAATCGGAATGCTCACTGACATTTCCCCTATCTGAAAGTCTGATGAACGCCGGAAAAATGACTAAGTCCCCCCAAATTTTTTTTTTTCCTTTTTTCAATTTTACCCATGTGGATATATATTCTACCCACACTTTTGGAACTCTCCTGGGGTACCCTCACACATATTATTCCCTCATTTAGTGGATATTTTCACAAAAAAGTGAAATTTTCAAAAATTCAGAAAATTGGCTGAAAACGACTAATTATGAAGGATTCATCGGGCGAATCGCTCTGGAACTGAAATCGGAACGCTCACTGACATTTCCCTTCTCTGAAAGTCTGTTAAACGCCGGAAAAATGACTACGTCCCCAAAAAATTTTTTTTCAACTTTTTTCAATTTTACCCCTGTGGATATATATTCTACCCACACTTTTGGAACTCTCCTGGGGTACCCTCACACATATTATTCTCTCATTTAGTGGATATTTTCACAAAAAAGTGAAATTTTCAAAAATTCAGAAAATTGGCTGAAAACGACTAAATATGACGGAATCATCGGGCGAATCGCTCTGGAACTGAAATCGGAATGCTCACTGACATTTCCACTATCTGAAAGTCTGATGAACGCCGGAAAAATGACTAAGTTCCCAAAAAATTTTTTTTTTACTTTTTTCAATTTTACCCATGTGGATATATATTCTACCCACACTTTTGGAACTCTCCTGGGGTACCCTCACACATATTATTCCCTCATTTAGTGGATATTTTCACAAAAAAGTGAAATTTTCAAAAATTCAGAAAATTGGCTGAAAATGACTAATTATGAAGGATTCATCGGGCGAATCGCTCTGGAACTGAAATCGGAACGCTCACTGACATTTCCCCTATCTGAAAGTCTGATAAACGCCTGAAAAATGACTAAGTCCCAAAAAAATTTTTTTTAAACTTTTTTCAATTTTACCCCTGTGGGATATATATTCTACCCACACACATTTGGAACTCTACTGGGGTACCCTCACACATATTATTCCCTCATTTAGTGGATATTTTCACAAAAAAGTGAAATTTCCAAAAATTCAGAAAATTGGCTGAAAACGACTAATTGTGAAGGACTCATCGGGCGAATCGCTCTGGAACTGAAATCGGAACTCTCACTGACATTTCCCCTCTCTGAAAGTCTGATAAACGCCGGAAAAATGACTAAGTCCCCCAAAAAAATTTTTTCAACTTTTTTCAATTTTACCCCTGTGGATATATATTCTACCCACACTTTTGGAACTTTCCTGGGGTACCCTCACACATATTATTCCCTCATTTAGTGGATATTTTCACAAAAAAGTGAAATTTTCAAAAATTCAGAAAATTGGCTGAAAACGACTAAATATGATGGAATCATCGGGCGAATCGCTCTGGAACTGAAATCGGAACGCTCACTGACATTTCCCCTATCTGAAAGTCTGATAAACGCCGTAAAAATGACTAAGTCCAAAAAAAAAATTTTTTCAACTTTTTTCAATTTTACCCCTGTCGATATATATTCTACCCACACTTTTGGAACTCTCCTGGGGTACCCTCACACATATTATTTCCTCATTTAGTGGATATTTTCACAAAAACGTGAAATTTTCAAAAATTCAGAAAATTGGCTGAAAACAACTAAATATGATGGAATCATCGGGCGAATCGCTCTGGAATTGAAATCGGAACGCTCACTGACATTTCCCCTCTCTGAAAGTCTGATAAACGCCGGAAAAATGACTAAGTCCCCAAAAAAAATTTTTTAAACTTTTTCAATTTTACCCCCGTGGGATATATATTCTACTCACACACATTTGGAACTCTACTGGGGTACCCTCACACATATTATTCCCTCATTTAGTGGATATTTTCACAAAAAAGTGAAATTTCCAAAAATTCAGAAAATTGGCTGAAAACGACTAATTATGAAGGACTCATCGGGCGAATCGCTCTGGAACTGAAATCGGAACTCTCACTGACATTTCCCCTCTCTGAAAGTCTGATAAACGCCGGAAAAATGACTAAGTCCCCAAAAAAAATTTTTTCAACTTTTTTCAATTTTCCCCCTGTGGATATATATTCTACCCACACTTTTGGAACTTTCCTGGGGTACCCTCACAGATATTATTCCCTCATTTAGTGGATATTTTCACAAAAAAGTGAAATTTCCAAAAATTCAGAAAATTGGCTGAAAACGACTAAATATGATGGAATCATCGGGAGAATCGCTGTGGAACTGAAATCGGAACGCTCACTGACATTTCCCCTATCTGAAAGTCTGATAAACGCCGGAAAAATGACTAAGTCCCCAAAAAAAATTTTTTAAACTTTTTTCAATTTTACCCCTGTGGATATATATTCTACCCACACTTTTGGAACTCTCCTGGGGTACCCTCACACATATTATTCCCTCATTTAGTGGATATTTTCACAAAAAAGTGAAATTTTCAAAAATTCAGAAAATTTGCTGAAAACGACTAAATATGATGGAATCATCGGGCGAATCGCTCTGGAACTGAAATCGGAACGCTCACTGACATTTCCCCTATCTGAAAGTCTGATAAACGCCGGAAAAATGACTAAGTCCCCCAAAAATTTTTTTTCAACTTTTTTCAATTTTACCCCCGTGGGATATATATTCTACCCACACTTTTGGAACTCTCCTGGGGTACCCTCACACATATTATTCCCTCATTTAGTGGATATTTTCACAAAAAAGTGAAATTTCCAAAAATTCAGAAAATTGGCTGAAAACGACTAATTATGAAGGACTCATCGGGCGAATCGCTCTGGAACTGAAATCGGAACGCTCACTGACATTTCCCCTCTCTGAAAGTCTGATAAACGCCGGAAAAATGACTAAGTCCCCAAAAATATTTTTTTCAACTTTTTTCAATTTTACCCCTGTGGATATATATTCTACCCACACTTTTGGAACTTTCCTGGGGTACCCTCACACATATTATTCCCTCATTTAGTGGATATTTTCACAAAAAAGTGAAATTTTCAAACATTCAGAAAATTGACTGAAAACGACTAAATATGATGGAATCATCTTGCGAATCGCTCAGGAACTGAAATCGGAACGCTCACTGACATTTCCCCTATGTGAAAGTCTGATAAACGCCGGAAAAATGACTAAGTCCCCCAAAAATTTTTTTTCAACTTTTTTCAATTTTACCCCCGTGGGATATATATTCTACCCACACTTTTGGAACTCTCCTGGGGTACCCTCACACATATTATTCCCTCATTTAGTGGATATTTTCACAAAAAAGTGAAATTTTCAAAAATTCAGAAAGTTGGCTGAAAACTACTAAATATGATGGAATCATCGGGCGAATCGCTCTGGAACTGAAATCGGAATGCTCACTGACATTTCCCCTATCTGAAAGTCTGATAAACGCCGTAAAAATTACTAAGTCCAAAAAAAAAAATTTTTCAACTTTTTTCAGTTTTACCCCCATGGGATATATATTCTACTCACACACATTTGAAACTGTACTGGGGTACCCTCACACATATTATTCCCTCATTTCGTGGATATTTTCACAAAAAAGTGAAATTTCCAAAAATTCAGAAAATTGGCTGAAAACGACTAATTATGAAGGACTCATCGGGCGAATCGCTCTGGAACTGAAATCGGAACTCTCACTGACATTTCCCCTCTCTGAAAGTCTGATAAACGCCGGAAAAATGACTAAGTACCCCAAAAAAATGTTTTCAACTTTTTTCAATTTTACCCCTGTGGATATATATTCTATGCACACTTTTGGAACTTTCCTGGGGTACCCTCACACATATTATTCTCTCACTTAGTGGATATTTTCACAAAATAGAGAAATTTTCTAAAATTCAGAAAATTGGCTGAAAACGACTAAATATGATGGAATCATCGAGCTAATCGCTCTGGAACTGAAATCGGAACGCTCACTTACATTTCCCCTATCTGAAAGTCTGATAAACGCCGGAAAAATGACTAAGTCCCCAAAAAAAATTTTTTCAACTTTTTTCAATTTTACCCCTGTGGATATATATTCTACCCACACTTTTGGAACTCTCCTGGGGTACCCTCACACATATTATTCCCTCATTCAGTGGATATTTTCACAAAAAAGTGAAATTTTCAAAAATTCAGAAAATTGGCTGAAAACGACTAAATATGATGGAATCATCGGGCGAATCGCTCTGGAACTGAAATCGGAACGCTCACTGACATTTCCCCTATCTGAAAGTCTGATAAACGCCGTAAAAATGACTAAGTCCAAAAAAAAAATTTTTTCAACTTTTTTCAATTTTACCCCTGTCGATATATATTCTACCCACACTTTTGGAACTCTCCTGGGGTACCCTCACACATATTATTTCCTCATTTAGTGGATATTTTCACAAAAACGTGAAATTTTCAAAAATTCAGAAAATTGGCTGAAAACAACTAAATATGATGGAATCATCGGGCGAATCGCTCTGGAATTGAAATCGGAACGCTCACTGACATTTCCCCTCTCTGAAAGTCTGATAAACGCCGGAAAAATGACTAAGTCCCCAAAAAAAATTTTTTAAACTTTTTCAATTTTACCCCCGTGGGATATATATTCTACTCACACACATTTGGAACTCTACTGGGGTACCCTCACACATATTATTCCCTCATTTAGTGGATATTTTCACAAAAAAGTGAAATTTCCAAAAATTCAGAAAATTGGCTGAAAACGACTAATTATGAAGGACTCATCGGGCGAATCGCTCTGGAACTGAAATCGGAACTCTCACTGACATTTCCCCTCTCTGAAAGTCTGATAAACGCCGGAAAAATGACTAAGTCCCCAAAAAAAATTTTTTCAACTTTTTTCAATTTTCCCCCTGTGGATATATATTCTACCCACACTTTTGGAACTTTCCTGGGGTACCCTCACAGATATTATTCCCTCATTTAGTGGATATTTTCACAAAAAAGTGAAATTTCCAAAAATTCAGAAAATTGGCTGAAAACGACTAAATATGATGGAATCATCGGGAGAATCGCTGTGGAACTGAAATCGGAACGCTCACTGACATTTCCCCTATCTGAAAGTCTGATAAACGCCGGAAAAATGACTAAGTCCCCAAAAAAAATTTTTTAAACTTTTTTCAATTTTACCCCTGTGGATATATATTCTACCCACACTTTTGGAACTCTCCTGGGGTACCCTCACACATATTATTCCCTCATTTAGTGGATATTTTCACAAAAAAGTGAAATTTTCAAAAATTCAGAAAATTTGCTGAAAACGACTAAATATGATGGAATCATCGGGCGAATCGCTCTGGAACTGAAATCGGAACGCTCACTGACATTTCCCCTATCTGAAAGTCTGATAAACGCCGGAAAAATGACTAAGTCCCCCAAAAATTTTTTTTCAACTTTTTTCAATTTTACCCCCGTGGGATATATATTCTACCCACACTTTTGGAACTCTCCTGGGGTACCCTCACACATATTATTCCCTCATTTAGTGGATATTTTCACAAAAAAGTGAAATTTCCAAAAATTCAGAAAATTGGCTGAAAACGACTAATTATGAAGGACTCATCGGGCGAATCGCTGTGGAACTGAAATCGGAACGCTCACTGACATTTCCCCTCTCTGAAAGTCTGATAAACGCCGGAAAAATGACTAAGTCCCCAAAAATATTTTTTTCAACTTTTTTCAATTTTACCCCTGTGGATATATATTCTACCCACACTTTTGGAACTTTCCTGGGGTACCCTCACACATATTATTCCCTCATTTAGTGGATATTTTCACAAAAAAGTGAAATTTTCAAACATTCAGAAAATTGACTGAAAACGACTAAATATGATGGAATCATCTTGCGAATCGCTCAGGAACTGAAATCGGAACGCTCACTGACATTTCCCCTATCTGAAAGTCTGATAAACGCCGGAAAAATGACTAAGTCCCCCAAAAATTTTTTTTCAACTTTTTTCAATTTTACCCCCGTGGGATATATATTCTACCCACACTTTTGGAACTCTCCTGGGGTACCCTCACACATATTATTCCCTCATTTAGTGGATATTTTCACAAAAAAGTGAAATTTTCAAAAATTCAGAAAGTTGGCTGAAAACTACTAAATATGATGGAATCATCGGGCGAATCGCTCTGGAACTGAAATCGGAATGCTCACTGACATTTCCCCTATCTGAAAGTCTGATAAACGCCGTAAAAATTACTAAGTCCAAAAAAAAAAATTTTTCAACTTTTTTCAGTTTTACCCCCATGGGATATATATTCTACTCACACACATTTGAAACTCTACTGGGGTACCCTCACACATATTATTCCCTCATTTCGTGGATATTTTCACAAAAAAGTGAAATTTCCAAAAATTCAGAAAATTGGCTGAAAACGACTAATTATGAAGGACTCATCGGGCGAATCGCTCTGGAACTGAAATCGGAACTCTCACTGACATTTCCCCTCTCTGAAAGTCTGATAAACGCCGGAAAAATGACTAAGTACCCCAAAAAAATGTTTTCAACTTTTTTCAATTTTACCCCTGTGGATATATATTCTACGCACACTTTTGGAACTTTCCTGGGGTACCCTCACACATATTATTCTCTCACTTAGTGGATATTTTCACAAAATAGAGAAATTTTCTAAAATTCAGAAAATTGGCTGAAAACGACTAAATATGATGGAATCATCGAGCTAATCGCTCTGGAACTGAAATCGGAACGCTCACTTACATTTCCCCTATCTGAAAGTCTGATAAACGCCGGAAAAATGACTAAGTCCCCAAAAAAAATTTTTTCAACTTTTTTCAATTTTACCCCTGTGGATATATATTCTACCCACACTTTTGGAACTCTCCTGGGGTACCCTCACACATATTATTCCCTCATTCAGTGGATATTTTCACAAAAAAGTGAAATTTTCAAAAATTCAGAAAATTGGCTGAAAACGACTAAATATGATGGAATCATCGGGCGAATCGCTCTGGAACTGAAATCGGAACGCTCACTGACATTTCCCCTATCTGAAAGTCTGATAAACGCCGTAAAAATGACTAAGTCCAAAAAAAAAATTTTTTCAACTTTTTTCAATTTTACCCCTGTCGATATATATTCTACCCACACTTTTGGAACTCTCCTGGGGTACCCTCACACATATTATTTCCTCATTTAGTGGATATTTTCACAAAAACGTGAAATTTTCAAAAATTCAGAAAATTGGCTGAAAACAACTAAATATGATGGAATCATCGGGCGAATCGCTCTGGAATTGAAATCGGAACGCTCACTGACATTTCCCCTCTCTGAAAGTCTGATAAACGCCGGAAAAATGACTAAGTCCCCAAAAAAAATTTTTTAAACTTTTTCAATTTTACCCCCGTGGGATATATATTCTACTCACACACATTTGGAACTCTACTGGGGTACCCTCACACATATTATTCCCTCATTTAGTGGATATTTTCACAAAAAAGTGAAATTTCCAAAAATTCAGAAAATTGGCTGAAAACGACTAATTATGAAGGACTCATCGGGCGAATCGCTCTGGAACTGAAATCGGAACTCTCACTGACATTTCCCCTCTCTGAAAGTCTGATAAACGCCGGAAAAATGACTAAGTCCCCAAAAAAAATTTTTTCAACTTTTTTCAATTTTCCCCCTGTGGATATATATTCTACCCACACTTTTGGAACTTTCCTGGGGTACCCTCACAGATATTATTCCCTCATTTAGTGGATATTTTCACAAAAAAGTGAAATTTCCAAAAATTCAGAAAATTGGCTGAAAACGACTAAATATGATGGAATCATCGGGAGAATCGCTGTGGAACTGAAATCGGAACGCTCACTGACATTTCCCCTATCTGAAAGTCTGATAAACGCCGGAAAAATGACTAAGTCCCCAAAAAAAATTTTTTAAACTTTTTTCAATTTTACCCCTGTGGATATATATTCTACCCACACTTTTGGAACTCTCCTGGGGTACCCTCACACATATTATTCCCTCATTTAGTGGATATTTTCACAAAAAAGTGAAATTTTCAAAAATTCAGAAAATTTGCTGAAAACGACTAAATATGATGGAATCATCGGGCGAATCGCTCTGGAACTGAAATCGGAACGCTCACTGACATTTCCCCTATCTGAAAGTCTGATAAACGCCGGAAAAATGACTAAGTCCCCCAAAAATTTTTTTTCAACTTTTTTCAATTTTACCCCCGTGGGATATATATTCTACCCACACTTTTGGAACTCTCCTGGGGTACCCTCACACATATTATTCCCTCATTTAGTGGATATTTTCACAAAAAAGTGAAATTTCCAAAAATTCAGAAAATTGGCTGAAAACGACTAATTATGAAGGACTCATCGGGCGAATCGCTCTGGAACTGAAATCGGAACGCTCACTGACATTTCCCCTCTCTGAAAGTCTGATAAACGCCGGAAAAATGACTAAGTCCCCAAAAATATTTTTTTCAACTTTTTTCAATTTTACCCCTGTGGATATATATTCTACCCACACTTTTGGAACTTTCCTGGGGTACCCTCACACATATTATTCCCTCATTTAGTGGATATTTTCACAAAAAAGTGAAATTTTCAAACATTCAGAAAATTGACTGAAAACGACTAAATATGATGGAATCATCTTGCGAATCGCTCAGGAACTGAAATCGGAACGCTCACTGACATTTCCCCTATCTGAAAGTCTGATAAACGCCGGAAAAATGACTAAGTCCCCCAAAATTTTTTTTTCAACTTTTTTCAATTTTACCCCCGTGGGATATATATTCTACCCACACTTTTGGAACTCTCCTGGGGTACCCTCACACATATTATTCCCTCATTTAGTGGATATTTTCACAAAAAAGTGAAATTTTCAAAAATTCAGAAAGTTGGCTGAAAACTACTAAATATGATGGAATCATCGGGCGAATCGCTCTGGAACTGAAATCGGAATGCTCACTGACATTTCCCCTATCTGAAAGTCTGATAAACGCCGTAAAAATTACTAAGTCCAAAAAAAAAAATTTTTCAACTTTTTTCAGTTTTACCCCCATGGGATATATATTCTACTCACACACATTTGAAACTCTACTGGGGTACCCTCACACATATTATTCCCTCATTTCGTGGATATTTTCACAAAAAAGTGAAATTTCCAAAAATTCAGAAAATTGGCTGAAAACGACTAATTATGAAGGACTCATCGGGCGAATCGCTCTGGAACTGAAATCGGAACTCTCACTGACATTTCCCCTCTCTGAAAGTCTGATAAACGCCGGAAAAATGACTAAGTACCCCAAAAAAATGTTTTCAACTTTTTTCAATTTTACCCCTGTGGATATATATTCTACGCACACTTTTAGAACTTTCCTGGGGTACCCTCACACATATTATTCTCTCACTTAGTGGATATTTTCACAAAATAGAGAAATTTTCTAAAATTCAGAAAATTGGCTGAAAACGACTAAATATGATGGAATCATCGAGCTAATCGCTCTGGAACTGAAATCGGAACGCTCACTTACATTTCCCCTATCTGAAAGTCTGATAAACGCCGGAAAAATGACTAAGTCCCCAAAAAAAATTTTTTCAACTTTTTTCAATTTTACCCCTGTGGATATATATTCTACCCACACTTTTGGAACTCTCCTGGGGTACCCTCACACATATTATTCCCTCATTCAGTGGATATTTTCACAAAAAAGTGAAATTTTCAAAAATTCTGAAAATTGGCTGAAAACGACTAAATATGATGGAATCATCGGACGAATCGCTCTGGAACTGAAATCGGAACGCTCACTGACATTTCCCCTATCTGAAAGTCTGATAAACGCCGTAAAAATGACTAAGTCCAAAAAAAAATTTTTTTCAACTTTTTTCAGTTTTACCCCCGTGGGATATATATTCTACCCACACACATTTGGAACTCTACTGGGGTACCCTCACACATATTATTCCCTCATTTAGTGGATATTTTCACAAAAAAGTGAAATTTTCAAAAATTCAGAAAATTGGCTGAAAATGACTTATTATGAAGGACTCATCGGGCGAATCGCTCTGGAACTGAAATCGGAACGCTCACTGACATTTCCCCTATCTGAAAGTCTGATAAACGCCGGAAAAATGACTAAGTCCCCAAAAAAATTTTTTCAACTTTTTTCAATTTTACCCCTGTGGATATATATTCTACCCACACTTTTGGAACTCTCCTGGGGTACCCTCACACATATTATTCCCTCATTTAGTGGATATTTTCACAAAAAAGTGAAATTTTCAAAAATTCTGAAAATTGGCTGATAACGATTAAATATGATGGAATCATCGGACGAATCGCTCTGGAACTGAAATCGGAACGCTCACTGACATTTCCCCTATCTGAAAGTCTGATAAACGCCGTAAAAATGACTAAGTCCAAAAAAAAATTTTTTTCAGTTTTACCCCCGTGGGATATATATTCTACCCACACACATTTGGAACTCTACTGGGGTACCCTCACACATATTATTCCCTCATTTAGTGGATATTTTCACAAAAAAGTGAAATTTTCAAAAATTCAGAAAATTGGCTGAAAATGACTTATTATGAAGGACTCATCGGGCGAATCGCTCTGGAACTGAAATCGGAACGCTCACTGACATTTCCCCTATCTGAAAGTCTGATAAACGCCAGAAAAATGACTAAGTCCCCAAAAAAATTTTTTTCAACTTTTTTCAATTTTACCCCTGTGGATATATATTCTACCCACACTTTTGGAACTCTCCTGGGGTACCCTCACACATATTATTCCCTCATTTAGTGGATATTTTCACAAAAAAGTGAAATTTTCAAAAATTCAGAAAATTGGCTGAAAACGACTAATTATGAAGGATTCATCCGGCGAATCGCTCTGGAACTGAAATCGGAACGCTCACTGAAACGCTATCTGAAAGTCTGATAAACGCCGGAAAAATGACTAAGTCCCCCCAAATTTTTTTTTTTCCTTTTTTCAATTTTACCCATGTGGATATATATTCTACCCACACTTTTGGAACTCTCCTGGGGTACCCTCACACATATTATTCCCTCATTTAGTGGATATTTTCACAAAAAAGTGAAATTTTCAAAAATTCAGAAAATTGGCTGAAAACGACTAATTATGAAGGATTCATCGGGCGAATCGCTCTGGAACTGAAATCGGAACGCTCACTGACATTTCCCTTCTCTGAAAGTCTGTTAAACGCCGGAAAAATGACTACGTCCCCAAAAAATTTTTTTTCAACTTTTTTCAATTTTACCCCTGTGGATATATATTCTACCCACACTTTTGGAACTCTCCTGGGGTACCCTCACACATATTATTCTCTCATTTAGTGGATATTTTCACAAAAAAGTGAAATTTTCAAAAATTCAGAAAATTGGCTGAAAACGACTAAATATGACGGAATCATCGGGCGAATCGCTCTGGAACTGAAATCGGAATGCTCACTGACATTTCCACTATCTGAAAGTCTGATGAACGCCGGAAAAATGACTAAGTTCCCAAAAAATTTTTTTTTTACTTTTTTCAATTTTACCCATGTGGATATATATTCTACCCACACTTTTGGAACTCTCCTGGGGTACCCTCACACATATTATTCCCTCATTTAGTGGATATTTTCACAAAAAAGTGAAATTTTCAAAAATTCAGAAAATTGGCTGAAAATGACTAATTATGAAGGATTCATCGGGCGAATCGCTCTGGAACTGAAATCGGAACGCTCACTGACATTTCCCCTATCTGAAAGTCTGATAAACGCCTGAAAAATGACTAAGTCCCAAAAAAATTTTTTTTAAACTTTTTTCAATTTTACCCCTGTGGGATATATATTCTACCCACACACATTTGGAACTCTACTGGGGTACCCTCACACATATTATTCCCTCATTTAGTGGATATTTTCACAAAAAAGTGAAATTTCCAAAAATTCAGAAAATTGGCTGAAAACGACTAATTGTGAAGGACTCATCGGGCGAATCGCTCTGGAACTGAAATCGGAACTCTCACTGACATTTCCCCTCTCTGAAAGTCTGATAAACGCCGGAAAAATGACTAAGTCCCCAAAAAAAATTTTTTCAACTTTTTTCAATTTTACCCCTGTGGATATATATTCTACCCACACTTTTGGAACTTTCCTGGGGTACCCTCACACATATTATTCCCTCATTTAGTGGATATTTTCACAAAAAAGTGAAATTTTCAAAAATTCAGAAAATTGGCTGAAAACGACTAAATATGATGGAATCATCGGGCGAATCACTCTGGAACTGAAATCGGAACGCTCACTGACATTTCCCCTATCTGAAAGTCTGATAAACGCCGGAAAAATGACTAAGTCCAAAAAAAAAATTTTTTAAACTTTTTTCAATTTTACCCCTGTGGATATATATTCTACCCACACTTTTGGAACTCTCCTGGGGTACCCTCACACATATTATTCCCTCATTTAGTGGATATTTTCACAAAAAAGTGAAATTTTCAAAAATTCAGAAAATTTGCTGAAAACGACTAAATATGATGGAATCATCGGGCGAATCGCTCTGGAACTGAAATCGGAACGCTCACTGACATTTCCCCTATCTGAAAGTCTGATAAACGCCGGAAAAATGACTAAGTCCCCCAAAAAATTTTTTTCAACTTTTTTCAATTTTACCCCCGTGGGATATATATTCTACCCACACTTTTGGAACTCTCCTGGGGTACCCTCACACATATTATTCCCTCATTTAGTGGATATTTTCACAAAAAAGTGAAATTTCCAAAAATTCAGAAAATTGGCTGAAAACGACTAATTATGAAGGACTCATCGGGCGAATCGCTCTGGAACTGAAATCGGAACGCTCACTGACATTTCCCCTCTCTGAAAGTCTGATAAACGCCGGAAAAATGACTAAGTCCCCAAAAATATTTTTTTCAACTTTTTTGAATTTTACCCCTGTGGATATATATTCTACCCACACTTTTGGAACTTTCCTGGGGTACCCTCACACATATTATTCCCTCATTTAGTGGATATTTTCACAAAAAAGTGAAATTTTCAAACATTCAGAAAATTGACTGAAAACGACTAAATATGATGGAATCATCTTGCGAATCGCTCAGGAACTGAAATCGGAACGCTCACTGACATTTCCCCTATCTGAAAGTCTGATAAACGCCGGAAAAATGACTAAGTCCCCCAAAAATTTTTTTTCAACTTTTTTCAATTTTACCCCCGTGGGATATATATTCTACCCACACTTTTGGAACTTTCCTGGGGTACCCTCACACATATTATTCCCTCATTTAGTGGATATTTTCACAAAAAAGTGAAATTTTCAAAAATTCAGAAAGTTGGCTGAAAACTACTAAATATGATGGAATCATCGGGCGAATCGCTCTGGAACTGAAATCGGAATGCTCACTGACATTTCCCCTATCTGAAAGTCTGATAAACGCCGTAAAAATTACTAAGTCCAAAAAAAAAAATTTTTCAACTTTTTTCAGTTTTACCCCCATGGGATATATATTCTACTCACACACATTTGAAACTCTACTGGGGTACCCTCACACATATTATTCCCTCATTTCGTGGATATTTTCACAAAAAAGTGAAATTTCCAAAAATTCAGAAAATTGGCTGAAAACGACTAATTATGAAGGACTCATCGGGCGAATCGCTCTGGAACTGAAATCGGAACTCTCACTGACATTTCCCCTCTCTGAAAGTCTGATAAACGCCGGAAAAATGACTAAGTACCCCAAAAAAATGTTTTCAACTTGTTTCAATTTTACCCCTGTGGATATATATTCTACGCACACTTTTGGAACTTTCCTGGGGTACCCTCACACATATTATTCTCTCACTTAGTGGATATTTTCACAAAAAAGAGAAATTTTCTAAAATTCAGAAAATTGGCTGAAAACGACTAAATATGATGGAATCATCGAGCTAATCGCTCTGGAACTGAAATCGGAACGCTCACTTACATTTCCCCTATCTGAAAGTCTGATAAACGCCGGAAAAATGACTAAGTCCCCAAAAAAAATTTTTTCAACTTTTTTCAATTTTACCCCTGTGGATATATATTCTACCCACACTTTTGGAACTCTCCTGGGGTACCCTCACACATATTATTCCCTCATTCAGTGGATATTTTCACAAAAAAGTGAAATTTTCAAAAATTCTGAAAATTGGCTGAAAACGACTAAATATGATGGAATCATCGGACGAATCGCTCTGGAACTGAAATCGGAACGCTCACTGACATTTCCCCTATCTGAAAGTCTGATAAACGCCGTAAAAATGACTAAGTCCAAAAAAAAATTTTTTTCAACTTTTTTCAGTTTTACCCCCGTGGGATATATATTCTACCCACACACATTTGGAACTCTACTGGGGTACCCTCACACATATTATTCCCTCATTTAGTGGATATTTTCACAAAAAAGTGAAATTTTCAAAAATTCAGAAAATTGGCTGAAAATGACTTATTATGAAGGACTCATCGGGCGAATCGCTCTGGAACTGAAATCGGAACGCTCACTGACATTTCCCCTATCTGAAAGTCTGATAAACGCCGGAAAAATGACTAAGTCCCCAAAAAAATTTTTTTCAACTTTTTTCAATTTTACCCCTGTGGATATATATTCTACCCACACTTTTGGAACTCTCCTGGGGTACCCTCACACATATTATTCCCTCATTTAGTGGATATTTTCACAAAAAAGTGAAATTTTCAAAAATTCTGAAAATTGGCTGAAAACGATTAAATATGATGGAATCATCGGACGAATCGCTCTGGAACTGAAATCGGAACGCTCACTGACATTTCCCCTATCTGAAAGTCTGATAAACGCCGTAAAAATGACTAAGTCCAAAAAAAAATTTTTTTCAGTTTTACCCCCGTGGGATATATATTCTACCCACACACATTTGGAACTCTACTGGGGTACCCTCACACATATTATTCCCTCATTTAGTGGATATTTTCACAAAAAAGTGAAATTTTCAAAAATTCAGAAAATTGGCTGAAAACGACTAATTATGAAGGATTCATCCGGCGAATCGCTCTGGAACTGAAATGGGAACGCTCACTGAAACGCTATCTGAAAGTCTGATAAACGCCGGAAAAATGACTAAGTCCCCAAAAATTTTTTTTTAAACTTTTTTCAATTTTACCCTCGTGGGATATATATTCTACCCACACACATTTGGAACTCTACTGGGGTACCCTCACACATATTATTCCCTCATTTAGTGGATATTTTCACAAAAAAAGGGAAATTTCCAAAAATTCAGAAAATTGGCTGAAAACGACTAATTATGAAGGACTCATCGGGCGAATCGCTCTGGAACTGAAATCGGAATGCTCACTGACATTTCCCCTCTCTGAAAGTCTGATAAACGCCGAAAAAATGACTAAGTCCCCAAAAAAAATTTTTTCAACTTTTTTCAATTTTACCCCTGTGGATATATATTCTACCCACACTTTTGGAACTTTCCTGGGGTACCCTCACACATATTATTCCCTCATTTAGTGGATATTTTCACAAAAAAGTGAAATTTTCATACATTCAGAAAATTGGCTGAAAACGACTAAATATAATGGAATCATCTTGCGAATCGCTCTGGAACTGAAATCGGAACGCTCACTGACATTTCCCCTATCTGAAAGTCTGATAAACGCCGGAAAAATGACTAAGTCCCCAAAAAAAATTTTTTCAACTTTTTTCAATTTTACCCATGTGGATATATATTCTACCCACACTTTTGGAACTCTCCTGGGGTACCCTCACACATATTATTACCTCATTTAGTGGATATTTTCACAAAAAAGTGAAATTTTCAAAAATTCAGAAAATTGGCTGAAAACGACTAAATATGATGGAATCATCGGGCGAATCGCTGTGGAACTGTAATCGGAACGCTCACTGACATTTCCCCTATCTGAAAGTCTGATAAACGCCGTAAAAATTACTAAGTCCAAAAAAAATTTTTTTTCAACTTTTTTCAGTTTTACCCCCGTGGGATATATATTCTACCCACACACATTTGGAACTCTCCTGGGGTACCCTCACACATATTATTCCCTCATTTAGTGGATATTTTCACAAAAAAGTGAAATTTTCAAAAATTCAGAAAATTGGCTGAAAACGACTAAATATGATGGAATCATCGGGCGAATCGCTCTGGAACTGAAATCGGAACGCTCACTGACATCTCCCCTATCTGAAAGTCTGATAAACGCCGGAAAAATGACTAAGTCCCCAAAAAATTTTTTTTAAACTTTTTTCAATTTTACCCATGTGGATATATATTCTACCCACACTTTTGGAACTCTCCTGGGGTACCCTCACACATATTATTCCCTCATTTAGTGGATATTTTCACAAAAAAGTGAAATTTCCAAAAATTCAGAAAATTGGCTGAAAACGACTAATTATGAAGGACTCATCGGGCGAATCGCTTTGGAACTGAAATCGGAACGCTCACTGACATTTCCCCTCTCTGAAAGTCTGATAAACGCCGGAAAAATGACTAAGTCCCCAAAAAAATTTTTTTCAAGTTTTTTCAATTTTACCCCTGTGGATATATATTCTACCCACACACATTTGGAACTCTACTGGGGTACCCTCACACATATTATTCCCTCATATAGTGGATATTTTCACAAAAAAGTGAAATTTTCAAAAATTCAGAAAATTGGCTGAAAACGACTAAATATGATGGAATCATCGGGCGAATCGCTCTGGAACTGAAATCGGAGCGCTCACTGACATTTCCCCTATCTGAAAGTCTGATAAACGCCGTAAAAATGACTAAGTCCAAAAAAAAAATTTTTTTCAACTTTTTTCAATTTTACCCCAGTGGGATATATATTCTACCCACACACATTTGGAACTCTCCTGGGGTACCCTCACACATAGTATTCCCTCATTTAGTGGATATTTTCACAAAAAAGTGAAATTTTCAAAAATTCAGAAAATTGGCTGAAAACGACTAATTATGAAGGACTCATCGGGCGAATCGCTCTGGAACTGAAATCAGAATGCTCACTGACATTTCCCCTATCTGAAAGTCTGATAAACGCTGAAAAAATGACTAAGTCCCCCCAAAAAATTTTTTCAACTTTTTTCAATTTTACCCCTGTGGATATATATTCTACCCACACATTTGGAACTCTCCTGGGGTACCCTCACACATATTATTCCCTCATTTAGTGGATATTTTCACAAAAAAGTGAAATTTTCAAAAATTCAGAAAATTGGCTGAAAACGACTAAATATGATGGAATTATCAGGCGAATCGCTCTGGAGCTGAAATCGGAACGCTCACTGATATTTCCCCTATCTGAAAGTCTGATAAATGCCGGAAAAATGACTAAGTCCCCAAAAAAAATTTTTTAAACTTTTTTCAATTTTACCCCTGTGGGATATATATTCTACCCACACTTTTGGAACTCTCCTGGGGTACCCTCACACATATTATTCCCTCATTTAGTGGATATTTTCACAAAAAAGTGAAATTTTCAAAAATTCAGAAAATTGGCTGAAAACGACTAATTATGAAGGACTCATCGGGCGAATCGCTCTGGAACTGAAATCGGAACGCTCACTTACATTTCCCCTATCTGAAAGTCTGATAAACGCCGGAAAAATGACTAAGTCCGCAAAAAAATTTTTTTCAACTTTTTTCAATTTTACCCCTGTGGATATATATTCTAACCACACTTTTGGAACTCTCCTGGGGTACCCTCACACATATTATTCTCTCATTTAGTGGATATTTTCACAAAAAAGTGAAATTTTCAAAAATTCAGAAAATTGGCTGAAAACGACTATATATGATGGAATCATCGGGCGAATCGCTTTGGAACTGAAATCGGAATGCTCACTGACAATTTCCCTATCTGAAAGTCTGATAAACGCCGTAAAAATTACTAAGTCCAAAAAAAAATTTTTTTCAACTTTTTTCAGTTTTACCCCCGTGGGATATATATTCTACCCACACACATTTGGAACTCTCCTGGGGTACCCTCACACATATTATTCCCTCATTTAGTGGACATTTTCACAAAAAAGTGAAATTTTCAAAAATTCAGAAAATTGGCTGAAAACGACTAATTATGAAGGACTCATCGGGCGAATCGCTCTGGAACTGAAATCGGAATGCTCACTGACATTTCCCCTATCTGAAAGTCTGATAAACGCCGGAAAAATGACTAAGTCCCCAAAAATTTTTTTTTAAACTTTTTTCAATTTTTCCCTCGTGGGATATATATTCTACCCACACACATTTGGAACTCTACTGGGGTACCCTCACACATATTATTCCCTCATTTAGTGGATATTTTCACAAAAAAAGTGAAATTTCCAAAAATTCAAAAAATTGGCTGAAAACGACTAATTATGAAGGACTCATCGGGCGAATCGCTCTGGAACTGAAATCGGAATGCTCACTGACATTTCCCCTCTCTGAAAGTCTGATAAACGCCGAAAAAATGACTAAGTCCCCAAAAAAAATTTTTGCAACTTTTTTCAATTTTACCCCTGTGGATATATATTCTACCCACACTTTTGGAACTTTCCTGGGGTACCCTCACACATATTATTCCCTCATTTAGTGGATATTTTCACAAAAAAGTGAAATTTTCATACATTCAGAAAATTGGCTGAAAACGACTAAATATGATGGAATCATCTTGCGAATCGCTCTGGAACTGAAATCGGAACGCTCACTGACATTTCCCCTATCTGAAAGTCTGATAAACGCCGGAAAAATGACTAAGTCCCCAAAAAAAATTTTTTCAACTTTTTTCAATTTTACCCATGTGGATATATATTCTACCCACACTTTTGGAACTCTCCTGGGGTACCCTCACACATATTATTACCTCATTTAGTGGATATTTTCTCAAAAAAGTGAAATTTTCAAAAATTCAGAAAATTGGCTGAAAACGACTAAATATGATGGAATCATCGGGCGAATCGCTGTGGAACTGTAATCGGAACGCTCACTGACATTTCCCCTATCGGAAAGTCTGATAAACGCTGTAAAAATGACTAAGTCCCCAAAAAATTTTTTTTAAACTTTTTTCAATTTTACCCATGTGGATATATATTCTACCCACACTTTTGGAACTCTCCTGGGGTACCCTCACACATATTATTCCCTCATTTAGTGGATATTTTCACAAAAAAGTGAAATTTTCAAAAATTCAGAAAATTGGCTGAAAACGACTAAATATGATGGAATCATCGGGCGAATCGCTCTGGAACTGAAATAGGAACGCTCACTGACATTTCCCCTATCTGAAAGTCTGATAAACGCCGGAAAAATGACTAAGTCCCCCAAAAAAATTTTTCAACTTTTTTCAATTTTACCCCTGTGGATATATATTCTACCAACACTTTTGGAACTCTCCTGGGGTACCCTCACACATATTATTCCCTCATTTAGAGGATATTTAAAAAAAAAAGTGAAATTTTCAAAAATTCAGAAAGTTGGCTGAAAACGACTAAATATGAAGAACGCATCGGGCGAATCGCTCTGGAACTGAAATCGGAACGCTCACTGACATTTCCCCTATCTGAAAGTCTGATAAACGCCGTAAAAATGACTAAGTCCAAAAAAAGATTTTTTTCAACTTTTTTCAATTTTACCCCAGTGGGATATATATTCTACCCACACACATTTTGAACTCTCCTGGGGTACCCTCACACACAGTATTCCCTCATTTAGTGGATATTTTCACAAAAAAGTGAAATTTTCAAAAATTCAGAAAATTGGCTGAAAACGACTAAATATGATGGAATCATCGGGTGTATCGCTCTGGAACTGAAATCGGAACGCTCACTGACATTTCCCCTATCTGAAAGTCTGATAAACGCAGTAAAAATGACTAAGTCCAAAAAAAAATTTTTTTTAACTTTTTTCAATTTTACCCCCGTGGGATATATATTCTACCCACACACATTTGGAACTCTCCTGGGGTACCCTCACACATATTATTCCCTCATTTAGTGGATATCTTCACAAAAAAGTGAAATTTTCAAAAATTCAGAAAATTGGCTGATAACGACTAATTATGAAGGACTCATCTGGCGAATCGCTCTGGAACTGAAATCGGAACGCTCACTGATATTGCCCCTATCTGAAAGTCTGATAAACGCTGAAAAAATGATTAAGTCCAAAAAAAAATTTTTTTTCAACTTTTTTCAATTTTACCCCCGTGGGATATATATTCTACCCACGCACATTTGGAACACTCCTGGGGTACCCTCACACATATTATTCCCTCATTTAGTGGATATTTTCACAAAAAAAGTGAAATTTTCAAAAATTCTGAAAATTGGCTGAAAACGACTAAATATGAAGGACTCATCGGGCGAATCGCTCTGGAACTGAAATCGGAACGCTCACTGACATTGCCCCTATCTGAAAGTCTGATAAACGCTGAAAAAATGATTAAGTCCAAAAAAAAATTTTTTTTCAACTTTTTTCAATTTTACCCCCGTGGGATATACAGTACAGACCAAAAGTTTGGACACACCTTCTCATTTAATGATTTTTCAATATTTTCATGACTTTGAAAATTGTACATTCACACTGAAGGCATCAAAACTATGAATTAACACATGTGGAAATATATACTTAACAAAAAAGTATGAAACAACTGAAAATATGTCTTATATTCTAGGTTCTTCAAAGTAGCTACCTTTTGCTTTGAGGACTGTTTTGCACACTCTTGGCATTCTCTTGATGAGCTTCAAGAGGTAGTCATGGGAAATGGTCTTCCAACAATCTTGAAGGAGTTCACAGAGATGCTTAGCACTTGTTGGCCCTTTTGCCTGCACTCTGGGGTCCAGCTCACTCCAAACCATTTCGATTGGGTTCAGGTCTGGTGACTGTGGAGGCCAGGTCATCTGGCGTAGCACCCCTTCACTCTCCTTCTTGGTCAAATAGCCCTTACACAGCCAGGAGGTGTGTTTGGGGTCATTGTCCTGTTGAAAAATAAATGATGGTCCAACTAAACGCAAACCGGATGGAATAGCATGCCGCTGCAAGATGCTGTGGTAGCCATGCTGGTTCAGTATGCCTTCAATTTTGAATAAATCCCCAACAGTGTCACCAGCAAAGCACCCCGACACCATCACACCTCCTCCTCCATGCTTCATGGTGGGAACCAGGCATGTAGAGTCCATCCGTTCACCTTTTCTGCGTCGCACAAAGACACGGTGGTTGGAACCAAAGATCTAAAATTTGGACTCATCAGACCAAAGCACAGATTTCCACTGGTCTAATGTCCATTCCTTGTGTTCTTTAGCCCAAACAAGTCTCTTCTGCTTGTTGCCTGTCCTTAGCAGTGGTTTCCTAGCAGCTATTTTACCATGAAGGCCTGCTGCACAAAGTCTCCTCTTAACAGTTGTTGAAGAGATGTATCTGCTGCTAGAACTCTGTGTGGCATTGACCTGGTCTCTAATCTGAGCTGTTGTTAACCTGCGATTTCTGAGGCTGGTGACTCAGATAAACTTATCCTCAGAAGCAGAGATGACTCTTGGTCTTCCTTTCCTGGGGCGGCCCTCATGTGAGCCAGTTTCTTTGTAGCGCTTGATGGTTTTTGTAACTGCACTTGGGGACACTTTCAAAGTTTTCCAAATTTTCGGACTGACTGACCTTCATCTCTTAAAGTAATGATTGCCACTTGTTTTTCTTTACTTAGCTGCTTTTTTCTTGCAATAATACAAATTCTAACAGTCTATTCAGTAGCACTATCAGCTGTGTATCCAACAGACTTCTGCACAACCCAACTGATGGTCCCAACCCCATTTATAAGGCAAGAAATCCCACTTATTAAACCTGACAGGGCACACCTGTGAAGTGAAAACCATTTCCGGTGACTACCTCTTGAAGCTCATCAACAGAATGCCAAGAGTGTGCAAAGCAGTCATCAAAGCAAAAGGAGGCTACTTTGAAGAACCTAGAATATAAGACATATTTTCAGTTGTTACACACTTTTTTGTTAAGTATATAATTCCACATGTGTTAATTCATAGTTTTGATGCCTTCAGTGTGAATGTACAATTTTCATAGTCATGAAAATACAGAAAAATCTTTAAATGAGAAGGTGTGTCCAAACTTTTGGTCTGTACTGTATATTCTACCCACGCACATTTGGAACACTCCTGGGGTACCCTCACACATATTATTCCCTCATTTAGTGGATATTTTCACAAAAAAGTGAAATTTTCAAAAATTCTCAAAATTGGCTGAAAACGACTAAATATGAAGGACTCATTGGGCGAATCGCTCTGGAACTGAAATCGGAACTCTCACTGACATTTCCCCTATCTGAAAGTCTGATAAACACCGCAAAAATGACTAAGTCCCCCAAAAAATTTTTTTAAACTTTTTTCAATTTTACCCCTGTGGATATATATTCTACCCACACGTTTGGAACTCTCCTGGGGTATCCTCACACATATTATTCCCTCATTTAGTGGATATTTTCACAAAAAAGTGAAATTTTCAAAAATTCAGAAGATTGGCTGAAAACGACTAAATATGAAGGACTCATTGGGCGAATCGCTCTGGAACTGAAATCGGAGCGCTCACTGACATTTCCCCAATCTGAAAGTCTAATAAACGCCGAAAAAATGACTAAGTCCCCAAAAAAATTTTTAGCAACTTTTTTCAATTATACCCCTGTGGATATATATTCTACCACACTTTTGGAACTCTCCTGGGGTACCCTCACACATATTATTCCATCATTTAGTGGATATTTTCACAAAAAAGTGAAATTTTCAAAAATTCAGAAAATTGGCTGAAAACGACTAAATATGAAGGACTCATCGGGCGAAAAGCTCTGGAACTGAAATCGGAACGCTCACTGGCATTTCCCCAATCTGAAAGTCTGATGAACGCCGGAAAAATGACTAAGTCCAAAAAAAACATTTTTTCAATTTTACCCCCGTGGGATATATATTCTACCCACACACGTTTGGAACTCTCCTGGCTTACCCTCACACATATTATTCCCTCATTTAGTGGCTATTTTCACAAAAAAGTGAAATTTTCAAAAATTCAGAAAATTGGCTGAAAACGACTAAATCGGGCGAATCGCTCTGGAACTGAAATCGGAGTGTTCACTGACGTTTCCCCTATCTGAAAGTCTGATAAACGCCAGAAAATGACTAAGTCCCCCAAAAAATTTTTATCAACTTTTTTCAAATTTACCCATGTGGATATATATTCTGCCCATACTTTTGGACCTCTCCTGGGGTACCCTCACACATATTATTCCCTCATTTAGTCGATATTTTCACAAAAAAGTAAAATTTTCAAAAATTCAGAAAATTGGCTGAAAACTACTAAATATGATGGAATAATCGGGCGAATCGCTCTGGAACTGAAATTGGAACGCTCACTGACATTTCCCCTATCTGAAAGTCTGATAAACGCCGTAAAAATGACTAAGTCCCCAAAAAAAAATGTTTAAACTTTTTTCAATTTTACCCCTGTGGATATATATTCTATCCACACTTTTGGAACTCTCCTGGGGTACCCTCACACATATTATTCCCTCATTTAGTGGATATTTTCACAAAAAAGTGAAATTTTCAAAAATTCAGAAAATTGGCTGAAAACGACTAAATATGATGGAATCATCGGGCGAATCGCTCTGGAACTGAAATCGGAACGCTCACTGACATTTCCCCTATCTGAAAGTCTGATAAACGCCGGAAAAATGACTAAGTCCCCAAAAAGTTTTTTTTAAACTTTTTTCAATTTTACCCCCGTGGGATATATATTCTACCCACACACATTTGGAACTCTACAGGGGTACCCTCACACATATTATTCCCTCATTTAGTGGATATTTTCACAAAAAAGTGAAATTTTCAAAAATTCAGAAAGTTGGCTGAAAACTACTAAATATGATGGAATCATCGGGCGAATCGCTCTGGAACTGAAATCGGAATGCTCACTGACATTTCCCCTATCTGAAAGTCTGATAAACGCCGTAAAAATTACTAAGTCCAAAAAAAAAATTTTTTCAACTTTTTTCAGTTTTACCCCCATGGGATATATATTCTACCCACACACATTTGGAACTCTCCTGGGGTACCCTCACACATATTATTCCCTCATTTAGTGGATATTTTCACAAAAAAGTGAAATTTTCAAAAATTCAGAAAATTGGCTGAAAACGACTAATTATGAAGGACTCATCGGGCGAATCGCTCTGGAACTGAAATCGGAACGCTCACTGACATTTCCCCTATCTGAAAGTCTGATAAACGCCGGAAAAATGACTAAGTCCCCAAAAAGTTTTTTTTAAACTTTTTTCAATTTTACCCCCGTGGGATATATATTCTACCCACACACATTTGGAACTCTACAGGGGTACCCTCACACATATTATTCCCTCATTTAGTGGATATTTTCACAAAAAAGTGAAATTTTCAAAAATTCAGAAAGTTGGCTGAAAACTACTAAATATGATGGAATCATCGGGCGAATCGCTCTGGAACTGAAATCGGAATGCTCACTGACATTTCCCCTATCTGAAAGTCTGATAAACGCCGTAAAAATTACTAAGTCCAAAAAAAAAATTTTTTCAACTTTTTTCAGTTTTACCCCCATGGGATATATATTCTACCCACACACATTTGGAACTCTCCTGGGGTACCCTCACACATATTATTCCCTCATTTAGTGGATATTTTCACAAAAAAGTGAAATTTTCAAAAATTCAGAAAATTGGCTGAAAACGACTAATTATGAAGGACTCATCGGGCGAATCGCTCTGGAACTGAAATCGGAACGCTCACTGACATTTCCCTCTCTGAAAGTCTGATACGCGCCGGAAAAATGACTAAGTCCCCAAAAAGAATTTTTTAAACTTTTTTCAATTTTACCCCTGTGGATATATATTCTACCCACAGTTTTGGAACTCTCCTGGGGTACCCTCACACATATTATTCTCTCATTTAGTGGATATTTTCACAAAAAAGTGAAATTTTCAAAAATTCAGAAAATTGGCTGAAAACGACTAAATATGACGGAATCATCGGGCGAATCGCTCTGGAACTGAAATCGGAATGCTCACTGACATTTCCCCTATCTGAAAGTCTGATGAACGCCGGAAAAATGACTAAGTCCCCAAAAAATTTTTTTTTTACTTTTTTCAATTTTACCCATGTGGATATATATTCTACCCACACTTTTGGAACTCTCCTGGGGTACCCTCACACATATTATTCCCTCATTTAGTGGATATTTTCACAAAAAAGTGAAATTTTCAAAAATTCAGAAAATTGGCTGAAAACGACTAATTATGAAGGATTCATCGGGCGAATCGCTCTGCAACTGAAATCGGAACGCTCACTGACATTTCCCTTCTCTGAAAGTCTGATAAACGCCGGAAAAATGACTACGTCCCCCAAAAATTTTTTTTCAACTTTTTTCAATTTTACTCCTGTGGATATATATTCTACCCACACTTTTGGAACTCTCCTGGGGTACCCTCACACATATTATTCTCTCATTTAGTGGATATTTTCACAAAAAAGTGAAATTTTCAAAAATTCAGAAAATTAGCTGAAAACGACTAAATATGACGGAATCATCGGGCGAATCGCTCTGGAACTGAAATCGGAATGCTCACTGACATTTCCCCTATCTGAAAGTCTGATGAACGCCGGAAAAATGACTAAGTCCCCAAAAAATTTTTTTTTTACTTTTTTCAATTTTACCCATGTGGATATATATTCTACCCACACTTTTGGAACTCTCCTGGGGTACCCTCACACATATTATTCCCTCATTTAGTGGATATTTTCACAAAAAAGTGAAATTTTCAAAAATTCAGAAAATTGGCTGAAAATGACTAATTATGAAGGATTCATCGGGAGAATCGCTCTGGAACTGAAATCGGAACACTCACTGACATTTCCCTTCTCTGAAAGTCTGATAAACGCCGGAAAAATGACTAAGTCCAAAAAAAATTTTTTTTAAAATTTTTTCAATATTACCCCCATGCGACATATATTCTACCCACACACATTTGGAACTCTCCTGGGGTACCCTCACACATATTATTCCCTCATTAAGTGGATATTTTCACAAAAAAGTAAAATTTTCAAAAATTCAGAAAACTGGCTGAAAACGACTAAATATGAAGGACTCATTGGGCGAATCGCTCTGGAACTGAAATCGGAACGCTCACTGACATTTCCCCTATCTGAAAGTCTGATAAACGCCGGAAAAAAGACTAAGTCCCCCAAAAAATTTTTTTCAACTTTTTACAATTTTTCCCCTGTGGATATATATTCTACCCACACTTTTGGAACTCTCCTGGGGTACCCTCACACATATTATTCCATCATTTAGTGGATATTTTCACAAAAAAGTGAAATTTTCAAAAATTCAGAAAATTGGCTGAAAACGACTAAATATGAAGGACTCATTGGGCGAATCGCTCTGGAACTGAAATCGGAACGCTCACTGACATTTCCCCTATCTGAAAGTCTGATAAACGCCGGAAAAAAGACTAAGTCCCCAAAAAATTTTTTTCAACTTTTTACAATTTTTCCCCTGTGGATATATATTCTACCCACACTTTTGGAACTCTCCTGGGGTACCCTCACACATATTATTCGATCATTTAGTGGATATTTTCACAAAAAAGTGAAATTTTCAAAAATTCAGAAAATTGGCTGAAAACGACTAAATATGAAGGACTCATCGGGCGAATCGCTTTGGAACTGAAATCGGAACGCTTACTGACATTTCCCCAATCTGAAAGTCTGATAAACGCCGGAAAAATGAAAAGTCCAAAAAAAATTTTTTTTCAACTTTTTTCAATTTTACCCCCGTGGGATATATATTCTACCCACACACATTTGGACCTCTCCTGGGGTACCCTCACACATATTATTCCCTCATTTAGTCGATATTTTCACAAAAAAGTAAAATTTTCAAAAATTCAGAAAATTGGCTGAAAACTACTAAATATGATGGAATAATCGGGCGAATCGCTCTGGAACTGAAATTGGAACGCTCACTGACATTTCCCCTATCTGAAAGTCTGATAAACGTCGTAAAAATGACTAAGTCCCCAAAAAAAAATGTTTAAACTTTTTTCAATTTTACCCCTGTGGATATATTCTATCCACACTTTTGGAACTCTCCTGGGGTACCCTCACACATATTATTCCCTCATTTAGTGGATATTTTCACAAAAAAGTGAAATTTTCAAAAATTCAGAAAATTGGCTGAAAACGACTAATTATGAAGGACTCATCGGGCGAATCGCTCTGGAACTGAAATCGGAACGCTCACTGACATTTCCCTCTCTGAAAGTCTGATACGCGCCGGAAAAATGACTAAGTCCCCAAAAAGAATTTTTTCAACTTTTTTCAATTTTACCGCTGTGGATATATATTCTACCCACACTTTTGGAACTCTCCTGGGGTACCCTCACACATATTATTCTCTCATTTAGTGGATATTTTCACAAAAAAGTGAAATTTTCAAAAATTCAGAAAATTGGCTGAAAACGACTAAATATGACGGAATCATCGGGCTAATCGCTCTGGAACTGAAATCGGAATGCTCACTGACATTTCCCCTATCTGAAAGTCTGATGAACGCCGGAAAAATGACTAAGTCCCCAAAAATTTTTTTTTTTCCTTTTTTCAATTTTACCCATGTGGATATATATTCTACCCACACTTTTGGAACTCTCCTGGGGTACCCTCACACATATTATTCCCTCATTTAGTGGATATTTTCACAAAAAAGTGAAATTTTCAAAAATTCAGAAAATTGGCTGAAAACGACTAATTATGAAGGATTCATCGGGCGAATCGCTCTGGAACTGAAATCGGAACGCTCACTGACATTTCCCTTCTCTGAAAGTCTGATAAACGCCGGAAAAATGACTACGTCCCCAAAAAATTTTTTTTCAACTTTTTTCAATTTTACCCCTGTGGATATATATTCTACCCACACTTTTGGAACTCTCCTGGGGTACCCTCACACATATTATTCTCTCATTTAGTGGATATTTTCACAAAAAAGTGAAATTTTCAAAAATTCAGAAAATTGGCTGAAAACGACTAAATATGACGGAATCATCGGGCGAATCGCTCTGGAACTGAAATCGGAATGCTCACTGACATTTCCCCTATCTGAAAGTCTGATGAACGCCGGAAAAATGACTAAGTTCCCAAAAAATTTTTTTTTTACTTTTTTCAGTTTTACCCATGTGGATATATATTCTACCCACACTTTTGGAACTCTCCTGGGGTACCCTCACACATATTATTCCCTCATTTAGTGGATATTTTCACACAAAAGTGAAATTTTCAAAAATTCAGAAAATTGGCTGAAAATGACTAATTATGAACGATTCATCGGGCGAATCGCTCTGGAACTGAAATCGGAACGCTCACTGACATTTCCCTTCTCTGAAAGTCTGATAAACGCCGGAAAAATGACTAAGTCCCCAAAAAAATTTTTTTCAACTTTTTTCAATTTTACCCCTGTGGATATATATTCTACCCAGACTTTTGGAACTTTCCTGGGGTACCCTCACACATATTATTCCCTCATTTAGTGGATATTTTCACAAAAAAGTGAAATTTTCAAACATTCAGAAAATTGGCTGAAAACGACTAAATATGATGGAATCATCTTGCGAATCGCTCTGGAACTGAAATCGGAACGCTCACTGACATTTCCCCTATCTGAAAGTCTGATAAACGCCGGAAAAATGACTAAGTCCCCCAAAAAAAATTTTTCAACTTTTTTCAATTTTACCCCTGTGGATATATATTCTACCCACACTTTTGGAACTCTCCTGGGGTACCCTCACACATATTAGTCCCTCATTTAGTGGATATTTTCACAAAAAAATAAAATTTTCAAAAATTCAGAAAATTGGCTGAAAACGACTAAATATGATGGAATCATTGGGCGAATCGCTCTGGAACTGAAATCGGAACGCTCACTGACATTTCCCCTATCTGAAAGTCTGATAAACGCCGTAAAAATGACTAAGTCCAAAAAAAAAATTTTTTCAACTTTTTTCAATTTTACCCCTGTGGATATATATTCTACCCACACTTTTGGAACTCTCCTGGGGTACCCTCACACATATTAGTCCCTCATTTAGTGGATATTTTCACAAACAAATAAAATTTTCAAAAATTCAGAAAATTGGCTGAAAACGACTAAATATGATGGAATCATCGGGCGAATCGCTCTGGAACTGAAATCGGAACGCTCACTGACATTTCCCCT
Organism: Phyllobates terribilis; assembly: GCF_046119375.1. NCBI lineage: Eukaryota > Metazoa > Chordata > Amphibia > Anura > Dendrobatidae > Phyllobates > Phyllobates terribilis. Next base: position 1,449,711 of record NW_027363201.1, on the reverse strand, counting down.
ATCTGAAAGTCTGATAAACGCCGTAAAAATGACTAAGTCCAAAAAAAAAATTTTTTCAACTTTTTTCAATTTTACCCCTGTGGATATATATTCTACCCACACTTTTGGAACTCTCCTGGGGTACCCTCACACATATTATTTCCTCATTTAGTGGATATTTTCACAAAAACGTGAAATTTTCAAACATTCAGAAAATTGGCTGAAAACGACTAAATATGATGGAATCATCTTGAGAATCGCTCTGGAACTGAAATCGGAACGCTCACTGACATTTCCCCTATCTGAAAGTCTGATAAACGCCGGAAAAATGACTAAGTCCCCAAAAAAAAATTTTTCAACTTTTTTCAATTTTACCCCTGTGGATATATATTCTACCCACACTTTTGGAACTCTCCTGGGGTACCCTCACACATATTAGTCCCTCATTTAGTGGATATTTTCACAAAAAAATAAAATTTTCAAAAATTCAGAAAATTGGCTGAAAACGACTAAATATGATGGAATCATCGGGCGAATCGCTCTGGAACTGAAATCGGAACGCTCACTGACATTTCCCCTATCTGAAAGTCTGATAAACGCCGTAAAAATGACTAAGTCCAAAAAAAAAATTTTTTCAACTTTTTTCAATTTTACCCCTGTGGATATATATTCTACCCACACTTTTGGAACTCTCCTGGGGTACCCTCACACATATTATTTCCTCATTTAGTGGATATTTTCACAAAAACGTGAAATTTTCAAAAATTCAGAAAATTGGCTGAAAACGACTAATTATGAAGGACTCATCGGGCGAATCGCTCTGGAACTGAAATCGGAACTCTCACTGACATTTCCCCTCTCTGAAAGTCTGATAAACGCCAGAAAAATGACTAAGTCCCCAAAAAAAATTTTTTCAACTTTTTTCAATTTTCCCCCTGTGGATATATATTCTACCCACACTTTTGGAACTTTCATGGGGTACCCTCACAGATATTATTCCCTCATTTAGTGGATATTTTCACAAAAAAGTGAAATTTCCAAAAATTCAGAAAATTGGCTGAAAACGACTAAATATGATGGAATCATCGGGAGAATCGCTGTGGAACTGAAATCGGAACGCTCACTGACATTTCCCCTATCTGAAAGTCTGATAAACGCCGGAAAAATGACTAAGTCCCCCAAAAAAATTTTTTAAACTTTTTTCAATTTTACCCCTGTGGATATATATTCTACCCACACTTTTGGAACTCTCCTGGGGTACCCTCACACATATTATTCCCTCATTTAGTGGATATTTTCACAAAAAAGTGAAATTTTCAAAAATTCAGAAAATTTGCTGAAAACGACTAAATATGATGGAATCATCGGGCGAATCGCTCTGGAACTGAAATCGGAACGCTCACTGACATTTCCCCTATCTGAAAGTCTGATAAACGCCGGAAAAATGACTAAGTCCCCCAAAAATTTTTTTTCAACTTTTTTCAATTTTACCCCTGTGGATATATATTCTACCCACACTTTTGGAACTCTCCTGGGGTACCCTCACACATATTATTCCCTCATTTAGTCGATATTTTCACAAAAAAGTGAAATTTTCAAAAATTCAGAAAATTGGCTGAAAATGACTAAATATGAAGGACTCATCGGGCGAATCGCTCTGGAACTGAAATCGGAACGCTCACTGACATTTCCCCTCTCTGAAAGTCTGATAAACGCCGTAAAAATTACTAAGTCCAAAAAAAAAAAATTTTTCAACTTTTTTCAGTTTTGCCCCCGTGGGATATATATTCTACCCACACACATTTGGAACTCTCCTGGGGTACCCTCACACATATTATTCCCTCATTTAGTGGATATTTTCACAAAAAAGTGAAATTTTCAAAAATTCAGAAAATTGGCTGAAAATGACTAATTATGAAGGACTCATCGGGCGAATCGCTCTGGAACTGAAATCAGAACGCTCACTGACATTTCCCCTATCTGAAAGTCTGATAAACGCCGGAAAAATGACTAAGTCCAAAAAAAACATTTTTTCAATTTTACCCCCGTGGGATATATATTCTACCCACACACGTTTGGAACTCTCCTGGCTTACCCTCACACATATTATTCCCTCATTTAGTGGCTATTTTCACAAAAAAGTGAAATTTTCAAAAATTCAGAAAATTGGCTGAAAACGACTAAATCGGGCGAATCGCTCTGGAACTGAAATCGGAGTGCTCACTGACATTTCCCCTATTTGAAAGTCTGATAAACGCCAGAAAATGACTAAGTCCCCCAAAAAATTTTTATCAACTTTTTTCAATTTTACCCCTGTGGATATATATTCTACCCACACTTTTGGAACTCTCCTGGGGTACCCTCACACATATTATTCCCTCATTTAGTGGATATTTTCACAAGAAAGTGAAATTTTCAAAAATTCAGAAAATTGGCTGAAAACCACTAAATATGAAGGACTCATCGGGCGAATCGCTTTGGAACTGAAATCGGAACGCTCACTGACATTTCCCCAAACTGAAAGTCTGATAAACGCCGGAAAAATGACTAAGTCTAAAAAAATTTTTTTTTAAATTTTACCCCCGTGGGATATATATTCTACCCACACACATTTGAAACTCTCCTGGCTTACCCTCACACATATTATTCCCTCATTTAGTGGCTATTTTCACAAACAAGTGAAATTTTTAAAAATTCAGAAAATTGGCTGAAAACGACTAAATATGAAGGACTCATCGGGCGAATCACTCTGGCACTGAAATCGGAATGCTCACTGACATTTCCCCTATCTGAAAGTCTGATAAACGACGGAAAAATGACTAGTTCCAAAAAAAATTTTTTTTCAACTTTTTTCAATTTTACCCCTCTGGATATATATTCTACCCACACTTTTGGATCTCTTCTGGGGTACCCTCACACATATTATTCCCTCATTTAGTGGATATTTTCACAAAAAAGTGAAATTTTCAAAAATTCAGAAAATTGGCTGAAAATGACTAATTATGAACGATTCATCGGGCGAATCGCTCTGGAACTGAAATCGGAACGCTCACTGACATTTCCCTTCTCTGAAAGTCTGATAAACGCCGGAAAAATGACTAAGTCCCCAAAAAAATTTTTTTCAACTTTTTTCAATTTTACCCCTGTGGATATATATTCTACCCAGACTTTTGGAACTTTCCTGGGGTACCCTCACACATATTATTCCCTCATTTAGTGGATATTTTCACAAAAAAGTGAAATTTTCAAACATTCAGAAAATTGGCTGAAAACGACTAAATATGATGGAATCATCTTGCGAATCGCTCTGGAACTGAAATCGGAACGCTCACTGACATTTCCCCTATCTGAAAGTCTGATAAACGCCGGAAAAATGACTAAGTCCCCCAAAAAAAATTTTTCAACTTTTTTCAATTTTACCCCTGTGGATATATATTCTACCCACACTTTTGGAACTCTCCTGGGGTACCCTCACACATATTAGTCCCTCATTTAGTGGATATTTTCACAAAAAAATAAAATTTTCAAAAATTCAGAAAATTGGCTGAAAACGACTAAATATGATGGAATCATTGGGCGAATCGCTCTGGAACTGAAATCGGAACGCTCACTGACATTTCCCCTATCTGAAAGTCTGATAAACGCCGTAAAAATGACTAAGTCCAAAAAAAAAATTTTTTCAACTTTTTTCAATTTTACCCCTGTGGATATATATTCTACCCACACTTTTGGAACTCTCCTGGGGTACCCTCACACATATTAGTCCCTCATTTAGTGGATATTTTCACAAACAAATAAAATTTTCAAAAATTCAGAAAATTGGCTGAAAACGACTAAATATGATGGAATCATCGGGCGAATCGCTCTGGAACTGAAATCGGAACGCTCACTGACATTTCCCCTATCTGAAAGTCTGATAAACGCCGTAAAAATGACTAAGTCCAAAAAAAAAATTTTTTCAACTTTTTTCAATTTTACCCCTGTGGATATATATTCTACCCACACTTTTGGAACTCTCCTGGGGTACCCTCACACATATTATTTCCTCATTTAGTGGATATTTTCACAAAAACGTGAAATTTTCAAACATTCAGAAAATTGGCTGAAAACGACTAAATATGATGGAATCATCTTGTGAATCGCTCTGGAACTGAAATCGGAACGCTCACTGACATTTCCCCTATCTGAAAGTCTGATAAACGCCGGAAAAATGACTAAGTCCCCAAAAAAAAATTTTTCAACTTTTTTCAATTTTACCCCTGTGGATATATATTCTACCCACACTTTTGGAACTCTCCTGGGGTACCCTCACACATATTAGTCCCTCATTTAGTGGATATTTTCACAAAAAAATAAAATTTTCAAAAATTCAGAAAATTGGCTGAAAACGACTAAATATGATGGAATCATCGGGCGAATCGCTCTGGAACTGAAATCGGAACGCTCACTGACATTTCCCCTATCTGAAAGTCTGATAAACGCCGTAAAAATGACTAAGTCCAAAAAAAAAATTTTTTCAACTTTTTTCAATTTTACCCCTGTGGATATATATTCTACCCACACTTTTGGAACTCTCCTGGGGTACCCTCACACATATTATTTCCTCATTTAGTGGATATTTTCACAAAAACGTGAAATTTTCAAAAATTCAGAAAATTGGCTGAAAACAACTAAATATGATGGAATCATCGGGCGAATCGCTCTGGAACTGAAATCGGAACGCTCACTGACATTTCCCCTATCTGAAAGTCTGATAAACGCCGGAAAAATCACTAAGTCCCCAAAAAAAATTTTTTAAACTTTTTCAATTTTACCCCCGTGGGATATATATTCTACTCACACACATTTGGAACTCTACTGGGGTACCCTCACACATATTATTCCCTCATTTAGTGGATATTTTCACAAAAAAGTGAAATTTCCAAAAATTCAGAAAATTGGCTGAAAACGACTAATTATGAAGGACTCATCGGGCGAATCGCTCTGGAACTGAAATCGGAACTCTCACTGACATTTCCCCTCTCTGAAAGTCTGATAAACGCCAGAAAAATGACTAAGTCCCCAAAAAAAATTTTTTCAACTTTTTTCAATTTTCCCCCTGTGGATATATATTCTACCCACACTTTTGGAACTTTCATGGGGTACCCTCACAGATATTATTCCCTCATTTAGTGGATATTTTTACAAAAAAGTGAAATTTCCAAAAATTCAGAAAATTGGCTGAAAACGACTAAATATGATGGAATCATCGGGAGAATCGCTGTGGAACTGAAATCGGAACGCTCACTGACATTTCCCCTATCTGAAAGTCTGATAAACGCCGGAAAAATGACTAAGTCCCCCAAAAAAATTTTTTAAACTTTTTTCAATTTTACCCCTGTGGATATATATTCTACCCACACTTTTGGAACTCTCCTGGGGTACCCTCACACATATTATTCCCTCATTTAGTGGATATTTTCACAAAAAAGTGACATTTTCAAAAATTCAGAAAATTTGCTGAAAACGACTAAATATGATGGAATCATCGGGCGAATCGCTCTGGAACTGAAATCGGAACGCTCACTGACATTTCCCCTATCTGAAAGTCTGATAAACGCCGGAAAAATGACTAAGTCCCCCAAAAATTTTTTTTCAACTTTTTTCAATTTTACCCCTGTGGATATATATTCTACCCACACTTTTGGAACTCTCCTGGGGTACCCTCACACATATTATTCCCTCATTTAGTCGATATTTTCACAAAAAAGTGAAATTTTCAAAAATTCAGAAAATTGGCTGAAAATGACTAAATATGAAGGACTCATCGGGCGAATCGCTCTGGAACTGAAATCGGAACGCTCACTGACATTTCCCCTCTCTGAAAGTCTGATAAACGCCGTAAAAATTACTAAGTCCAAAAAAAAAAATTTTTTCAACTTTTTTCAGTTTTGCCCCCGTGGGATATATATTCTACCCACACACATTTGGAACTCTCCTGGGGTACCCTCACACATATTATTCCCTCATTTAGTGGATATTTTCACAAAAAAGTGAAATTTTCAAAAATTCAGAAAATTGGCTGAAAATGACTAATTATGAAGGACTCATCGGGCGAATCGCTCTGGAACTGAAATCAGAACGCTCACTGACATTTCCCCTATCTGAAAGTCTGATAAACGCCGGAAAAATGACTAAGTCCAAAAAAAACATTTTTTCAATTTTACCCCCGTGGGATATATATTCTACCCACACACGTTTGGAACTCTCCTGGCTTACCCTCACACATATTATTCCCTCATTTAGTGGCTATTTTCACAAAAAAGTGAAATTTTAAAAAATTCAGAAAATTGGCTGAAAACGACTAAATCGGGCGAATCGCTCTGGAACTGAAATCGGAGTGCTCACTGACATTTCCCCTATCTGAAAGTCTGATAAACGCCAGAAAATGACTAAGTCCCCCAAAAAATTTTTATCAACTTTTTTCAATTTTACCCCTGTGGATATATATTCTACCCACACTTTTGGAACTCTCCTGGGGTACCCTCACACATATTATTCCCTCATTTAGTGGATATTTTCACAAGAAAGTGAAATTTTCAAAAATTCAGAAAATTGGCTGAAAACCACTAAATATGAAGGACTCATCGGGCGAATCGCTTTGGAACTGAAATCGGAACGCTCACTGACATTTCCCCAAACTGAAAGTCTGATAAACGCCGGAAAAATGACTAAGTCTAAAAAAAATTTTTTTTAAATTTTACCCCCGTGGGATATATATTCTACCCACACACATTTGAAACTCTCCTGGCTTACCCTCACACATATTATTCCCTCATTTAGTGGCTATTTTCACAAACAAGTGAAATTTTTAAAAATTCAGAAAATTGGCTGAAAACGACTAAATATGAAGGACTCATCGGGCGAATCACTCTGGCACTGAAATCGGAATGCTCACTGACATTTCCCCTATCTGAAAGTCTGATAAACGACGGAAAAATGACTAGTTCCAAAAAAAATTTTTTTTCAACTTTTTTCAATTTTACCCCTCTGGATATATATTCTACCCACACTTTTGGATCTCTTCTGGGGTACCCTCACACATATTATTCCCTCATTTAGTGGATATTTTCACAAAAAAGTGAAATTTTCAAAAATTCAGAAAATTGGCTGAAAACGACTAAATATGAAGGACTCATTGGGCGAATAGCTCTGGAACTGAAATTGGAACACTCACTGACATTTCCCCTATCTGAAAGTCTGATAAACGACGGAAAAATGAATAAGTCCAAAAAAAAATTATTTCAACTTTTTTCAATTTTACCCCTGTAGATATATATTCTACCCACACACATTTGGAACTCTCCTGGGGTACCCTCACACATATTATTCCCTCATTTAGTGGATATTTTCACAAAAAAGTAAAATTTTCAAAAATTCAGAAAATTGGCTGAAAATGACTAAATATGATGGAATCATCAGGCGAATCGCTCTGAAACTGAAATCGGAATGCTCACTGACATTTCCCCTATCTGAAAGTCTGATAAACGCTGGAAAAATGACTAAGTCTAAAAATAATTTTTTCAACTTTTTTCAATTTTACGCATGTGGATATATATTCTACCCACACTTTTGGAACTCTCCTGGGGTACCCTCACACATATTATTCCCTCATTTAGTGGATATTTTCACAAAAAAGTAAAATTTTCAAAAATTCAGAAAATTGGCTGAAAACGACTAAATATGATGGAATCATCTTGCGAATCCCTCTGGAACTGAAATCGGAACGCTCACTGACATTTCCCCTATCTGAAAGTCTGATAAACGCTGGAAAAATGACTAAGTCCCCCAAAAAATTTTTAAACTTTTTTCAATTTTACCCCTGTGGATATATATTCTATCCACACTTTTGGAACTCTCCTGGGGTACCCTCACACATATTATTCCCTCATTTAGTGGATATTTTCACAAAAAAGTGAAATTTTCAAAAATTCAGAAAGTTGGCTGAAAACTACTAAATATGATGGAATCATCGGGCGAATCGCTCTGGAACTGAAATCGGAATGCTCACTGACATTTCCCCTATCTGAAAGTCTGATAAACGCCGGAAAAATTACTAAGTCCAAAAAAAAAATTTTTTCAACTTTTTTCAGTTTTACCCCCATGGGATATATATTCTACCCACACACATTTGGAACTCTCCTGGGGTACCCTCACACATATTATTCCCTCATTTAGTGGATATTTTCACAAAAAAGTGAAATTTTCAAAAATTCAGAAAATTGGCTGAAAACGACTAATTATGAAGGACTCATCGGGCGAATCGCTCTGGAACTGAAATCGGAACGCTCACTGACATTTCCCTCTCTGAAAGTCTGATACGCGCCGGAAAAATGACTAAGTCCCCAAAAAGAATTTTTTCAACTTTTTTCAATTTTACCCCCGTGGGATATATATTCTACCCACACACTTTTGGAACTCTCCTGGGGTACCCTCACACATATTATTCTCTCATTTAGTGGATATTTTCACAAAAAAGTGAAATTTTCAAAAATTCAGAAAATTGGCTGAAAACGACTAAATATGACAGAATCATCGGGCGAATCGCTCTGGAACTGAAATCAGAATGCTCACTGACATTTCCCCTATCTGAAAGTCTGATGAACGCCGGAAAAATGACTAAGTCCCCCAAAAATTTTTTTTCAACTTTTTTCAATTTTACCCCCGTGGGATATATATTCTACCCACACTTTTGGAACTCTCCTGGGGTACCCTCACACATATTATTCCCTCATTTAGTGGATATTTTCACAAAAAAGTGAAATTTTCAAAAATTCAGAAAATTTGCTGAAAACGACTAAATATGAAGGACTCATCGGGCGAATCGCTCTGGAACTGAAATCGGAACGCTCACTGACATTTCCCCTCTCTGAAAGTCTGATAAACGCCGTAAAAATTACTAAGTCCAAAAAAAAAAATGTTTTCAACTTTTTTCAGTTTTACCGCCGTGGGATATATATTCTACCCACACACATTTGGAACTCTCCTGGGGTACCCTCACACATATTATTCCCTCATTTAGTGGATATTTTCACAAAAAAGTGAAATTTTCAAAAATTCAGAAAATTGGCTGAAAATGACTAATTATGAAGGACTCATCGGGCGAATCGCTCTGGAACTGAAATCGGAATGCTCACTGACATTTCCCCTATCTGAAAGTCTGATAAACGCCGGAAAAATGACTAAGTCCCCAAAAAAATTTTTTTCAACTTTTTTAAATTTTACCCGTGGATATATATTCTACCCACACTTTTGGAACTTTCCTGGGGTACCCTCACACATATTATTCCCTCATTTAGTGGATATTTTCACAAAAAAGTGAAATTTTCAAACATTTAGAAAATTGGCTGAAAACGACTAATTACGAAGGACTCATCGGGCGAATTGCTCTGGAACTGAAATCGGAATGCTCACTTACATTTCCCCTATCTGAAAGTCTGATAAACGCCGGAAAAATGACTAAGTCCCCAAAAAAAATTTTTTCAACTTTTTTCAATTTTACCCCGTGGATATATATTCTACCCACACTTTTGGAACTCTCCTGGTGTACCATCACACATATTATTCCCTCATTTAGTGGATATTTTCACAAAAAAGTGAAATTTTCAAAAATTCAGAAAATTGGCTGAAAACGACTAAATATGATGAAATCATCGGGCGAATCGCTCTGGAACTGAAATCGGAATGCTCACTTACATTTCCCCTATCTGAAAGTCTGATAAACGCCGGAAAAATGACTAAGTCCAAAAAAAATTTTTTTTAAACTTTTTTCAATTTTACCCCCGTGGGATATATATTCTACCCACACACTTTTGGAACTTTCCTGGGGTACCCTCACACATATTATTCCCTTATTTAGTGGATATTTTCACAAAAAAGTGAAATTTTCAAAAATTCAGAAAATTGGCTGAAAACGACTAAATATGATGGAATCATTGGGCGAATCTCTCTGGAACTGAAATCGGAACGCTCACTGACATTTCCCCTATCTGAAAGTCTGATAAACGCCGGAAAAATGACTAAGTCCCCCAAAAATTTTTTTTCAACTTTTTTCAATTTTACCCCCGTGGGATATATATTCTACCCACACTTTTGGAACTCTCCTGGGGTACCCTCACACATATTATTCCCTCATTTAGTGGATATTTTCACAAAAAAGTGAAATTTTCAAAAATTCAGAAAATTGGCTGAAAACGACTAATTATGAAGGATTCATCCGGCGAATCGCTCTGGAACTGAAATCGGAACGCTCACTGAAACGCTATCTGAAAGTCTGATAAACGCCGGAAAAATGACTAAGTCCCCAAAAATATTTTTTTCAACTTTTTTCAATTTTACCCCTGTGGATATATATTCTACCCACACTTTTGGAACTTTCCTGGGGTACCCTCACACATATTATTCCCTCATTTAGTGGATATTTTCACAAAAAAGTGAAATTTTCAAACATTCAGAAAATTGACTGAAAACGACTAAATATGATGGAATCATCTTTCGAATCGCTCAGGAACTGAAATCGGAACGCTCACTGACATTTCCCCTATCTGAAAGTCTGATAAACACCGGAAAAATGACTAAGTCGCCAAAAAAAAGTTTTTTTCAACTTTTTTCAATTTTACCCCCGTGGGATATATATTCTACCCACACACATTTGGAACTCTCCTGGGGTACCCTCACACATATTATTCCCTCATTTAGTGGATATTTTCACAAAAAAGTGAAATTTTCAAAAATTCAGAAAATTGGCTGAAAATGACTAATTATGAAGGACTCATCGGGCGAATCGCTCTGGAACTGAAATCGGAACGCTCACTGACATTTCCCCTATCTGAAAGTCTGATAAACGCCGGAAAAATGACTAAGTCCCCAAAAAAATTTTTTTCAACTTTTTTCAATTTTACCCCTGTGGATATATATTCTATCCACACTTTTGGAACTCTCCTGGGGTACCCTCACACATATTATTCCCTCATTTAGTGGATATTTTCACAAAAAAGTGAAATTTTCAAAAATTCAGAGAATTGGCTGAAAACGACTAAATATGATGGAATCATCGGGAGAATCGCTCTGGAACTGAAATCGGAACGCTCACTGACATTTCCCCTATCTGAAAGTCTGATAAACGCCGGAAAAATGACTAAGTCCCCAAAAAAAATGTTTTCAACTTTTTTCAATTTTACCCCTGTGGATATATATTCTACCCACACTTTTGGAACTCTCCTGGTGTACCATCACACATATTATTCCCTCATTTAGTGGATATTTTCACAAAAAAGAGAAATTTTCAAAAATTCAGAAAATTGGCTGAAAACGACTAAATATGATGAAATCATCGGGCGAATCGCTCTGGAACTGAAATCGGAATGCTCACTGACATTTCCCCTATCTGAAAGTCTGATAAACGCCGGAAAAATGACTAAGTCGAATAAAAATTTTTTTTAAACTTTTTTCAATTTTACCCCCGTGGGATATATATTCTACCCACACACTTTTGGAACTTTCCTGGGGTACCCTCACACATATTATTCCCTCATTTAGTGGATATTTTCACAAAAAAGTGAAATTTTCAAAAATTCAGAAAATTGGCTGAAAACGACTAAATATGATGGAATCATTGGGCGAATCTCTCTGGAACTGAAATCGGAACGCTCACTGACATTTCCCCTATCTGAAAGTCTGATAAACGCCGGAAAAATGACTAAGTCCCCCAAAAATTTTTTTTCAACTTTTTTCAATTTTACCCCCGTGGGATATATATTCTACCCACACTTTTGGAACTCTCCTGGGGTACCCTCACACATATTATTCCCTCATTTAGTGGATATTTTCACAAAAAAGTGAAATTTTCAAAAATTCAGAAAATTGGCTGAAAACGACTAAATATGAAGGACTCATCGGGCGAATCGCTCTGGAACTGAAATCGGAACGCTCACTGACATTTCCCCTCTCTGAAAGTCTGATAAACGCCGTAAAAATTACTAAGTCCAAAAAAAAAAATGTTTTCAACTTTTTTCAGTTTTACCCCCGTGGGATATATATTCTACCCACACACATTTGGAACTCTCCTGGGGTACCCTCACACATATTATTCCCTCATTTAGTGGATATTTTCACAAAAAAGTGAAATTTTCAAAAATTCAGAAAATTGGCTGAAAATGACTAATTATGAAGGACTCATCGGGCGAATCGCTCTGGAACTGAAATCGGAACGCTCACTGACATTTCCCCTATCTGAAAGTCTGATAAACGCCGGAAAAATGACTAAGTCCCCAAAAAAATTTTTTTCAACTTTTTTAAATTTTACCCGTGGATATATATTCTACCCACACTTTTGGAACTTTCCTGGGGTACCCTCACACATATTATTCCCTCATTTAGTGGATATTTTCACAAAAAAGTGAAATTTTCAAACATTTAGAAAATTGGCTGAAAACGACTAATTACGAAGGACTCATCGGGCGAATTGCTCTGGAACTGAAATCGGAACGCTCACTTACATTTCCCCTATCTGGAAGTCTGATAAACGCCGGAAAAATGACTAAGTCCCCAAAAAAAATTTTTTCAACTTTTTTCAATTTTACCCCTGTGGATATATATTCTACCCACACACTTTTGGAACTTTCCTGGGGTACCCTCACACATATTATTCCCTCATTTAGTGGATATTTTCACAAAAAAGTGAAATTTTCAAAAATTCAGAAAATTGGCTGAAAACGACTAAATATGATGGAATCATTGGGCGAATCTCTCTGGAACTGAAATCGGAACGCTCACTGACATTTCCCCTATCTGAAAGTCTGATAAACGCCGGAAAAATGACTAAGTCCCCCAAAAATTTTTTTTCAACTTTTTTCAATTTTACCCCCGTGGGATATATATTCTACCCACACTTTTGGAACTCTCCTGGGGTACCCTCACACATATTATTCCCTCATTTAGTGGATATTTTCACAAAAAAGTGAAATTTTCAAAAATTCAGAAAATTGGCTGAAAACGACTAATTATGAAGGATTCATCCGGCGAATCGCTCTGGAACTGAAATCGGAACGCTCACTGAAACGCTATCTGAAAGTCTGATAAACGCCGGAAAAATGACTAAGTCACCAAAAAAAATTTTTTCAACTTTTTTCAATTTTACCCCTGTGGATATATATTCTACCCACACTTTTGGAACTCTCCTGGGGTACCTTCACACATATTATTCCCTCATTTAGTGGATATTTTCACAAAAAAGTGAAATTTTCAAAAATTCAGAAAATTGGCTGAAAACGACTAAATATGATGGAATCATCGGGCGAATCGCTCTGGAACTGAAATCGGAATGCTCACTGACATTTCCCCTATCTGAAAGTCTGATAAACGCCGGAAAAATGACTAAGTCCCCAAAAAATTTTTTTTAAACTTTTTTCAATTTTACCCCCGTGGGATATATATTCTACCCACACACATTTGGAACTCTACTGGGGTACCCTCACACATATTATTCCCTCATTTAGTGGATATTTTCACAAAAAAGTGAAATTTCCAAAAATTCAGAAAATTGGCTGAAAACGACTAATTATGAAGGACTCATCGGGCGAATCGCTCTGGAACTGAAATCGGAACGCTCACTGACATTTCCCCTCTCTGAAAGTCTGATAAACGCCGGAAAAATGACTAAGTCCCCAAAAATATTTTTTTCAACTTTTTTCAATTTTACCCCTGTGGATATATATTCTACCCACACTTTTGGAACTTTCCTGGGGTACCCTCACACATATTATTCCCTCATTTAGTGGATATTTTCACAAAAAAGTGAAATTTTCAAACATTCAGAAAATTGACTGAAAACGACTAAATATGATGGAATCATCTTTCGAATCGCTCAGGAACTGAAATCGGAACGCTCACTGACATTTCCCCTATCTGAAAGTCTGATAAACACCGGAAAAATGACTAAGTCGCCAAAAAAAAATTTTTTTCAACTTTTTTCAATTTTACCCCCGTGGGATATATATTCTACCCACACACATTTGGAACTCTCCTGGGGTACCCTCACACATATTATTCCCTCATTTAGTGGATATTTTCACAAAAAAGTGAAATTTTCAAAAATTCAGAAAATTGGCTGAAAATGACTAATTATGAAGGACTCATCGGGCGAATCGCTCTGGAAATGAAATCGGAACACTCACTGACATTTCCCCTATCTGAAAGTCTGATAAACGCCGGAAAAATGACTAAGTCCCCAAAAAAATTTTTTTCAACTTTTTTCAATTTTACCCCTGTGGATATATATTCTACCCACACTTTTGGAACTCTCCTGGTGTACCATCACACATATTATTCCCTCATTTAGTGGATATTTTCACAAAAAAGAGAAATTTTCAAAAATTCAGAAAATTGGCTGAAAACGACTAAATATGATGAAATCATCGGGCGAATCGCTCTGGAACTGAAATCGGAATGCTCACTGACATTTCCCCTATCTGAAAGTCTGATAAACGCCGGAAAAATGACTAAGTCGAATAAAAATTTTTTTTAAACTTTTTTCAATTTTACCCCCGTGGGATATATATTCTACCCACACACTTTTGGAACTTTCCTGGGGTACCCTCACACATATTATTCCCTCATTTAGTGGATATTTTCACAAAAAAGTGAAATTTTCAAAAATTCAGAAAATTGGCTGAAAACGACTAAATATGATGGAATCATTGGGCGAATCTCTCTGGAACTGAAATCGGAACGCTCACTGACATTTCCCCTATCTGAAAGTCTGATAAACGCCGGAAAAATGACTAAGTCCCCCAAAAATTTTTTTTCAACTTTTTTCAATTTTACCCCCGTGGGATATATATTCTACCCACACTTTTGGAACTCTCCTGGGGTACCCTCACACATATTATTCCCTCATTTAGTGGATATTTTCACAAAAAAGTGAAATTTTTAAAAATTCAGAAAGTTGGCTGAAAACTACTAAATATGATGGAATCATCGGGCGAATCGCTCTGGAACTGAAATCGGAATGCTCACTGACATTTCCCCTATCTGAAAGTGTGATAAACGCCGTAAAAATTACTAAGTCCAAAAAAAAAAATTTTTCAACTTTTTTCAGTTTTACCCCCATGGGATATATATTCTACTCACACACATTTGAAACTCTACTGGGGTACCCTCACACATATTATTCCCTCATTTCGTGGATATTTTCACAAAAAAGTGAAATTTCCAAAAATTCAGAAAATTGGCTGAAAACGACTAATTATGAAGGACTCATCGGGCGAATCGCTCTGGAACTGAAATCGGAACTCTCACTGACATTTCCCCTCTCTGAAAGTCTGATAAACGCCGGAAAAATGACTAAGTACCCCAAAAAAATGTTTTCAACTTTTTTCAATTTTACCCCTGTGGATATATATTCTACGCACACTTTTGGAACTTTCCTGGGGTACCCTCACACATATTATTCTCTCACTTAGTGGATATTTTCACAAAAAAGAGAAATTTTCTAAAATTCAGAAAATTGGCTGAAAACGACTAAATATGATGGAATCATAGGGCTAATCGCTCTGGAACTGAAATCGGAACGCTCACTTACATTTCCCCTATCTGAAAGTCTGATAAACGCCGGAAAAATGACTAAGTCCCCAAAAAAAATTTTTTCAACTTTTTTCAATTTTACCCCTGTGGATATATATTCTACCCACACTTTTGGAACTCTCCTGGGGTACCCTCACACATATTATTCCCTCATTTAGTGGATATTTTCACAAAAAAGTGAAATTTTCAAAAATTCTGAAAATTGGCTGAAAACGACTAAATATGATGGAATCATCGGACGAATCGCTCTGGAACTGAAATCGGAACGCTCACTGACATTTCCCCTATCTGAAAGTCTGATAAACGCCGTAAAAATGACTAAGTCCAAAAAAAAATTTTTTTCAACTTTTTTCAGTTTTACCCCCGTGGGATATATATTCTACCCACACACATTTGGAACTCTACTGGGGTACCCTCACACATATTATTCCCTCATTTAGTGGATATTTTCACAAAAAAGTGAAATTTTCAAAAATTCAGAAAATTGGCTGAAAATGACTTATTATGAAGGACTCATCGGGCGAATCGCTCTGGAACTGAAATCGGAACGCTCACTGACATTTCCCCTATCTGAAAGTCTGATAAACGCCGGAAAAATGACTAAGTCCCCAAAAAAAATTTTTTCAACTTTTTTCAATTTTACCCCTGTGGATATATATTCTACCCACACTTTTGGAACTCTCCTGGGGTACCCTCACACATATTATTCCCTCATTTAGTGGATATTTTCACAAAAAAGTGAAATTTTCAAAAATTCTGAAAATTGGCTGAAAACGATTAAATATGATGGAATCATCGGACGAATCGCTCTGGAACTGAAATCGGAACGCTCACTGACATTTCCCCTATCTGAAAGTCTGATAAACGCCGTAAAAATGACTAAGTCCAAAAAAAAATTTTTTTCAGTTTTACCCCCGTGGGATATATATTCTACCCACACACATTTGGAACTCTACTGGGGTACCCTCACACATATTATTCCCTCATTTAGTGGATATTTTCACAAAAAAGTGAAATTTTCAAAAATTCTGAAAATTGGCTGAAAATGACTTATTATGAAGGACTCATCGGGCGAATCGCTCTGGAACTGAAATCGGAACGCTCACTGACATTTCCCCTATCTGAAAGTCTGATAAACGCCGGAAAAATGACTAAGTCCCCAAAAAAATTTTTTTCAACTTTTTTCAATTTTACCCCTGTGGATATATATTCTACCCACACTTTTGGAACTCTCCTGGGGTACCCTCACACATATTATTCCCTCATTTAGTGGATATTTTCACAAAAAAGTGAAATTTTCAAAAATTCAGAAAATTGGCTGAAAACGACTAATTATGAAGGATTCATCCGGCGAATCGCTCTGGAACTGAAATCGGAACGCGCACTGAAACGCTATCTGAAAGTCTGATAAACGCCGGAAAAATGACTAAGTCCCCAAAAAAAATTTTTTCAACTTTTTTCAATTTTACCCATGTGGATATATATTCTACCCACACTTTTGGAACTCTCCTGGGGTACCCTCACACATATTATTCCCTCATTTAGTGGATATTTTCACAAAAAAGTGAAATTTCCAAAAATTCAGAAAATTGGCTGAAAACGACTAATTATGAAGGACTCATCGGGCGAATCGCTCTGGAACTGAAATCGGAATGCTCACTGACATTTCCCCTCTCTGAAAGTCTGATAAACGCCGGAAAAATGACTAAGTCCCCAAAAAAATTTTTTTCAAGTTTTTTCAATTTTACCCCTGTGGATATATATTCTACCCACACACATTTGGAACTCTACTGGGGTACCCTCACACATATTATTCCCTCATATAGTGGATATTTTCACAAAAAAGTGAAATTTTCAAAAATTCAGAAAATTGGCTGAAAACGACTAATTATGAAGGACTCATCGGGCGAATCGCTCTGGAACTGAAATCAGAATGCTCACTGACATTTCCCCTATCTGAAAGTCTGATAAACGCTGGAAAAATGACTAAGTCCCCCCAAAAAATTTTTTCAACTTTTTTCAATTTTACCCCTGTGGATATATATTCTACCCACACTTTTGGAACTCTCCTGGGGTACCCTCACACATATTATTCCCTCATTTAGTGGATATTTTCACAAAAAAGTGAAATTTTCAAAAATTCAGAAAATTGGCTGAAAACGACTAAATATGATGGAATTATCAGGCGAATCGCTCTGGAGCTGAAATCGGAACGCTCACTGATATTTCCCCTATCTGAAAGTCTGATAAATGCCGGAAAAATGACTAAGTCCCCAAAAAAAATTTTTTAAACTTTTTTCAATTTTACCCCTGTGGGATATATATTCTACCCACACTTTTGGAACTCTCCTGGGGTACCCTCACACATATTATTCCCTCATTTAGTGGATATTTTCACAAAAAAGTGAAATTTTCAAAAATTCAGAAAATTGGCTGAAAACGACTAATTATGAAGGACTCATCGGGCGAATCGCTCTGGAACTGAAATCGGAACGCTCACTTACATTTCCCCTATCTGAAAGTCTGATAAACGCCGGAAAAATGACTAAGTCCGCAAAAAAATTTTTTTCAACTTTTTTCAATTTTACCCCTGTGGATACATATTCTAACCACACTTTTGGAACTCTCCTGGGGTAACCTCACACATATTATTCTCTCATTTAGTGGATATTTTCACAAAAAAGTGAAATTTTCAAAAATTCAGAAAATTGGCTGAAAACGACTATATATGAAGGACTCATCGGGCGAATCGCTCTGGAACTGAAATCGGAATGCTCACTGACATTTCCCCTATCTGAAAGTCTGATAAACGCCGGAAAAATGACTAAGTCCCCCAAAATTTTTTTTTAAACTTTTTTCAATTTTACCCTCGTGGGATATATATTCTACCCACACACATTTGGAACCCTACTGGGGTACCCTCACACATATTATTCCCTCATTTAGTGGATATTTTCACAAAAAAAGGGAAATTTCCAAAAATTCAGAAAATTGGCTGAAAACGACTAATTATGAAGGACTCATCGGGCGAATCGCTCTGGAACTGAAATCGGAATGCTCACTGACATTTCCCCTCTCTGAAAGTCTGATAAACGCCGGAAAAATGACTAAGTCCCCAAAAAAAATTTTTTCAACTTTTTTCAATTTTACCCATGTGGATATATATTCTACCCACACTTTTGGAACTCTCCTGGGGTACCCTCACACATATTATTACCTCATTTAGTGGATATTTTCACAAAAAAGTGAAATTTTCAAAAATTCAGAAAATTGGCTGAAAACGACTAAATATGATGGAATCATCGGGCGAATCGCTGTGGAACTGTAATCGGAACGCTCACTGACATTTCCCCTATCTGAAAGTCTGATAAACGCTGTAAAAATGACTAAGTCCCCAAAAAAATTTTTTAAAACTTTTTTCAATTTTACCCATGTGGATATATATTCTACCCACACTTTTGGAACTCTCCTGGGGTACCCTCACACATATTATTCCCTCATTTAGTGGATATTTTCACAAAAAAGTGAAATTTCCAAAAATTCAGAAAATTGGCTGAAAACGACTAATTATGAAGGACTCATCGGGCGAATTGCTCTGGAACTGAAATCGGAACGTTCACTAACATTTCCCCTCTCTGAAAGTCTGATAAACGCCGGAAAAATGACTAAGTCCCCAAAAAAATTTTTTTCAAGTTTTTTCAATTTTACCCCTGTGGATATATATTCTACCCACACACATTTGGAACTCTACTGGGGTACCCTCACACATATTATTCCCTGATATAGTGGATATTTTCACAAAAAAGTGAAATTTTCAAAAATTCAGAAAATTGGCTGAAAACGACTAAATATGATGGAATCATCGGGCGAATCGCTCTGGAACTGAAATCGGAGCGCTCACTGACATTTCCCCTATCTGAAAGTCTGATAAACGCCGTAAAAATGACTAAGTCCAGAAAAAAAATTTTTTTCAACTTTTTTCAATTTTACCCCAGTGGGATATATATTCTACCCACACACATTTGGAACTCTCCTGGGGTAACCTCACACATAGTATTCCCTCATTTAGTGGATATTTTCACAAAAAAGTGAAATTTTCAAAAATTCAGAAAATTGGCTGAAAACGACTAATTATGAAAGACTCATCGGGCGAATCGCTCTGGAACTGAAATCGGAACGCTCACTTACATTTCCCCTATCTGAAAGTCTGATAAACGCCGGAAAAATGACTAAGTCCGCAAAAAAAATTTTTTCAACTTTTTTAAATTTTACCCCTGTGGATATATATTCTAACCACACTTTTGGAACTCTCCTGGGGTACCCTCACACATATTATTCCCTAATTTAGTGGATATTTTCACAAAAAAGTGAAATTTTCAAAAATTCAGAAAATTGGCTGAAAACGACTATATATGATGGAATCATAGGGCGAATCGCTTTGGAACTGAAATCGGAATGCTCACTGACATTTTCCCTATCTGAAAGTCTGATAAACGCCGTAAAAATTACTAAGTCCAAAAAAAATTTTTTTTCAACTTTTTTCAGTTTTACCCCCGTGGGATATATATTCTACCCACACACATTTGGAACTCTCCTGGGGTACCCTCACACATAGTATTCCCTCATTTAGTGGATATTTTCACAAAAAAGTGAAATTTTCAAAAATTCAGAAAATTGGCTGAAAACGACTAAATATGATGGAATCATCTTGCGAATCGCTCTGGAACTGAAATCGGAACACTCACTGACATTTCCCCTATCTGAAAGTCTGATAAACGCTGTAAAAATGACTAAGTCCCCAAAAATTTTTTTTTAAACTTTTTTCAATTTTACCCCAGTGGGATATATATTCTACCCACACACATTTGGAACTCTCCTGGGGTACCCTCACACATAGTATTCCCTCATTTAGTGGATATTTTCACAAAAAAGTGAAATTTTCAAAAATTCAGAAAATTGGCTGAAAACGACTAATTATGAAGGACTCATCGGGCGAATCGCTCTGGAACTGAAATCAGAATGCTCACTGACATTTCCCCTATCTGAAAGTCTGATAAACGCTGGAAAAATGACTAAGTCCCCCCAAAAAATTTTTTAAACTTTTTTCAATTTTACCCCTGTGGATATATATTCTACCCACACTTTTGGAACTCTCCTGGGGTACCCTCACACATATTATTCCCTCATTTAGTGGATATTTTCACAAAAAAGTGAAATTTTCAAAAATTCAGAAAATTGGCTGAAAACGACTAAATATGATGGAATTATCAGGCGAATCGCTCTGGAGCTGAAATCGGAACGCTCACTGATATTTCCCCTATCTGAAAGTCTAATAAATGCCGGAAAAATGACTAAGTCCCCAAAAAAAATTTTTTAAACTTTTTTCAATTTTACCCCTGTGGATATATATTCTACCCACACACATTTGGAACTCTACTGGGGTACCCTCACACATATTATTCCCTCATTTAGTGGATATTTTCACAAAAAAAGTGAAATTTCCAAAAATTCAGAAAATTGGCTGAAAACGACTAATTATGAAGGACTCATCGGGCGAATCGCTCTGGAACTGAAATCGGAATGCTCACTGACATTTCCCCTCTCTGAAAGTCTGATAAACGCCGAAAAAATGACTAAGTCCCCAAAAAAAATTTTTTCAACTTTTTTCAATTTTACCCCTGTGGATATATATTCTACCCACACTTTTGGAACTTTCCTGGGGTACCCTCACACATATTATTCCCTCATTTAGTGGATATTTTCACAAAAAAGTGAAATTTTCATACATTCAGAAAATTGGCTGAAAACGACTAAATATGATGGAATCATCTTGCGAATCGCTCTGGAACTGAAATCGGAACGCTCACTGACATTTCCCCTATCTGAAAGTCTGATAAACGCCGGAAAAATGACTAAGTCCCCAAAAAAAATTTTTTCAACTTTTTTCAATTTTACCCATGTGGATATATATTCTACCCACACTTTTGGAACTCTCCTGGGGTACCCTCACACATATTATTACCTCATTTAGTGGATATTTTCTCAAAAAAGTGAAATTTTCAAAAATTCAGAAAATTGGCTGAAAACGACTAAATATGATGGAATCACCGGGCGAATCGCTGTGGAACTGTAATCGGAACGCTCACTGACATTTCCCCTATCTGAAAGTCTGATAAACGCTGTAAAAATGACTAAGTCCCCAAAAAATTTTTTTTAAACTTTTTTCAATTTTACCACCGTGGGATATATATTCTACCCACACACATTTGGAACCCTACTGGGGTACCCTCACACATATTATTCCCTAATTTAGTGGATATTTTCACAAAAAAAGGGAAATTTCCAAAAATTCAGAAAATTGGCTGAAAACGACTAATTATGAAGGACTCATCGGGCGAATCGCTCTGGAACTGAAATCGGAATGCTCACTGACATTTCCCCTCTCTGAAAGTCTGATAAACGCCGGAAAAATGACTAAGTCCCCAAAAAAAATTTTTTCAACTTTTTTCAATTTTACCCATGTGGATATATATTCTACCCACACTTTTGGAACTCTCCTGGGGTACCCTCACACATATTATTACCTCATTTAGTGGATATTTTCACAAAAAAGTGAAATTTTCAAAAATTCAGAAAATTGGCTGAAAACGACTAAATATGATGGAATCATCGGGCGAATCGCTGTGGAACTGTAATCGGAACGCTCACTGACATTTCCCCTATCTGAAAGTCTGATAAACGCTGTAAAAATGACTAAGTCCCCAAAAAATTTTTTTAAAACTTTTTTCAATTTTACCCATGTGGATATATATTCTACCCACACTTTTGGAACTCTCCTGGGGTACCCTCACACATATTATTCCCTCATTTAGTGGATATTTTCACAAAAAAGTGAAATTTCCAAAAATTCAGAAAATTGGCTGAAAACGACTAATTATGAAGGACTCATCGGGCGAATTGCTCTGGAACTGAAATCGGAACGTTCACTAACATTTCCCCTCTCTGAAAGTCTGATAAACGCCGGAAAAATGACTAAGTCCCCAAAAAAATTTTTTTCAAGTTTTTTCAATTTTACCCCTGTGGATATATATTCTACCCACACACATTTGGAACTCTACTGGGGTACCCTCACACATATTATTCCCTGATATAGTGGATATTTTCACAAAAAAGTGAAATTTTCAAAAATTCAGAAAATTGGCTGAAAACGACTAAATATGATGGAATCATCGGGCGAATCGCTCTGGAACTGAAATCGGAGCGCTCACTGACATTTCCCCTATCTGAAAGTCTGATAAACGCCGTAAAAATGACTAAGTCCAAAAAAAAAATTTTTTTCAACTTTTTTCAATTTTACCCCAGTGGGATATATATTCTACCCACACACACTTGGAACTCTCCTGGGGTAACCTCACACATAGTATTCCCTCATTTAGTGGATATTTTCACAAAAAAGTGAAATTTTCAAAAATTCAGAAAATTGGCTGAAAACGACTAATTATGAAGGACTCATCGGGCGAATCGCTCTGGAACTGAAATCGGAACGCTCACTTACATTTCCCCTATCTGAAAGTCTGATAAACGCCGGAAAAATGACTAAGTCCGCAAAAAAAATTTTTTCAACTTTTTTAAATTTTACCCCTGTGGATATATATTCTAACCACACTTTTGGAACTCTCCTGGGGTACCCTCACACATATTATTCCCTCATTTAGTGGATATTTTCACAAAAAAGTGAAATTTTCAAAAATTCAGAAAATTGGCTGAAAACGACTATATATGATGGAATCATAGGGCGAATCGCTTTGGAACTGAAATCGGAATGCTCACTGACATTTTCCCTATCTGAAAGTCTGATAAACGCCGTAAAAATTACTAGGTCCAAAAAAAATTTTTTTTCAACTTTTTTCAGTTTTACCCCCGTGGGATATATATTCTACCCACACACATTTGGAACTCTCCTGGGGTACCCTCACACATAGTATTCCCTCATTTAGTGGATATTTTCACAAAAAAGTGAAATTTTCAAAAATTCAGAAAATTGGCTGAAAACGACTAAATATGATGGAATCATCTTGCGAATCGCTCTGGAACTGAAATCGGAACACTCACTGACATTTCCCCTATCTGAAAGTCTGATAAACGCTGTAAAAATGACTAAGTCCCCAAAAATTTTTTTTTAAACTTTTTTCAATTTTACCCCAGTGGGATATATATTCTACCCACACACATTTGGAACTCTCCTGGGGTACCCTCACACATAGTATTCCCTCATTTAGTGGATATTTTCACAAAAAAGTGAAATTTTCAAAAATTCAGAAAATTGGCTGAAAACGACTAATTATGAAGGACTCATCGGGCGAATCGCTCTGGAACTGAAATCAGAATGCTCACTGACATTTCCCCTATCTGAAAGTCTGATAAACGCTGGAAAAATGACTAAGTCCCCCCAAAAAATTTTTTAAACTTTTTTCAATTTTACCCCTGTGGATATATATTCTACCCACACTTTTGGAACTCTCCTGGGGTACCCTCACACATATTATTCCCTCATTTAGTGGATATTTTCACAAAAAAGTGAAATTTTCAAAAATTCAGAAAATTGGCTGAAAACGACTAAATATGATGGAATTATCAGGCGAATCGCTCTGGAGCTGAAATCGGAACGCTCACTGATATTTCCCCTATCTGAAAGTCTAATAAATGCCGGAAAAATGACTAAGTCCCCAAAAAAAATTTTTTAAACTTTTTTCAATTTTACCCCTGTGGGATATATATTCTACCCACACTTTTGGAACTCTCCTGGGGTACCCTCACACATATTATTCCCTCATTTAGTGGATATTTTCACAAAAAAGTGAAATTTTCAAAAATTCAGAAAATTGGCTGAAAACGACTAATTATGAAGGACTCATCGGGCGAATCGCTCTGGAACTGAAATCGGAACGCTCACTTACATTTCCCCTATCTGAAAGTCTGATAAACGCCGGAAAAATGACTAAGTCCGCAAAAAAAATTTTTTCAACTTTTTTCAATTTTACCCCTGTGGATATATATTCTAACCACACTTTTGGAACTCTCCTGGGGTACCCTCACACATATTATTCTCTCATTTAGTGGATATTTTCACAAAAAAGTGAAATTTTCAAAAATTCAGAAAATTGGCTGAAAACGACTATATATGATGGAATCATCGGGCGAATCGCTTTGGAACTGAAATCGGAATGCTCACTGACAATTTCCCTATCTGAAAGTCTGATAAACGCCGGAAAAATGACTAAGTCCCCAAAAATTTTTTTTTAAACTTTTTTCAATTTTACCCTCGTGGGATATATATTCTACCCACACACATTTGGAACTCTACTGGGGTACCCTCACACATATTATTCCCTCATTTAGTGGATATTTTCACAAAAAAAGTGAAATTTCCAAAAATTCAGAAAATTGGCTGAAAACGACTAATTATGAAGGACTCATCGGGCGAATCGCTCTGGAACTGAAATCGGAACGCTCACTGACATCTCCCCTCTCTGAAAGTCTGATAAACGCCGAAAAAATGACTAAGTCCCCAAAAAAAATTTTTTCAACTTTTTTCAATTTTACCCCTGTGGATATATATTCTACCCACACTTTTGGAACTTTCCTGGGGTACCCTCACACATATTATTCCCTCATTTAGTGGATATTTTCACAAAAAAGTGAAATTTTCATACATTCAGAAAATTGGCTGAAAACGACTAAATATGATGGAATCATCTTGCGAATCGCTCTGGAACTGAAATCGGAACGCTCACTGACATTTCCCCTATCTGAAAGTCTGATAAACGCCGGAAAAATGACTAAGTCCCCAAAAAAAATTTTTTCAACTTTTTTCAATTTTACCCATGTGGATATATATTCTACCCACACTTTTGGAACTCTCCTGGGGTACCCTCACACATATTATTACCTCATTTAGTGGATATTTTCTCAAAAAAGTGAAATTTTCAAAAATTCAGAAAATTGGCTGAAAACGACTAAATATGATGGAATCATCGGGCGAATCGCTGTGGAACTGTAATCGGAACGCTCACTGACATTTCCCCTATCTGAAAGTCTGATAAACGCTGTAAAAATGACTAAGTCCCCAAAAAATTTTTTTTAAACTTTTTTCAATTTTACCCATGTGGATATATATTCTACCCACACTTTTGGAACTCTCCTGGGGTACCCTTACACATATTATTCCCTCATTTAGTGGATATTTTCACAAAAAAGTGAAATTTTCAAAAATTCAGAAAATTGGCTGAAAACGACTAAATATGATGGAATCATCGGGCGAATCGCTCTGGAACTGAAATCGGAACGCTCACTGACATCTCCCCTATCTGAAAGTCTGATAAACGCCGGAAAAATGACTAAGTCCCCAAAAAATTTTTTTTAAACTTTTTTCAATTTTACCCCCGTGGGATATATATTCTACCCACACACATTTGGAACTCTACTGGGGTACCCTCACACATATTATTCCCTCATTTAGTGGATATTTTCACAAAAAAGTGAAATTTCCAAAAATTCAGAAAATTGGCTGAAAACGACTAATTATGAAGGACTCATCGGGCGACTCGCTCTGGAACTGAAATCGGAACGCTCACTGACATTTCCCCTCTCTGAAAGTCTGATAAACGCCGGAAAAATGACTAAGTCCCCAAAAAAAATTTTTTCAACTTTTTTCAATTTTACCCCTGTGGATATATATTCTACCCACACTTTTGGAACTTTCCTGGGGTACCCTCACACATATTATTCCCTCATTTAGTGGATATTTTCACAAAAAAGTGAAATTTTCATACATTCAGAAAATTGGCTGAAAACGACTAAATATGATGGAATCATCTTGCGAATCGCTCTGGAACTGAAATCGGAACGCTCACTGACATTTCCCCTATCTGAAAGTCTGATAAACGCCGGAAAAATGACTAAGTCCCCAAAAAAAATTTTTTCAACTTTTTTCAATTTTACCCATGTGGATATATATTCTACCCACACTTTTGGAACTCTCCTGGGGTACCCTCACACATATTATTACCTCATTTAGTGGATATTTTCTCAAAAAAGTGAAATTTTCAAAAATTCAGAAAATTGGCTGAAAACGACTAAATATGATGGAATCATCGGGCGAATCGCTGTGGAACTGTAATCGGAACGCTCACTGACATGTCCCCTATCTGAAAGTCTGATAAACGCTGTAAAAATGACTAAGTCCCCAAAAAATTTTTTTTAAACTTTTTTCAATTTTACCCATGTGGATATATATTCTACCCACACTTTTGGAACTCTCCTGGGGTACCCTTACACATATTATTCCCTCATTTAGTGGATATTTTCACAAAAAAGTGAAATTTTCAAAAATTCAGAAAATTGGCTGAAAACGACTAAATATGATGGAATCATCGGGCGAATCGCTCTGGAACTGAAATCGGAACGCTCACTGACATCTCCCCTATCTGAAAGTCTGATAAACGCCGGAAAAATGACTAAGTCCCCAAAAAATTTTTTTTAAACTTTTTTCAATTTTACCCCCGTGGGATATATATTCTACCCACACACATTTGGAACTCTACTGGGGTACCCTCACACATATTATTCCCTCATTTAGTGGATATTTTCACAAAAAAGTGAAATTTCCAAAAATTCAGAAAATTGGCTGAAAACGACTAATTATGAAGGACTCATCGGGCGACTCGCTCTGGAACTGAAATCGGAACGCTCACTGACATTTCCCCTCTCTGAAAGTCTGATAAACGCCGGAAAAATGACTAAGTCCCCAAAAAATTTTTTTTCAACTTTTTTCAATTTTACCCATGTGGATATATATTCTACCCACACTTTTGGAACTCTCCTGGGGTACCCTCACACATATTATTCCCTCATTTAGTGGATATTTTCACAAAAAAGTGAAGTTTTCAAAAATTCAGAAAATTGGCTGAAAACGACTAAATATGATGGAATCATCGGGCGAATCGCTGTGGAACTGAAATCGGAACACTCACTGACATTTCCCCTATCTGAAAGTCTGATAAGCGCCGGAAAAATGACTTAAGTCCCCAAAAAAATATTTTTCAACTTTTTTCAATTTTACCCCTGTAGATACATGTTCTACCCACACAGATTTGGAACTCTCCTGGGGTACCCGCACACATATTATTCCCTCATTTAGTGGATATTTTCACAAAAAAGTGAAATTTTCAAAAATTCAGAAAATATGCTGAAAACGACTAAATATGAAGGACTCATTGGGCGAATCGCTCTGGAACTGAAATCGGATTGCTCACTGACATTTCCCCTATCTGAAAGTCTGATAAACGGCGGAAAAATGACTAAGTCCCCAAAAAAATTTTTTTCAACTTTTTTCAATTGTACCCCTGTGGATATATATTCTACCCACACTTTTGGAACTCTCTTGCGGTACCCTCACACATATTATTCCCTCATTTAGTGGATATTTTCACAAAAAAGTGAAATTTTCAAAAATTCAGAAAATTGGCTGAAAACGACTAAATATGAAGGACGCATCGGGTGAATCGCTCTGGTACTGAAATCGGAATGCTCACTGACATTTCCCCTATCTGAAAGTCTGATAAGCGCCGGAAAAATGACTAAGTCCCCAAAAAAATTTTTTTCAACTTTTTTCAATTTTACCCCTGTGGATATATATTCTACCCACACACATTTGGAACTCTCCTGGGGTACCCTCACACATATTATTCCCTCATTTAGTGGATATTTTCACAAAAAAGTGAAATTTTCAAAAATTCAGAAAATATGCTGAAAACGACTAAATATGAAGGACTCATTGGGCGAATCGCTCTGGAACTGAAATCGGAATGCTCACTGGCATTTCCCCAATCTGAAAGACTGATAAACGCCGTAAAAATGACTAAGTCCCCCCAAAAATTTTTTTCAACTTTTTTCAATTTTACCCCCGTGGGATATATATTCTACCCACACACATTTGGAACTCTCCTGGGGTACCCTCACACATATTATTCCCTTATTTAGTGGATATTTTCACAAAAAAAGTGAAATTTTCAAAAATTCAGAAAATATGCTGAAAATGACTAAATATGAAGGACTCATTGGGCGAATCGCTCTGGAACTGAAATCGGAACGGTCACTGACATTTCCCCTTACTGAAAGTCTGATAAACGCCGGAAAAATGACTAAGTCCAAAAAAAAAATTTTTTCAACTTTTTTCAATTTTACCCCAGTGGGATATATATTCTACCCACACACATTGGGAACTCTCCTGGGGTACCCTCACACATAGTATTCCCTCATTTAGTGGATATTTTCACAAAAAAGTGAAATTTTCAAAAATTCAGAAAATTGGCTGAAAACAACTAAATATGATGGAATCATCGGGCGAATCGCTCTGGAACTGAAATCGGAACGCTCACTGACATTTCCCCTATCTGAAAGTCTGATAAACGCCGGAAAAATGACTAAGTCCCCAAAAAATTTTTTCAACTTTTTTCAATTTTACCCCAGTGGGATATATATTCTACCCACACACATTTGGAACTCTCCTGGGGTACCCTCACACACAGTATTCCCTCATTTAGTGGATATTTTAACAAAAAAGTGAAATTTTCAAAAATTCAGAAAATTGGCTGAAAACGACTAAATATGATGGAATCATCGCGCGAATCGCTCTGGAACTGAAATCGGAACTCTCACTGACATTTCCCCTATCTGAAAGTCTGATAAACGCACTAAAAATGACTAAGTCCAAAAAAAAATTTTTTTTCAACTTTTTTCAATTTTACCCCTGTGGATATATATTTTACCCACACTTTTGGAACTCTCCTGGGGTACCCTCACACATATTATTCCCACTTTTAGTGGATATTTTCACAAAAAAGGGAAATTTTCAAAAATTCAGAAAGTTGGCTGAAAACGACTAAATATGAAGAACGCATCGGGCGAATCGCTCTGGAACTGAAATCGGAACGCTCACTGACATTTCCCCTATCTGAAAGTCTGATAAACGCCTCTAAAAATGACTAAGTCCAAAAAAAAAATTTTTTCAACTTTTTTCAATTTTACCCCAGTGGGATATATATTCTACCCACACACATTTTGAACTCTCCTGGGGTACCCTCACACACAGTATTCCCTCATTTAGTGGATATTTTCACAAAAAAGGGAAATTTTCAAAAATTCTGAAAATTGGCTGAAAACGACTAAATATGATGGAATCATCGGGCGAATCGCTCTGGAACTGAAATCGGAATGCTCACTGACATTTCCCCTATCTGAAAGTCTGATGAACGCCGGAAAAATGACTAAGTCCCCAAAAAAATTTTTTTCAACTTTTTTCATTTTTACCCCTGTGGATGTATATTCTACCCACACTTTTGGAACTCTCCTGAGGTACCCTCACACATATTATTCCCTCATTTAGTGGATATTTTCACAAAAAAGTGAAATTTTCAAAAATTCAGAAAATTGGCTGAAAACGACTAAATATGATGGAATCATCGGGCGAATCGCTCTGGAACTGAAATCGGAACGCTCACTGACATTTACCTTATCTGAAAGTCTGATAAACGCAGTAAAAATGACTAAGTACAAAAAATTTTTTTTTTTTAACTTTTTTCAATTTTACCCCTGTGGATATATATTCTACCCACACTTTTGGAACTGAAAAGTCTGATAAGCGCTGGAAAAATGACTAAGTCCCCAAAAAAATGTTTTCAACTTTTTTCAATTTTACCCCTGTGGATACATATTCTATCAACACTTTTGGAACTCTCCTGGGGTACCCTCAGACATATTATTCCCTCATTTAGTGGATATTTTCACAAAAAAGTGAAATTTTCAAAAATTCAGAAAGTTGGCTGAAAACGACTAAATATGAAGAAGGCATCGGGCGAATCGCTCTGGAACTGAAATCGGAACGCTCACTGACATTTCCCCTATCTGAAAGTCTGATAAACGCAGTAAAAATGACTAAGTCCAAAAAAAAAGTTTTTTTCAACTTTTTTCAATTTTACCCCTGTGGATATATATTTTACCCACACTTTTGGAACTCTCCTGGGGTACCCTCACACATATTATTCCCTCTTTTAGTGGATATTTTCATAAAAAAGGGAAATTTTCAAAAATTCAGAAAATTGGCTGAAAACGACTAAATATGATGGAATCATCGGGCGAATCGCTCTGGAACTGAAATCGGAACGCTCACTGACATTTACCTTATCTGAAAGTCTGATAAACGCAGTAAAAATGACTAAGTACAAAAAAATATTTTTTTTTACTTTTTTCAATTTTACTCCTGTGGATATATATTCTACCCACACTTTTGGAACTTTCCTGGGGTACCCTCACACATATTATTCCCTCTTTTAGTGGATATTTTCAAAAAAAAGTGAAATTTTCAAAAATTCAGAAAGTTGGCTGAAAACGACTAAATATGAAGGACGCATCGGGCGTATCGCTCTGGAACTGAAATCGGAACGCTCACTGACATTTCCCCTATCTGAAAGTCTGATAAGGGCTGGAAAAATGAGTAAGTCCAAAAAAAAAATGTTTTCAACTTTTTTCAATTTTACCCCTGTGGATACATATTCTACCAACACTTTTGGAACTCTCCTGGGGTACCCGCACACATATTATTCCCTCATTTAGTGGATATTTTCACAAAGAAGTGAAATTTTCAAAAATTCAGAAAATTGGCTGAAAACGACTAAATATGATGGAATCATCTTGCGAATCGCTCTGGAACTGAAATCGGAACGCTCACTGACATTTCCCCTATCTGAAAGTCTGATAAACGCCGGAAAAATGACTAAGTCCCCAAAAAAAAATTTTTCAACTTTTTTCAATTTTACCCCTGTAGATACATGTTCTACCCACACACATTTGGAACTCTCCTGGGGTACCCGCACACATATTATTCCCTCATTTAGTGGATATTTTCACAAAGAAGTGAAATTTTCAAAAATTCAGAAAATTGGCTGAAAACGACTAAATATGAAGGACTCATTGGGCGAATCGCTCTGGAACTGAAATCGGAACGCTCACTCACATTTCCCCTATCTGAAAGTCTGATAAACGCCGGAAAAATGACTAAGTCCCCAAAAAAAATTTTTCAGCTTTTTTCAATTTTACCCCCGTGGGATATATATTCTACCCACACACATTTGGAACTCTACTGGGGTACCCTCACACATATTATTCCCTCATTTAGTGGATATTTTCACAAAAAAGTGAAATTTTCAAAAATTCTGAAAATTGGCTGAAAACGACTAAATATGAAGGACACATCGGACGAATCGCTCTGGAACTGAAATCGGTACACTCACTGACATTTCCCCTATCTGAAAGTCTGATAAGCGCCGGAAAAATGACTAAGTCCCCAAAAAAAATTTTTTCAACTTTTTTCAATTTTACCCCTGTGGATATATATTCTACCAACACTTTTGGAACTCTCCTGGGGTACCCTCACACATATTATTCCCTCATTTAGTGGATATTTTCACAAAAAAGTGAAATTTTCAAAAATTCAGAAAATTGGCTGAAAACGACTAAATATGAAGGACTCAATGAACGAATCGCTCTGGAACTGAAATCGGAACGCTCAATGACATTTCCCCTATCTGAAAGTCTGATAAACGCCGGAAAAATGACTAAGTCCCCAAAAAAAAATTTTTCAACTTTTTTCAATTTTACCCCTGTAGATACATGTTCTACCCACACACATTTGGAACTATCCTGGGGTACCCGCACACATATTATTCCCTCATTTAGTGGATATTTTCACAAAAAAGTGAAATTTTCAAAAATTCAGAAAATTGGCTGAAAATGACTAAATATGAAGGACTCATCTGGCAAATCGCTCTGGAACTGAAATTGGAACGCTCACTGACATTTCCCCTATCTGAAAGTCTGAGAAACGGCGGAAAAATGACTAAGTCCCCCAAAAAATTTTTTTCAACTTTTTTCAATTTTACCCCTGTAGATATATATTCTACCCACACACATTTGGAACTCTCCTGGGGTACCCGCACACATATTATTCCCTCATTTAGTGGATATTTTCACAAAAAAGTGAAATTTTCAAAAATTCTGAAAATTGACTGAAAACGACTAAATATGAAGGACTCATCGGGCGAATCGCTCTGGAACTGAAATCGGAACGCTCACTGACTTTTCCCCTATCTGAAAGTCTGATAAACGCCGGAAAAATGACTAAGTCCAAAAAAAAATTTTTTTCAACTTTTTTCATTTTACCCCCGTGGGATTTATATTCTACCCACACACATTTGGAACTCTCCTGGGGTACCCGCACACATATTATTCCCTCATTTAGTGGATATTTTCACAAAAAAGTGAAATTTTCAAAAATTCAGAAAATATGCTGAAAACGACTAAATATAAAGGACTCATTGGGCGAATCGCTCTGGAACTGAAATCGGATTGCTCACTGACATTTCCCCTATCTGAAAGTCTGATAAACGCCGGAAAAATGACTAAGTCCCCAAAAAAAAATTTTTCAACTTTTTTCAATTTTACCCCTGTAGATACATGTTCTACCCACACACATTTGGAACTCTCCTGGGGTACCCGCACACATATTATTCCCTCATTTAGTGGATATTTTCACAAAAAAGTGAAATTTTCAAAAATTCAGAAAATTGGCTGAAAACGACTAAATATGAAGGACTCATTGGGCGAATCGCTCTGGAACTGAAATCGGAACGCTCACTCACATTTCCCCTATCTGAAAGTCTGATAAACGCCGGAAAAATGACTAAGTCCCAAAAAAAATTTTTTCAGCTTTTTTCAATTTTACCCCCGTGGGATATATATTCTACCCACACACATTTGGAACTCTACTGGGGTACCCTCACACATATTATTCCCTCATTTAGTGGATATTTTCACAAAAAAGTGAAATTTTCAAAAATTCAGAAAATTGGCTGAAAACGACTAATTATGAAGGACTCATCGGGCGAATCGCTCTGGAACTGAAATTGGAACGCTCACTGACATTTCCCCTATCTGAAAGTCTGATAAACGCCGGAAAAATGACTAAGTCCAAAAAAATTTTTTTTAAACTTTTTTCAATTTTACCCCTGTGGATATATATTCTACCCACACTTTTGGAACTCTCCTGGGGTACCCTCACACATATTATTCCCTCATTTAGTGGATATTTTCACAAAAAAGTGAAATTTTCAAAAAATTAAGAAAATTGGCTGAAAACGACTAATTATGAAGGATTCATCGGGCGAATCGCTCTGGAACTGAAGTAGGAACGCTCACTGACATTTCCCCTATCTGAAAGTCTGATAAGCGCCGGAAAAATGACTAAGTCCCCAAAAAAATTTTTTCAACTTTTTTCAATTTTACCCCTGTGGATACATATTCTACCAACACTTTTGGAACTCTCCTGGAGTACCCTCACACATATTATTCCCTCATTTAGTGGATATTTTCACAAAAAAGTGAAATTTTCAAAAATTCAGAAAATTGGCTGAAAACGACTAAATATGAAGGACTCATTGGGCGAATCGCTCTGGAACTGAAATCGGATTGCTCACTGACATTTCCCCTATCTGAAAGTCTGATAAACGCCGAAAAAATGACTAAGTCCCCAAAAAAATTTTTTTCAACTTTTTTCAATTTTACCCCTGTGGATATATATTCTACCCATACTTTTGAAACTTTCCTGGGATACCCTCACACATATTATTCCTTCATTTAGTGGATATTTTCACAAAAAAGTGAAATTTTCAAAAATTCAGAAAATTGGCTGAAAACCACTAAATATGAAGGACACATCGGGCGAATCGCTCTGGAACTGAAATCGGAACACTCACTGACATTTCCCCTATCTGAAAGTCTGATAAGCGCCGGAAAAATGACTAAGTCCCCAAAAAAAATTTTTTCAACTTTTTTCAATTTTACCCCTGTGGATATATATACTACCAACACTTTTGGAACTCTCCTGGGGTACCCTCACACATATTATTCCCTCATTTAGTGGATATTTTCACAAAAAAGTGAAATTTTCAAAAATTCAGAAAATTGGCTGAAAACGACTAAATATGAAGGACTCAATGAACGAATCGCTCTGGAACTGAAATCAGAACGCTCAATGACATTTCCCCTATCTGAAAGTCTGATAAACGCCGGAAAAATGTCTAACTCCCCAAAAAAAAATTTTTCAACTTTTTTCAATTTTACCCTTGTAGATATATGTTCTACCCACACACATTTGGAACTATCCTGGGGTACCCGCACACATATTATTCCCTCATTTAGTGGATATTTTCACAAAAAAGTGAAATTTTCAAAAATTCAGAAAATTGGCTGAAAATGACTAAATACGAAGGACTCATCAGGCAAATCGCTCTGGAACTGAAATTGGAACGCTCACTGACATTTCCCCTATCTGAAAGTCTGATAAACGGCGGAAAAATGACTAAGTCCCAAAAAAAATTTTTTTCAACTTTTTTCAATTTTACCCCTGTAGATATATATTCTACCCACACACATTTGGAACTCTCCTGGGGTACCCGCACACATATTATTCCCTCATTTAGTGGATATTTTCACAAAAAAGTGAAATTTTCAAAAATTCAGAAAATATGCTGAAAACGACTAAATATGAAGGACTCATTGGGCGAATCGCTCTGGAACTGAAATCGGATTGCTCACTGACATTTCCCCTATCTGAAATTCTGATAAACGCCGGAAAAAAGACTAAGTCCCCAAAAAAAGTTTTTTCAAATTTTTTCAATTTTACCCCTGTGGATATATATTCTACCCACACTTTTGGAACTCTCCTGGGGTTCCCTCACACATATTATTCCCTCATTTAGTGGATATTTTCACAAAAAAGAGAAATTTTCAAAAATTCAGAAAGTTGGCTGAAAATGACTAAATATGATGGAATCGTCGGTCGAATCGCTGGGGAACTGAAATCGGAACGCTCACTGACATTTCCCCTATCTGAAAGTCTGATAAACGCCAGAAAAATGACTAAGTCCCCAAAAAAATTTTTTTCACCTTTTTTCAATTTTACCCCCGTGGGATATATAATCTACCCACACACATTTGGAACTCTCCTGGGGTACCCTCACACATATTATTCCCTCATTTAGTGGATATTTTCACAAAAAAGTGAAATTTTCAAAAATTCAGAAAATATGCTGAAAACGACTAAATATGAAGGACTCATTGGTCGAATCGCTCTGGAACTGAAATCGGATTGCTCACTGACATTTCCTCTATCTGAAAGTCTGATAAACGCCGGAAAAATGACTAAGTCCCCAAAAAAATTTTTTTAGAATTTTTTCAATTTTACCCCTGTGGATATATATTCTACCCACACTTTTGGAACTCTCCTGGGGTTCCCTCACACATATTATTCCCTCATTTAGTTGATATTTTCACAAAAAAGTGAAATTTTCAAAAATTCAGAAAGTTGGCAGAAAACGACTAAATATGATGGAATCGTTGGTCGAATCGCTGTGGAACTGAAATCGGAACGCTCACTGACATTTCCCCTATCTGAAAGTCTGATAAACGCCGGAAAAATGACTAAGTCCCCAAAAAAAATGTTTTCAACTTTTTACAATTTTACCCCTGTAGATATATATTCTACCCACACTTTTGGAACTCTCCTGGGGTACCCTCACACATATTATTCCCTCATTTAGTGGATATTTTCACAAAAAAGTGAAATTTTTAAAAATCAGAATATTGGCTGAAAATAACTAATTATGAAGGACTCATCGGGCGAATTGCTCTGGAACTGAAATCGGAACGCTCACTGACATTTCCCCTATCTGAAAGTCTGATAAACGCCGGAAAAATGACTAAGTCCCCAAAAAAAATGTTTTCAACTTTTTACAATTTTACCCCTGTAGATATATATTCTACCCACACACATTTGGAACTCTCCTGGGGTACCCTTACACATATTATTCCCTCATTAAGTGGATATTTTCACAAAAAAGTTAAATTTTCAAAAATTCAGAAAATTGGCTGAAAACGACTAAATATGAAGGACTCATTGGGCGAATCGCTCTGGAACTGAAATCGGAATGCTCACTGACATTTCTCCTATCTGAAAGTCTGATAAACGCCGGAAAAATGACTAAGTCCAAAAAAAAATTATTTCAACTTTTTCAATTTTACCCCTGTAGATATATATTCTACCAACACACATTTGGAACTCTCCTGGGGTACCCGCACACATATTATTCCCTCATTTAGTGGATATTTTCACAAAAAAGTGAAATTTTCAAAAATTCAGAAAATTGACTGAAAACGACTAATTATGAAGGACTCATCGGGCGAATCGCTCTGGAACTGAAATAGGAACGCTCACTGACATTTCCCCTATCTGAAAGTCTGATAAACGCCAGAAAAATGACTAAGTCCAAAAAAAATTTTTTTTAAACTTTTTTCAATTTTACCCCTGTGGATATAT
Organism: Phyllobates terribilis; assembly: GCF_046119375.1. NCBI lineage: Eukaryota > Metazoa > Chordata > Amphibia > Anura > Dendrobatidae > Phyllobates > Phyllobates terribilis. Next base: position 1,412,621 of record NW_027363201.1, on the reverse strand, counting down.
ATTCTACCCACACTTTTGGAACTCTACTGGGGTACCCTCACACATATTATTCCCTCATTTAGTGGATATTTTCACAAAAAAGTGAAATTTTCAAAAATTCTGAAAATTGGCTGAAAACGACTAAATATGAAGGACTCATTGGGCGAATCGCTCTGGAACTGAAATCAGATTGCTCACTGACATTTCCCCTATCTGAAAGTCTGATAAACACCGAAAAAATGACTAAGTCCCCAAAAAATTTTTTTCAACTTTTTTCAATTTTACCCCTGTGGATACATATTCTACCAACACTTCTGGAACTCTCCTGGGGTACCCTCACACATATTATTCCCTCATTTAGTGGATATTTTCACAAAAAAGTGAAATTTTTAAAAATCAGAATATTGGCTGAAAATAACTAATTATGAAGGACTCATCGGGCGAATTGCTCTGGAACTGAAATTGGAACGCTCACTGACATTTCCCCTATCTGAAAGTCTGATAAACGGCGGAAAAATGACTAAGTCCCAAAAAAAAATTTTTTCACCTTTTTTCAATTTTACCCCTGTAGATATATATTCTACCCACACACATTTGGAACTCTCCTGGGGTACCCTCACACATATTATTCCCTCATTTAGTGGATATTTTCACAAAAAAGTGAAATTTTCAAAAATTCAGAAAATATGCTGAAAACGACTAAATATGAAGGACTCATTGGGCGAATCGCTCTGGAACTGAAATCGGATTGCTCACTGACATTTCCCCTATGTGAAAGTCTGATAAAAGCCGGAAAAATGACTAAGTCCCCAAAAAAATTTTTTTAGAATTTTTTCAATTTTACCCCTGTGGATATATATTCTACCCACACTTTTGGAACTCTCCTGGGGTTCCCTCACACATATTATTCCCTCATTTAGTGGATATTTTCACAAAAAAGTGAAATTTTCAAAAATTCAGAAAGTTGGCTGAAAACGACTAAATATGATGGAATCGTCGGTCGAATCGCTGTGGAACTGAAATCGGAACGCTCACTGACATTTCCCCTATCTGAAAGTCTGATAAACGCCGAAAAATGACTAAGTCCAAAAAAAATTTTTTTCAACTTTTTTCAATTTTACCCCTGTGGATATATATTCTACCCACACTTTTGGAACTCTCCTGGGGTACCCTCACACATATTATTCCCTCATTTAGTGGATATTTTCACAAAAAAGTGAAATTTTTAAAAATCAGAATATTGGCTGAAAATAACTAATTATGAAGGACTCATCGGGCGAATTGCTCTGGAACTGAAATCGGAACGCTCACTGACATTTCCCCTATCTGAAAGTCTGATAAACGGCGGAAAAATAAGTAAGTCCAAAAAAAAATTTTTTTAAACTTTTTTCACTTTTACCCCCGTGGGATATATATTCTACCCACACACATTTGGAACTCTCCTGGGGTACCCTCACACATATTATTCCCTCATTTAGTGGATATTTTCACAAAAAAGTGAAATTTTCAAAAATTCAGAAAGTTGGCTGAAAATGACTAAATATGATGGAATCGTCGGTCGAATCGCTGTGGACCTGAAATCGGAACGCTCACTGACATTTCCCCTATCTGAAAGTCTGATAAACGCCGGAAAAATGACTAAGTCCCCAAAAAAAATGTTTTCAACTTTTTACAGTTTTACCCCTGTAGATATATATTCTACCCACACACATTTGGAACTCTCCTGGGGTACCCTTACACATATTATTCCCTCATTAAGTGGATATTTTCACAAAAAAGTGAAATTTTCAAAAATTCAGAAAATTGACTGAAAACGACTAAATATGAAGGACTCATCGGGCGAATCACTCTGGAACTGAAATCGGAACGCTCCCTGACACTTCCCCTATCTGAAAGTCTGATAAACGCCGGAAAAATGACTAAGTTCCCAAAAAAAATTTTTTCAACTTTTTTCAATTTTACCCCTGTAGATACATGTTCTACCCACACACATTTGGAACTCTCCTGGGGTACCCTCACACATATTATTCCCTCATTTAGTGGATATTTTCACAAAAAAGTGAAATTTTCAAAAATTCAGAAAATAGGCTGAAAACGACTAAATATGAAGGACTCATTGGGCGAATCGCTCTGGAACTGAAATCGGATTGCTCACTGCCATTTCCCCTATCTGAAAGTCTGATAAACGCCGGAAAAATGACTAAGTCGCCAAAAAAAATTTTTTTAACTTTTTTCAATTTTACCTCTGTGGATATATATTCTACCCATACTTTTGGAACTCTCCTGGGGTACCCTCACACATATTATTCCCTCATTTAGTGGATATTTTCACAACAAAAGTGAAGTTTTCAAATATTCAGAAAATTGGCTGAAAACGACTAAATATGAAGGACTCATTGGGCGAATCGCTCTGGAACTGAAAACGGAACGCTCACTGACATTTCCCCAATCTGAAAGTCTGATAAACGCCGGAAAAATGACTAAGTCCAAAAGAATTTTTATTTCAATTTTACCCCCGTGAGATATATATTCTTCCCACACACATTTGGAACTCTCCTGGGGTACCCTCACACATATTATTCCCTCAATTAGTGGATATTTTCACAAAAAAGTGAAATTTTCAAAAATTCAGAAAATTGGCTGAAAACGACTAAATATGAAGGACTCATTGGGCGAATCACTCTGGAACTGAAATCGGAATGCTCACTGACATTTCCCCTATCTGAAAGTATGATAAACGCTGAAAAAATAACTAAGTCCAAAAAATAAATTTTTTCAACTTTTTTCAATTTTACCCCCGTGGGATATATATTCTACCCACAAACATTTGGAACTCTCCTGGGGTACCCTCACACATATTATTCCCTCATTTAGTGGATATTTTCACAAAAAAGTGAAATTTTCAAAAATTCAGAAAATTGACTGAAAACAACTAAATATGAAGGACTCATCGGGCGAATCGCTCTGGAACTGAAATCGGATTGCTCACTGACATTTCCCCTATCTGAAATTCTGATAAACGTGGGAAAAAAGACTAAGTCCCCAAAAAAAGTTTTTTCAAATTTTTTCAATTTTACCCCTGTGGATATATATTCTACCCACACTTTTGGAACTCTCCTGGGGTTCCCTCACACATATTATTCCCTTATTTAGTGGATATTTTCACAAAAAAGTGAAATTTTCAAAAATTCAGAAAGTTGGCTGAAAATGACTAAATATGATGGAATCGTCGGTCGAATCGCTGTGGAACTGAAGTCGGAACGCTCACTGACATTTCCCCTATCTGAAAGTCTGATAAACGCCGGAAAAATGACTAAGTCCCCAAAAAAATTTTTTTCACCTTTTTTCAATTTTACCCCAGTGGGATATATATTCTACCCACACACATTTGGAACTCTCCTGGGGTACCCTCACACATATTATTCCCTCATTTAGTGGATATTTTCACAAAAAAGTGAAATTTTCAAAAATTCAGAAAATATGCTGAAAACGACTAAATGTGAAGGACTCATTGGATGAATCGCTCTGGAACTGAAATCGGATTGCTCACTGACATTTCCCCTATCTGAAAGTCTGATAAACGCCGGAAAAATGACTAAGTCCCCAAAAAAAGTTTTTTAACTTTTTTCAATTTTACCACTGTAGATACATGTTCTACCGACACACATTTGGAACTCTCCTGGGGTACCTTCACACATATTATTCCCTCATTTAGTGGATATTTTCACAAAAAAGTGAAATTTTCAAAAATTCTGAAAATTGGCTGAAAACGACTAAATATGAAGGACTCATTGGGCGAATCGCTCTGGAACTGAAATCGGATTGCTCACTGACATTTCCCCTATCTGAAAGTCTGATAAACGCCGGAAAAATGACTAAGTCCAAAAAAAAATTTTTTTCAACTTTTTTCAATTTTACCCCCGTGGGATATATATTCTACCCACAAACATTTGGAACTCTCCTGGGGTACCCTCACACATATTATTCCCTCATTTAGTGGATATTTTCACAAAAAAGTGAAATTTTCAAAAATTCAGAAAATATGCTGAAAACGACTAAATATGAAGGACTCATTGGTCGAATCGCTCTGGAACTGAAATCGGATTGCTCACTGACATTTCCCCTATCTGAAATTCTGATAAACGCAGGAAAAAAGACTAAGTCCCCAAAAAAAGTTTTTTCAAATTTTTTCAATTTTACCCCTGTGGATATATATTCTACCCACACTTTTGGAACTCTCCTGGGGTACCCTCACACATATTATTCCCTCATTTAGTGGATATTTTCACAAAAAAGTGAAATTTTTAAAAATCAGAATATTGGCTGAAAATAACTAATTATGAAGGACTAATCGGGCGAATTGCTCTGGAACTGAAATCGGAACGCTCACTGACATTTCCCCTATCTGAAAGTCTGATAAACGCCGGAAAAATGACTAAGTCCCCAAAAAAAATGTTTTCAACTTTTTACAATTTTACCCCTGTGGATATATATTCTACCCACACTTTTGGAACTCTCCTGGGGTACCCGCACACATATTATTCCCTCATTTAGTGGATATTTTCACAAAAAAGTGAAATTTTCAAAAATTCAGAAAATTGGCTGAAAACGACTAAATATGAAGGACTCATTGGGCGAATCGCTCTGGAACTGAAATCGGAACGCTCACTGACATTTCCCCTATCTGAAAGTCTGATAAAAGCCAGAAAAATGACTAAGTCCCCAAAAAAAATTTTTTTAACTTTTTTCAATTTTACCACTGTAGATACATGTTCTACCGACACACATTTGGAACTCTCCTGGGGTACCTTCACACATATTATTCCCTCATTTAGTGGATATTTTCACAAAAAAGTGAAATTTTCAAAAATTCTGAAAATTGGCTGAAAACGACTAAATATGAAGGACTCATTGGGTGAATCGCTCTGGAACTGAAATCGGAACGCTCACTGACATTTCCCCTCTCTGAAAGTCTGATAAACGCCGGAAAAATGACTAAGTCCCAAAAAAAATTTTTTTAAACTTTTTTCAATTTTACCCCCGTGGGATATATATTCTACCCACACACATTTGGAACTCGCCTGGGGTACCCTCACACATATTATTCCCTGATTTAGTGGATATTTTCACAAAAAAGTGAAATTTTCAAAAATTCAGAAAATATGCTGAAAACGACTAAATATGAAGGACTCATTGGGCGAATCGCTCTGGAACTGAAATCGGATTGCTCACTGACATTTCCCCTATCTGAAAGTCTGATAAACGCCGGAAAAATGACTAAGTCCCCAAAAAAAATTTTTTCGAATTTTTTCAATTTTATCCCTGTGGATATATATTCTACCCAAACTTTTGGAACTCTCCTGGGATTCCCTCACACATATTATTCCCTCATTTAGTGGATATTTTCACAAAAAAGTGAAATTTTCAAAAATTCAGAAAGTTGGCTGAAAACGACTAAATATGATGGAATCGTCGGTCGAATCGCTGTGGAACTGAAATCGGAACGCTCACTGACATTTCCCCAATCTGAAAGTCTGATAAACGCCGGAAAAATGACTAAGTCCAAAAAAAGTTTTTTTCAACTTTTTTCAATTTTACCCCTGTGGGATATATATTCTACCCACACACATTTGGAATGCTCCTGGAGTACCCTCACACATATTAGTCCCTCATTTAGTGGATATTTTCGCAAAAAAAGTGAAGTTTTCAAAAATTCAGAAAATTGGCTCAAAACGACTAAATATGAAGGACTCATTGGGCGTATCGCTCTGGAACTGAAAACGGAACGCTCACTGACATTTCCCCAATCTGAAAGTCTGATAAACGCCGGAAAAATGACTAAGTCCAAAAAAATTTTTTTTCAACTTTTTTCAATTTTACCCCCGTGGGATATCTATTCTGCCCCCTCACATTTGGAACTCTCCTGGCGTACTCTCACACATATTATTCCCTCATTTAGTGCATATTTTCACAAAAAAGTGAAATTTTCAAAAATTCAGAAAATTGGCTGAAAACGACTAAATATGAAGGACTCATCGGGCGAATAGCTCTGGAACTGAAATCGGAACGCTCACTGACATTTTCCCAATCTGAAAGTCTGATAAACGCCGGAAAAATGATTAAGTCCAAAAGAATTTTTATTTCAATTTAACCCCTGTGAGATATATATTCTTCCCACACACATTTGGAATGCTCCTGGAGTACCCTCACACATATTAGTCCCTCATTTAGTGGATATTTTCGCAAAAAAAGTGGTTTTTAAAAATTCAGAAAATTGGCTGAAAACGACTAAATATGAAGGACTCATTGGGCGAATCGCTCTGGAACTGAAAACGGAACGCTCACTGACATTTCCCCAATCTGAAAGTCTGATAAACGCCGGAAAAAATTTTTTTCAACTTTTTTCAATTTTACCCCCGTGGGATATATATTCTACCCACAAACATTTGGAACTCTCCTGGGGTACCCTCACACATATTATTCCCTCATTTAGTGGATATTTTCGCAAAAAAGTGAAATTTTCAAAAATTCTGAAAATTGGCTGAAAACAACTAAATATGACGGACTCATCGGGCGAATCGCTCTGGATCTGAAATCGGAACGCTCACTGACATTTCCCTTATCTGAAAGTTTGATAAATGCCGGAAAAATGACTAAGTCCCCCAAAAAAAATTTTTCAACTTTTTTCAATTTTACCCCCGTGGGATATATATTCTACCCACACACATTTGGAACTCTCCTGGCATACCCTCACACATATTATTCCCTCCTTTAGTGGATATTTTCACAAAAAAGTGAAATTTTCAAAAATTCATAAAATTGGCTGAAAACGACTAAATATGAAGGACTCATTGGGCGAATCGCTCTGGAACTGAAATCGGAACGCTCACTGACATTTCCTCTATCTGAATGTATGATAAACGCCGGAAAAATGACTAAGTCCAAAAAAAATATTTTTCAACTTACTTCAATTTTACCCCCGTTGGATATATATTCTACTCACACACATTTGAAATTCTCCTGGCATACCCTCACACATATTATTCCCTCATTTAGTGGATATTTTCACAAAAAAGTGAAATTTTCAAAAATTCTGAAAATTGGCTGAAAACTACTAAATATGAAGGACTCATTGGACAAATCGCTCTGGAACTGAAAGCTGAACGCTCACTGACATTTCCCCAATCTGAAAGTCTGATAAACGCCGGAAAAATGACTAAGTCCCCCAAAACATTTTTTTCAACTTTTTTCAATTTTACCCCCGTGGGATATATATTCTACCCACACACATTTGGAACTCTACTGGGGTACCCTCACACCTATTATTCCCTCATTTAGTGGATATTTTCACAAAAAAGTGAAATTTTAAAAAATTCAGAAAATTGGCTGAAAGCGACTAAATATGAAGGACTCATCTGGCTAATCGCTCTGGAACTAAAATCGGAACGCTCACTGACATTTCCCCTATCTGAAAGTCTGATAAACGCCGGAAAAATAACAGTCCAAAAAAAAATTTTTTTCAACTTTTTTCAATTTTACCCCTGTGGGATATACATTCTACTCACACACATTTGGAACTCTCCTGGGGTACCCTCACACATATTATTCCCTCATTTAGTGCACATTTTCACAAAAAAGTGAAATTTTCAAAAATTCAGAAAATTGGCTGAAAACGACTAAATATGAAGGACTCATCGGGCGAATCGCTCTGGAACTGAAATCGGAACGCTCACTGACATTTCCCCAATCTAAAAGTCTGATAAACGCTGGAAAAATGACTAAATCCAAAAGAATTTTTATTTCAATTTTACCCCCGTGAGATATATATTCTTCCCACACACATTTGGAACTCTCCTGGGGTTCCCTCACACATATTATTCCCTCATTTAGTGGATATTTTCACAAAAAAGTGAAATTTTCAAAAATTCAGAAAATTGACTGAAAACAACTAAATATGAAGGACTCATTGTGCGAATCACTCTGGAACTGAAATCGGAACGCTCACTGACATTTCCCCTATCTGAAAATCTGATAAACACCGGAAAAATGACTAAGTCCCCCCAAAAAAATTTTTCAACTTTTTTCAATTATACCCCTGTAGATACATGTTCTACCCACACACATTTGGAACTCTCCTGGGGTACACTCACACATATTATTCCCTCATTTAGTGCATATTTTCACAAAAAAGTAAAATTTTCAAAAATTCAGAAAATTGGCTGAAAACGACGAAATATGAAGGACTCATCGGGCGAATCGCTCTGGAACTGAAATCGGAACGCTCACTGACATTTCCCCAATCTAAAAGTCTGATAAACGCTGGAAAAATGACTAAGTCCAAAAGAATTTTTATTTCAATTTTACCCCCGTGAGATATATATTCTTCCCACACACATTTGGAACTCTCCTGGGGTTCCCTCACACATATTATTCCCTCATTTAGTGGATATTTTCACAAAAAAGTGAAATTTTCAAAAATTCAGAAAATTGACTGAAAATGACTAAATATGAAGGACTCATTGGGCAAATCACTCTGGAACTGAAATCGGAACGCTCACTGACATTTCCCCTATCTGAAAGTCTGATAAACACCGGAAAAATGACTAAGTCCCCAAAAAAAAGTTTTTCAACTTTTTTCAATTTTACCCCCGTGCCATATATATTCTACCCACACACATTTGGAACTCTCCTGGGGTACCCTCACACATATTATTCCCTCATTTAGAGGATATTTTCACAAAAAAGTGAAATTTTCAAAAATTCAGAAAATTGGCTGGAAACGACTAAATATGAAGGACCCTTCGGGCGAATCGCTCTGGAACTGAAATCGGAACGCTCACTGACATTTCCCCTACCTGAAAGTCTGATAAACGCCGGAAAAATGACTAAGTCCCCAAAAAATTTTTTTTCAACTTTTTTGAATTTTATCCCTGTGGATATATATTCTACCCACACTTTTGGAACTCTCCTGGGGTACCCTCACACATATTATTCCCTCATTTAGTGGATATTTTCACAAAAACAGTAAAATTTTCAAAAATTCAGAAAATTGGCTGAAAACGACTAAATATGAAGGGCTCATCGGGCTAATCGCTCTGGAACTGAAATCGGAATGCTCACTGACATTTCCCCTATCTGAAAGTCTGATAAATGCCGGAAAAATGACTTAGTCCCCAAAAAAATTTTTTTAAACTTTTTTCAATTTTACTCCTGTGGGATATATATTCTACTCACACACATTTGGAACTCTCCTGGGGTACCCTCACACATATTATTCCCTCATATAGTGGATATTTTCACAAAAAGGGAAATTTTCAAAAATTCAGAAAATTGTCTGAAAACGACTAAATATGAAGGACTCATCGGGCGAATCGCTCTGGAACTGAAATCGGAACGCTCACTGACATTTCCCCTATCTGAAAGTCTGATAAATGCCAGAAAAATGACTAAGTCCCCCGAAAAAATTTTTAAACTTTTTTCAATTTTACCCCCGTGGGATATATATTCTACTCATACACATTTGGAACTCTCCTGGCATACCCTCACACATATTATTCCCTCATTTAGTGGATATTTTCGCAAAAAAGTGAAATTTTCAAAAATTCAGAAAATTGGCTGAAAACAACTAAATATGAAGGACTCATCAGGCGAATCGCTCTGGAACTGAAATCGGAACGCTCACTGACATTTCCCCTATCTGAAAGTCTGATAAACGCCGGAAAAATGACTAAGTCCAAAAAATTATTTTTTTCAACTTTTTTCAATTTTACCCCCGTGGGATATATATTTTACCCAAACACATTTGGTACTCTCCTGGGGTACCCTCACACATATTATTCCCTCATTTAGCGGATATTTTCACAAAAAAGTTAAATTTTCAAAAATTCAGAAAATTGGCTGAAAACGACTAAATATGAAGGACTCATTGGGCGAATCACTCTGGAACTGAAATCGGAACGCTCACTGACATTTCCCCTATCTGAAAGTCTGATAAACACTGGAAAAATGACTAGATCCCCAAAAAAAAATTTTTCAACTTTTTTCAATTTTACCCCTGTAGATATATATTCTACCCACACACATTTGGAACTCTCCTGGGGTACCCTCACACATATTATTCCCTCATTTAGTGCATATTTTCACAAAAAAGTGAAATTTTCAAAAATTCAGAAAATTGGCTGAAAACGACTAAATATGAAGGACTCATTGGGCGAATCACTCTGGAACTGAAATCGGAACGCTCACTGACATTTCCCCTATCTGAAAGTCTGATAAACACTGGAAAAATGACTAAGTCCCCAAAAAAAAATTTTTCAACTTTTTTCAATTTTACCCCTGTAGATATATATTCTACCCACACACATTTGGAACTCTCCTGGGGTACCCTCACACATATTATTCCCTCATTTAGTGCATATTTTCACAAAAAAGTGAAATTTTCAAAAATTCAGAAAATTGGCTGAAAACGACTAAATATGAAGGACCCATCGGGCGAATCACTCTGGAACTGAAATCGGAACACTCACTGACATTTCCCCTATCTGAAAGTCTGATAAACGCCGGAAAAATGATTAAGTCCAAAAGAATTTTTATTTCAATTTAACCCCTGTGAGATATATATTCTTCCCACACACATTTGGAATGCTCCTGGAGTACCCTCACACATATTAGTCCCTCATTTAGTGGATATTTTCGCAAAAAAAGTGGTTTTCAAAAATTCAGAAAATTGGCTGAAAACGACTAAATATGAAGGACTCATTGGGCGAATCGCTCTGGAACTGAAAACGGAACGCTCACTGACATTTCCCCAATCTGAAAGTCTGATAAACGCCGGAAAAAATTTTTTTCAACTTTTTTCAATTTTACCCCCGTGGGATATATATTCTACCCACAAACATTTGGAACTCTCCTGGGGTACCCTCACACATATTATTCCCTCATTTAGTGGATATTTTCGCAAAAAAGTGAAATTTTCAAAAATTCTGAAAATTGGCTGAAAACAACTAAATATGACGGACTCATCGGGCGAATCGCTCTGGATCTGAAATCGGAACGCTCACTGACATTTCCCTTATCTGAAAGTTTGATAAATGCCGGAAAAATGACTAAGTCCCCCAAAAAAAATTTTTCAACTTTTTTCAATTTTACCCCCGTGGGATATATATTCTACCCACACACATTTGGAACTCTCCTGGCATACCCTCACACATATTATTCCCTCCTTTAGTGGATATTTTCACAAAAAAGTGAAATTTTCAAAAATTCATAAAATTGGCTGAAAACGACTAAATATGAAGGACTCATTGGGCGAATCGCTCTGGAAATGAAATCGGAACGCTCACTGACATTTCCTCTATCTGAATGTATGATAAACGCCGGAAAAATGACTAAGTCCAAAAAAAATATTTTTCAACTTACTTCAATTTTACCCCCGTTGGATATATATTCTACTCACACACATTTGGAATTCTCCTGGCATACCCTCACACATATTATTCCCTCATTTAGTGGATATTTTCACAAAAAAGTGAAATTTTCAAAAATTCTGAAAATTGGCTGAAAACTACTAAATATGAAGGACTCATTGGACAAATCGCTCTGGAACTGAAAGCTGAACGCTCACTGACATTTCCCCAATCTGAAAGTCTGATAAACGCCGGAAAAATGACTAAGTCCCCCAAAACATTTTTTTCAACTTTTTTCAATTTTACCCCCGTGGGATATATATTCTACCCACACACATTTGGAACTCTACTGGGGTACCCTCACACCTATTATTCCCTCATTTAGTGGATATTTTCACAAAAAAGTGAAATTTTAAAAAATTCAGAAAATTGGCTGAAAGCGACTAAATATGAAGGACTCATCTGGCTAATCGCTCTGGAACTAAAATCGGAACGCTCACTGACATTTCCCCTATCTGAAAGTCTGATAAACGCCGGAAAAATAACAGTCCAAAAAAAAATTTTTTTCAACTTTTTTCAATTTTACCCCTGTGGGATATACATTCTACTCACACACATTTGGAACTCTCCTGGGGTACCCTCACACATATTATTCCCTCATTTAGTGCACATTTTCACAAAAAAGTGAAATTTTCAAAAATTCAGAAAATTGGCTGAAAACGACTAAATATGAAGGACTCATCGGGCGAATCGCTCTGGAACTGAAATCGGAACGCTCACTGACATTTCCCCAATCTAAAAGTCTGATAAACGCTGGAAAAATGACTAAATCCAAAAGAATTTTTATTTCAATTTTACCCCCGTGAGATATATATTCTTCCCACACACATTTGGAACTCTCCTGGGGTTCCCTCACACATATTATTCCCTCATTTAGTGGATATTTTCACAAAAAAGTGAAATTTTCAAAAATTCAGAAAATTGACTGAAAACAACTAAATATGAAGGACTCATTGTGCGAATCACTCTGGAACTGAAATCGGAACGCTCACTGACATTTCCCCTATCTGAAAATCTGATAAACACCGGAAAAATGACTAAGTCCCCCCAAAAAAATTTTTCAACTTTTTTCAATTATACCCCTGTAGATACATGTTCTACCCACACACATTTGGAACTCTCCTGGGGTACACTCACACATATTATTCCCTCATTTAGTGCATATTTTCACAAAAAAGTAAAATTTTCAAAAATTCAGAAAATTGGCTGAAAACGACGAAATATGAAGGACTCATCGGGCGAATCGCTCTGGAACTGAAATCGGAACGCTCACTGACATTTCCCCAATCTAAAAGTCTGATAAACGCTGGAAAAATGACTAAGTCCAAAAGAATTTTTATTTCAATTTTACCCCCGTGAGATATATATTCTTCCCACACACATTTGGAACTCTCCTGGGGTTCCCTCACACATATTATTCCCTCATTTAGTGGATATTTTCACAAAAAAGTGAAATTTTCAAAAATTCAGAAAATTGACTGAAAATGACTAAATATGAAGGACTCATTGGGCAAATCACTCTGGAACTGAAATCGGAACGCTCACTGACATTTCCCCTATCTGAAAGTCTGATAAACACCGGAAAAATGACTAAGTCCCCAAAAAAAAGTTTTTCAACTTTTTTCAATTTTACCCCCGTGCCATATATATTCTACCCACACACATTTGGAACTCTCCTGGGGTACCCTCACACATATTATTCCCTCATTTAGAGGATATTTTCACAAAAAAGTGAAATTTTCAAAAATTCAGAAAATTGGCTGGAAACGACTAAATATGAAGGACCCATCGGGCGAATCGCTCTGGAACTGAAATCGGAACGCTCACTGACATTTCCCCTACCTGAAAGTCTGATAAACGCCGGAAAAATGACTAAGTCCCCAAAAAATTTTTTTTCAACTTTTTTGAATTTTATCCCTGTGGATATATATTCTACCCACACTTTTGGAACTCTCCTGGGGTACCCTCACACATATTATTCCCTCATTTAGTGGATATTTTCACAAAAACAGTAAAATTTTCAAAAATTCAGAAAATTGGCTGAAAACGACTAAATATGAAGGGCTCATCGGGCTAATCGCTCTGGAACTGAAATCGGAATGCTCACTGACATTTCCCCTATCTGAAAGTCTGATAAATGCCGGAAAAATGACTTAGTCCCCAAAAAAATTTTTTTAAACTTTTTTCAATTTTACTCCTGTGGGATATATATTCTACTCACACACATTTGGAACTCTCCTGGGGTACCCTCACACATATTATTCCCTCATATAGTGGATATTTTCACAAAAAGGGAAATTTTCAAAAATTCAGAAAATTGTCTGAAAACGACTAAATATGAAGGACTCATCGGGCGAATCGCTCTGGAACTGAAATCGGAACGCTCACTGACATTTCCCCTATCTGAAAGTCTGATAAATGCCAGAAAAATGACTAAGTCCCCCGAAAAAATTTTTAAACTTTTTTCAATTTTACCCCCGTGGGATATATATTCTACTCATACACATTTGGAACTCTCCTGGCATACCCTCACACATATTATTCCCTCATTTAGTGGATATTTTCGCAAAAAAGTGAAATTTTCAAAAATTCAGAAAATTGGCTGAAAACAACTAAATATGAAGGACTCATCAGGCGAATCGCTCTGGAACTGAAATCGGAACGCTCACTGACATTTCCCCTATCTGAAAGTCTGATAAACGCCGGAAAAATGACTAAGTCCAAAAAATTATTTTTTTCAACTTTTTTCAATTTTACCCCCGTGGGATATATATTTTACCCAAACACATTTGGTACTCTCCTGGGGTACCCTCACACATATTATTCCCTCATTTAGCGGATATTTTCACAAAAAAGTGAAATTTTCAAAAATTCAGAAAATTGGCTGAAAACGACTAAATATGAAGGACTCATTGGGCGAATCACTCTGGAACTGAAATCGGAACGCTCACTGACATTTCCCCTATCTGAAAGTCTGATAAACACTGGAAAAATGACTAGATCCCCAAAAAAAAATTTTTCAACTTTTTTCAATTTTACCCCTGTAGATATATATTCTACCCACACACATTTGGAACTCTCCTGGGGTACCCTCACACATATTATTCCCTCATTTAGTGCATATTTTCACAAAAAAGTGAAATTTTCAAAAATTCAGAAAATTGGCTGAAAACGACTAAATATGAAGGACTCATTGGGCGAATCACTCTGGAACTGAAATCGGAACGCTCACTGACATTTCCCCTATCTGAAAGTCTGATAAACACTGGAAAAATGACTAAGTCCCCAAAAAAAAATTTTTCAACTTTTTTCAATTTTACCCCTGTAGATATATATTCTACCCACACACATTTGGAACTCTCCTGGGGTACCCTCACACATATTATTCCCTCATTTAGTGCATATTTTCACAAAAAAGTGAAATTTTCAAAAATTCAGAAAATTGGCTGAAAACGACTAAATATGAAGGACCCATCGGGCGAATCACTCTGGAACTGAAATCGGAACACTCACTGACATTTCCCCTATCTGAAAGTCTGATAAACGCCGGAAAAATGACTAAGTCCAAAAAAATTTTTTTTAGACTTTTTTCAATTTTACCCTCGTGGGATATCTATTCTGCACACACATATTTGGAACTCTGCTGGCGTACTCTCACACATATTATTCCCTCATTTAGTGCATATTTTCACAAAAAAGTGAAATTTTCAAAAATTCAGAAAATTGGCTGAAAACGACTAAATATGAAGGACTCATCGGGCGAATCGCTCTGGAACTGAAATCGGAACGCTCACTGACATTTCCCCAATCTGAAAGTCTGATAAACGCCGGAAAAATGACTAAGTCCAAAAGAATTTTTATTTCAATTTTACCCCCGTGAGATATATATTCTTCCCACACACATTTGGAACTCTCCTGGGGTACCCTCACACATATTATTCCCTCATTTAGTGGATATTTTCACAAAAAAGTGAAATTTTCAAAAATTCAGAAAATTGGCTGAAAACGACTAAATATGAAGGACTCATTGGGCGAACCACTCTGGAACTGAAATCGGAATGCTCACTGACATTTCCCCTATCTGAAAGTCTGATAAACACTGTAAAAATGACTAAGTCCCCAAAAAAAATTTTTTTAACTTTTTTCAATTTTACCCCTGTAGATATATATTCTACCCACACACATTTGAAACTCTCCTGGGGTACCCTCACACATATTATTCCCTCATTTAGTGGATATTTTCACAAAAAAGTGAAATTTTCAAAAATTCAGAAAATTGGCTGAAAACGACTAAATATGAAGGACTCATCGGGCGAATCGCTCTGGAACTGAAATCGGAACACTCACTGACATTTCCCCTATCTGAAAGTCTGATAAACGCTGAAAAAATTACTAAGTCCAAAAAAAAATTTTTTTCAACTTTTTTCAATTTTACCCCTGTAGATATATATTCTACCCAAACACATTTGGAACTCTATTGGGGTACCCTCACACATATTATTCCCTCATTTAGTGGATATTTTCACAAAAAAGTGAAATTTTCAAAAATTCAGAAAATTGGCTGAAAACGACTAAATATGATGGACTCATTGGGCGAATCACTCTGGAACTGAAATCGGAACGCTCACTGACATTTCCCCAATCTGAAAGTCTGATAAACGCCGGAAAAATGACTAAGTCCAAAAAAAAAATTTTTTCAACTTTTTTCAATTTTACCCCCGTGGGATATACAGTGCCTACAAGTAGTATTCAACCCCCTGCAGATTTAGCTGGTTTGATAAGATGCAAATAAGTTAGAGCCTTCAAACTGCAAACGAGAGTAGGTTTTATGAACAGAAGCATAAATCTTACAAACCAAAAAGTTATGTTGCTCAGTTGAATTTTACTAAATTTTAAACATAAAAGTGTGGGTCAATTATTATACAACCCCTATGTTTAATATTTTGTGGAATAACCCTTGTTTGCAATTACAGCTAATAATGGTCTTTTATAAGACCTGATCAGGCCGGCACAGGTCTGTGGAGTTATCTTGGCCCAATCCTCCATGCTGATCTTCTCCAAGTTATCTAGGTTCTTTGGGTGTCTCATGTGGACTTTATTCTTGAGCTCCTTCCACAAGTTTTCAATTGGGTTAAGGTCAGGAGACTGACTAGGCCACTCCAACACCTTGACTTTTTCCCTCTTGAACCAGGCCTTGGTTTTCTTGGCTGTGTGCTTTGGGTCATTGTCTTGTTGGAAGATGAAATTACGACCCATCTTAAGATCCTTGATGGAGGAGCGGAGGTTCTTGGCCAAAATCTCCAGGTAGGCCGTGCTATCCATCTTCCCATGGATGCGGACCAGATGGCCAGGCCCCTTGGCTGAGAAACAGCCCCACAGCATGATGCTGCCACCACCATGCTTGACTGTAGGGATGGTATTCTTGGGGTCGTATGCAGTGCCATCCAGTCTCCAAACGTCACGTGTGTGGTTGGCACCAAAGATCTCGATCTTCATCTCATCAGACCATAGAACCTTGAACCAGTCTGTCTCAGAGTCCTCCAAGTGATCATGAGCAAACTGTAGACGAGCCTTGACATGACGCTTTGAAAGTAAAGGTACCATACAGGCTCGTCTGGAATGGAGACCATTGCGGTGGAGTACGTTACTTATGGTATTGACTGAAACCAATGTCCCCACTGCCATGAGATCTTCCCGTAGCTCCTTCCTTGTTGTCCTTGGGTTAGCCTTGACTCTTCGGACAAGCCTGGCCTCGGCACGGGAGGACACTTTCAAAGGCTGTCCAGGCCGTGGAAGGCTAACAGTAGTTCCATAAGCCTTCCACTTACGGATGATGCTTCCAACAGTGGAGAGAGGTAGGCCCAACTCCTTGGAAAGGGTTTTGTACCCCTTGCCAGCCTTGTGACCTTCCACGATCTTGTCTCTGAAGGCCTTGGAATGCTCCATTGTCTTTCCCATGTTGACCATGTCTGAGTGCTGTTCACAAGTTTGGGGAGGGTCTTAAATAGTCAGAAAAGGCTGGCAAAAGAGATCTTTAATCCACTCATGTGAAGCTCATTATTCTTGGTGCCTGAACTACTTCTTAATACTTTACGGGGACCAAACAGAATTCTTGTGGTTTGAGGGGTTGAATAATAAATGACACTCTGAATTAACTTTTAACGTTTTTAAAAAAAAAAAAATTTGCTGCAGTGCATTTCCCACTTCCAGGCTGATCTACAGTACAAATGTCACAATGACAAGTTAATTCCGCATGTGTCAACCAGCTAAATCTGCAGGGGGTTGAATACTACTTGTAGGCACTGTATATTCTACCCACACACATTTGAAACTCTCCTGGGGTTCCCTCACACATATTATTCCCTCATTTAGTGGATATTTTCACAAAAAAGTGAAATTTTCAAAAATTATGAAAATTGGCTGAAAACGACTAAATATGAAGGACTCATCGGGCGAATCGCTCTGGAACTGAAATCGGAATGCTCACTGACATTTCCCCTATCTGAAAGTCTGATAAACCCGGAAAAATGACTAAGTCAAAAAAAAAAATTTTTCAACTTTTTTAAATTTTACCCCTGTGGATATATATTCTACCCACACTTTTGGAACTCTCCTGGGGTACCCTCACACATATTATTCCCTCATTTAGTGGATATTTTCACAAAAAAGTGAAATTTTCAGAAATTCAGAAAATTGGATGCAAACGACTAAATATGAAGGACTCATCGGGCGAATCGCTCTGGAACTGAAATCGGAACGTTCACTGACATTTCCCCTATCTGAAAGTCTGATAAACGCCGGAAATATGACTCAGTCCCCCAAAAATTTTTTTTCAACTTTTTTCAATTTTACTCTCGTGGGATATATATTCTACCCACACACATTTGGAACTCTCCTGGCATACCCTCACACATATTATTCCCTCATTTAGTGGATATTTTCACAAAAAAGTGAAATTTTCAAAGATTCAGAAAATTGGCTGAAAATGACTAAATATGAAGGACTCATCGGGCGAATCGCTCTGGAACTGAAATCGGAACGCTCACTGACATTTCCCCTATCTGAAAGTCTGATAAACGCCGGAAAAATGACCAAGTTCAAAAAAAATTTTTTTCAACTTTTTTCAATTTTACCCCCGTGGGATATATATTCTACCCACACACATTTGGAACTCTCCTGGGGTACTCTCACACATTTTATTCTCTCATTTAGTGGATATTTTCACAAAAAAGTGACATTTTCAAAAATTCAGAAAATTGGCTGAAAACGACTAAATATGAAGGACTCATCAAGTGAATCTCTCTGGAACTGAAATCGGAACACTCACTGACATTTCCTTTATCTGAAAGTCTGATAAACGCCGGAAAAACGACTAAGTCCCCAAAAAAATTTTTTTCAACCTTTTTCAATTTTACCCCTGTGGATATTAATTCTACCCACACACATTTGGAACTCTCCTGGGGTACTCTCACACATTTTATTCCCTCATTTAGTGGATATTTTCACAAAAAAGTGAAATTTTCAAAAATTCAGAAAATTGACTGAAAACGACTAAATATGAAGGACTCATCGGGCTAATCGCTCTGGCACTGAAATCGGAATGCTCACTGACATTTCCCCTATCTGAAAGTCTGATAAACGCCGGAAAAACGACTAAGTCCCCAAAAAAATTTTTTTTCAACTTTTTTCAATTTTACCCCTGTGGATATTAATTCTACCCACACACATTTGGAACTCTCCTGGGGGGACTCTCACACATATTATTCCCTCATTTAGTGGATATTTTCACAAAAAAGTGAAATTTTCAAAAACTCAGAAAATTGGCTGAAAATAACTAAATATGAAGGACTCATCGGGCGAATCGCTCTGGAACTGAAATTTGAACGCTCACTGACATTTATCCTATCTGAAAGTCTGATAAACGCCGGAAAAACGACTAAGTCCCCAAAAAAATTTTTTTCAACTTTTTTCAATTTTACCCCTGTGGATATTAATTCTACCCACACACATTTGGAACTCTCCTGGGGGGACTCTCACACATATTATTCCCTCATTTAGTGGATATTTTCACAAAAAAGTGAAATTTTCAAAAACTCAGAAAATTGGCTGAAAATGACTAAATATGAAGGACTCATCGGGCGAATCGCTCTGGAACTGAAATTTGAACGCTCACTGACATTTAACCTATCTGAAAGTCTGATAAACGCCGGAAAAACGACTAAGTCCCCAAAAAATTTTTTTTCAACATTTTTCAATTTTACCCCTGTGGATATTAATTCTACCCACAAACATTTGGAACTCTCCTGGGGTACCCTCACCCATATTATTCCCTCATTTAGTGGATATTTTCACAAAAAAAGTGAAATTTTCAAAAATTCAGAAAATTGGCTGAAAACGAATAAATGTGATGGACTCATCGGGCGAATCGCTCTGGAACTGAAATCGTAACGCTCACTGACATTTCCCCTATCTGAAAGTCTGATGAACGCCGGAAAAATGCCTAAGTCCAAAAAAAAATTTTTTTAAACTTTTTTCAATTTTACCCCCGTGGGATATATATTTTACCCACACACATTTGGAGCTCTCCTGGGGTACCCTCACACATATTATTCCCTCATTTAGTGGATATTTTCACAAAAAAGTGAAATTTTCAAAAATTCTGAAAATCGGCTGAAAATGACTAAATATGAAGGACTCATCGGGCGAATCGCTCTGGAACTGAAATCGGAATGCTCACTGACATTTCCCCTATCTGAAAGTCTGATAAACGCCGGAAAAATAGCTTAGTCCCAAAAAAAATTTTTTTTCAACTTTTTGAATTTTACCCCCGTGGGATATATATTCTATCCACACACATTTGGAACTCTCCTGGGGTACCCTCACACATATTATTCCCTCATTTAGTTGATATTTTGACAAAAAAGTGAAATTTTTAAAAATTCAGAAAATTGGCTGAAAACGTCTAAATATGAAGGACTCATCGGCCGAATCGCTCTGGAACTGAAATCGGAACGCTCACTGACATTTCCCCTATCTGAAAGTCTGATAAAGGCCAGAAAAATGACTTGGTAGCAAAAATATTTTTTTCAACTTTTTTAAATTTTACCCCCGTGGGATATATATTCTACCCACACACATTTGGAACTCTCCTGGGGTACCCTCACACATATTATTCCCCCATTTAGTGGATATTTTCACAAAAACGTGACATTTTCAAAAATTCAGAAAATTGGCTGAAAACGACTAAATATGAAGGAATCATCGGGCGAATCGCTCTGGAACTGAAATCGGAATGCTCACTGACATTTCCCCCATCTGAAAGTCTGATGAACGCCGGAAAAATGACTAAGTCCAAAAAAAATTTTTTTTCAACTTTTTTCAATTTTGCACCCGTGGGATATATATTCTACCCACACACATTTGGAACTCTCCTGGGGTACCCTCACACATATTATTCCCTCATTTAGTGGATGTTTTCACAAAAAAGTGAAATTTTCAAAAAATTCAGAAAATTGGCTGAAAACAACTAAATATGAAGGACTCATCGGGCGAATCGCTCTGGAACTGAAATCGGAACGCTCTCTGACATTTCCCCTATCTGAATGTCTGATAAACGCCGGAAAAATGACTAAGTCCCCAAAAAAAAAAATTTCAACTTTTTTCTACCCACACTTTTGGAACTCTCCTGGGGTTCCCTCGCACATATTATTCCCTCATTTAGTGGATATTTTCACAAAAAAGTGAAATTTCCATAAATTCAGAAAATTGGATGCAAACGACTAAATATGAAGGACTCATTGGGCGAATCGCTCTGGTACTGAAATCGGAACGCTCACTGACACTTCCCCTATCTGAAAGTCTGATAAACGCCGGAAAAATGACAGTCCAAAAAAAATTTTTTTTCAACTTTTTTCAATTTTACCCCTGTGGATATATATTCTACCCAAACTTTTGGAACTCTCCTGGGGTACCCTCACGCATATTATTCCCTCATTTAGTGGATATTTTCACAAAAAAGTAAAATTTTCAAAAATTCAGAAAATTGACTGAAAACGACTTATTATGAAGGACTCATCGGGCGAATCGCTCTGGAACTGTAATCGGAACGCTCACTGACATTTCCCCTGTCTGAAAGTCTGATAAACGCCGGAAAAATGACAGTCCAAAGAAAAATATTTTTCAACTTTTTTCAATTTTACCCCCGTGGGATATATATTCTACGCACACACATTTGGAACTCTCCTGGCGTACCCTCACACATATTATTTCCTCATTTAGTGGATATTTTCACAAAAAAGTGACATTTTGAAAAATTCAGAAAATTGTCTGAAAATGAATAAATGTGATGGACTCATCGGGCGAATCGCTCTGGAACTGAAATCGTAACGCTCACTGACATTTCCCCTATCTGAAAGTCTGATAAACGCCGGAAAAATGCCTAAGTCCAAAAAAAAAATTTTTTCAACTTTTTTCAAGTTTACCCCCGTGGGATATATATTCTACCCACACACATTTGGAGCTCTCCTGGGGTACCCTCACACATATTATTCCCTCATTTAGTGGATATTTTCACAAAAAAGTGAAATTTTCAAAAATTCTGAAAATTGGCAGAAAATGACTAAATATGAAGGACTCATAGGGTGAATCGCTCTAGAACTGAAATTTGAACGCTCACTGACATTTACCCTATCTGAAAGTCTGATAAACGCCGGAAAAACGACTAAGTCCCCAAAAAAATTTTTTTCAACTTTTTTCAATTTTACCCCTGTGGATATTAATTCTACCCACAAACATTTGGAACTCTCCTGGGGTACCCTCACCCATATTATTCCCTCATTTAGTGGATATTTTCACAAAAAAAGTGAAATTTTCAAAAATTCAGAAAATTGCCTGAAAACGAATAAATGTGATGGACTCATCGGGCGAATCGCTCTGGAACTGAAATCGTAACGCTCACTGACATTTCCCCTATCTGAAAGTCTGATGAACGCTGGAAAAATGCCTAAGTCCAAAAAAAAATTTTTTTAAACTTTTTTCAATTTTACCCCCGTGGGATATATATTCTACCCACACACATTTGGAGCTCTCCTGGGGTACCCTCACACATATTATTCCCTCATTTAGTGGATATTTTCACAAAAAAGTGAAATTTTCAAAAATTCAGAAAATTGGCTGAAAATGACTAAATATGAAGGACTCATCGGGCGAATCGCTCTGGAACTGAAATCGGAATGCTCACTGACATTTCCCCTATCTGAAAGTCTGATAAACGCCGGAAAAATAGCTTAGTCCCAAAAAAAATTTTTTTTCAACTTTTTGAATTTTACCCCCGTGGGATATATATTCTATCCACACACATTTGGAACTCTCCTGGGGTACCCTCACACATATTATTCCCTCATTTAGTGGATATTTTGACAAAAAAGTGAAATTTTTAAAAATTCAGAAAATTGGCTGAAAACGTCTAAATATGAAGGACTCACAGGGCGAATCGCTCTGGAACTGAAATCGGAATGCTCACTGACATTTCCCCTATCTGAAAGTCTGATAAAGGCCGGAAAAATGACTTAGTCCCAAAAAAAATTTTTTTCAACTGTTTTAAATTTTACCCCCGTGGGATATATATTCTACCCACACACATTTCGAACTCTCCTGGGGTACCCTCACACATATTATTCCCCCATTTAGTGGATATTTTCACAAAAAAGTGACATTTTCAAAAATTCAGAAAATTGGCTGAAAACGACTAAATATGAAGTAATCATCGGGCAAGTCGCTCTGGAACTGAAATCGGAATGCTCACTTACATTTCCCCTATCTGAAAGTCTGATAAACGCCGGAAAAATGAATAAATCCAAAAAAATTTTTTTTTCAATTTTACCCCCGTGGGATATATATTCTACCCACACACATTTGGAACTCTCCTGGCGTACCCTCACACATATTATTTCCTCATTTAGTGGATATTTTCACAAAAAAGTGAAATTTTCAAAAATTCTGAAAATTAGCTGAAAATGACTAAATATGAAAGACTCATCAGGCGAATCGCTCTGGAACTGAAATCGGAACGTTCACTGACATCTCCCCTATCTGAATGTCTGATAAACGCCGGAAAAATGACTAAGTCCACCCAAAAAATTTTTTCAACTTTTTTCAATTTTACCCCAGTGGGATATATATTCTACCCACACACATTTGGAACTCTCCTGGGGTACCCTCACACATATTATTCCCTCATTTAGTGGATATTTTCACAAAAAAGTGAAATTTTAAAAAATTCAGAAAATTGGCTGAAAACGACTAAATATGAAGGACTCATCGGGCGAATCGCTCTGGAACTGAAATCGGAACGCTCACTGACATTTCCCCTATCTGAATGTCTGATAAACGCCGGAAAAATGACTAAGTCCCCAAAAAAAAAAATTTCAACTTTTTTAAATTTTACCCCTGTGGATATATATTCTACCCACACTTTTGGAACTCTCCTGGGGTACCCTCACACATATTATTCCCTCATTTAGTGTATATTTTCACAAAAAAGTGAAATTTCCAGAAATTCAGAAAATTGGATGCAAACGACAAAATATGAAGGACTCATTGAGCGAATCGCTCTGGTACTGAAATCGGAACGCTAATTGACACTTCCCCTATCTGAAAATCTGATAAACGCCGGAAAAATGACAGTCCAAAAAAATTTTTTTTCAACTTTTTTCAATTTTACCCCTGTGGATATATATTCTACCCACACACATTTGGAACTCTCCTGGCGTACTCTCACACATATTATTTCCTCATTTAGTGGATATTTTCACAAAAAAGTGAAATTTTCAAAAATTCTGAAAATTAGCTGAAAATGACTAAATATGAAAGACTCATCAGGCGAATCGCTCTGGAACTGAAATCGGAACGTTCACTGACATCTCCCCTATCTGAATGTCTGATAAACGCCGGAAAAATGACTAAGTCCCCCCAAAAAATTTTTTCAACTTTTTTCAATTTTACACCTGTGGATATATATTCTACCCACACTTTTGGAACTCTCCTGGGGTACCCTCACACATATTATTCCCTCATTTAGTGGATATTTTCACAAAAAAGTGAAATTTTCAGAAATTCCGAAAATTGCATGCAACCGACTAAATATGAAGGAATCATCGGGTGAATCGTTCTGGAACTGAAATCGGAACGCTCACTGACATTTCCCTCAACTGAAAGTCTAATAAACGCCGGAAAAATGTCAGTCCAAAAAAATTTTTTTTCAACCTTTTTCAATTTTACCCCTGTCGATATATATTCTACCCAAACTTTTGGAACTCTCCTGGGGTGCCCTCACACATATTATTTCCTCATTTAGTGGATATTTTCACAAAAAAGTGACATTTTCAAAAATTCAGAAAATTGGCTGAAATCGACTAAATATGAAGGACTCATCGGGCAAATCGCTCTGGAACTGAAATCGGAACGGTCACTGACATTTCCCCTATCTGAAAGTCTGATAAACGCCGTAAAAAAGAATAAGTCCAAAAAAAATTTATTTAAACTTTTTTCAATTTTACCCCCGTGGGATATATATTCTACCCACACACATTTGGAACTCTCCTGGGGTACCCTCACACATATTATTCCCTCATTTAGAGGATATTTTCACAAAAAAGTGACATTTTCAAAAATTCAGAAAATTGGCTGAAAACGACTAAATATGAAGGACTCATCGGGCGAATCGCTCTGGAACTGAAATCGGAACGCTCACTGACATTCCCCCTATCTGAAAGTCTGATAAACGCCGGAAAAATGAATAAATCCAAAAAAATTTTTTTTTCAATTTTACCCCCGTGGGATATATATTCTACCCACACACATTTGGAACTCTCCTGGCGTACCCTCACACATATTATTTCCTCATTTAGTGGATATTTTCACAAAAAAGTGAAATTTTCAAAAATTCTGAAAATTAGCTGAAAATGACTAAATATGAAAGACTCATCAGGCGAATCGCTCTGGAACTGAAATCGGAACGTTCACTGACATCTCCCCTATCTGAATGTCTGATAAACGCCGGAAAAATGACTAAGTCCCCCCAAAAAATTTTTTCAACTTTTTTCAATTTTACACCTGTGGATATATATTCTACCCACACTTTTGGAACTCTCCTGGGGTACCCTCACACATATTATTCCCTCATTTAGTGGATATTTTCACAAAAAAGTGAAATTTTCAGAAATTCCGAAAATTGCATGCAACCGACTAAATATGAAGGAATCATCGGGTGAATCGTTCTGGATCTGAAATCGGAACGCTCACTGACATTTCCCCCAACTGAAAGTCTAATAAACGCCGGAAAAATGACAGTCCAAAAAAAATTTTTTTTCAACTTTTTTCAATTTTACCCCCGTGGGATATATATTCTACCCACACACATTTGGAACTCTCCTGGCATACCCTCACACATATTATTCCCTCATTTAGTGGATATTTTCACAAAAAAGTGAAATTTTTAAAAATTCAGAAAATTGGCTGAAAACGACTAAATTTGAAGGACTCATCGGGTGAATCTCTCTGGACCTGAAATCGGAACTCTCACTGACATTTCCCCTATCTGAAAGTCTGATAAACGCCGTAAAAAAGACTAAGTCCAAAAAAAATTTTTTTAAACTTTTTTCAATTTTACCCCCGTGGGATATATATTCTACCCACACACATTTGGAACTCTCCTGGGGTACCCTCACACATATTATTCCCTCATTTAGTGGATATTTTCACAAAAAATTTACATTTTCAAAAATTCAGAAAATTGGCTGAAAACGACTAAATATGAAGGACACATCGGGCGAATTGCTCTGGAACTGAAATCGGAATGCTCACTGACATTCCCCCTATCTGAAAGTCTGATAAACGCCGGAAAAATGACTAAGTGGCAAAAAAAATTTTTCAACTTTTTTCAATTTTACCCCCGTGGGATATATATTCTACCCACACACATTTGGAACTCTCCTGGGGTACCCTCACACATATTATTCCCTCATTTAGTGGATATTTTCACAAAAAAGTGAAATTTTAAAAAATTCAGAAAATTGGCTGAAAACGACTAAATATGAAGGACTCATCGGGCGAATCGCTCTGGAACTGAAATCGGAATGCTCACTGACATTTCCCCTATCTGAATGTCTGATAAACGCCGGAAAAATGACTAAGTCCCCAAAAAAAAAAATTTCAACTTTTTTAAATTTTACCCCTGTGGATATATATTCTACCCACACTTTTGGAACTCTCCTGGGGTACCCTCACACATATTATTCCCTCATTTAGTGTATATTTTCACAAAAAAGTGAAATTTCCAGAAATTCAGAAAATTGGATGCAAACGACAAAATATGAAGGACTCATTGAGCGAATCGCTCTGGTACTGAAATCGGAACGCTAATTGACACTTCCCCTATCTGAAAATCTGATAAACGCCGGAAAAATGACAGTCCAAAAAAAATTTTTTTTCAACTTTTTTCAATTTTACCCCTGTGGATATATATTCTACCCACACACATTTGGAACTCTCCTGGCGTACCCTCACACATATTATTTCCTCATTTAGTGGATATTTTCACAAAAAAGTGAAATTTTCAAAAATTCTGAAAATTAGCTGAAAATGACTAAATATGAAAGACTCATCAGGCGAATCGCTCTGGAACTGAAATCGGAATGTTCACTGACATCTCCCCTATCTGAATGTCTGATAAACGCCGGAAAAATGACTAAGTCCCCCCAAAAAATTTTTTCAACTTTTTTCAATTTTACACCTGTGGATATATATTCTACCCACACTTTTGGAACTCTCCTGGGGTACCCTCACACATATTATTCCCTCATTTAGTGGATATTTTCACAAAAAAGTGAAATTTTCAGAAATTCCGAAAATTGCATGCAACCGACTAAATATGAAGGAATCATCGGGTGAATCGTTCTGGAACTGAAATCGGAACGCTCACTGACATTTCCCTCAACTGAAAGTCTAATAAACGCCGGAAAAATGTCAGTCCAAAAAAATTTTTTTTCAACCTTTTTCAATTTTACCCCTGTCGATATATATTCTACCCAAACTTTTGGAACTCTCCTGGGGTGCCCTCACACATATTATTTCCTCATTTAGTGGATATTTTCACAAAAAAGTGACATTTTCAAAAATTCAGAAAATTGGCTGAAAACGACTAAATATGAAGGACTCATCGGGCAAATCGCTCTGGAACTGAAATCGGAACGGTCACTGACATTTCCCCTATCTGAAAGTCTGATAAACGCCGTAAAAAAGAATAAGTCCAAAAAAAATTTTTTTAAACTTTTTTCAATTTTACCCCCGTGGGATATATATTCTACCCACACACATTTGGAACTCTCCTGGGGTACCCTCACACATATTATTCCCTCATTTAGAGGATATTTTCACAAAAAAGTGACATTTTCAAAAATTCAGAAAATTGGCTGAAAACGACTAAATATGAAGGACTCATCGGGCGAATCGCTCTGGAACTGAAATCGCAACGCTCACTGACATTCCCCCTATCTGAAAGTCTGATAAACGCCGGAAAAATGACTAAGTCCCAAAAAAATTTTTTCAACTTTTTTCAATTTTACCCCCGTGGGATATATATTCTACCCACACACATTTGGAACTCTCCTGGCATACCCTCACACATATTA
The DNA here is from genome assembly GCF_046119375.1 of Phyllobates terribilis. NCBI lineage: Eukaryota > Metazoa > Chordata > Amphibia > Anura > Dendrobatidae > Phyllobates > Phyllobates terribilis. The sequence goes on along the minus strand of NW_027363201.1, from coordinate 1,384,489 downwards.
TTCCGTCATTTAGTGGATATTTTCACAAAAAAGTGAAATTTTCAAAAATTCAGAAAATTGGCAGAAAACGACTAAATATGAAGGACTCATCGGGCGAATCACTCTGGAACTGAAATCGGAACGCTCACTGACATTTCCCCTATCTGAATGTCTGATAAAAGCCAGAAAAATGACTAAGTCCCTGAAAAAAAATTTTTCAGCTTTTTTCAATTTTACCCCTGTGGGTATATATTCTACCCACACTTTTGGAACTCTCCTGGGGTACCCTCACACATATTATTCCCTCATTTAGTGGATATTTTCACAAAAAAGTGACATTTTCAAAAATTCAGAAAATTGGCTGAAAACGACTAAATATGAAGGACTCATCGGGCGAATCGCTCTGGAACTGAAATCGGAATGCTCACTGACATTTCCCCTATCTGAAAGTCTGATAAACGCCGGAAAAATGACTTAGTCCAAAAAAAATTTTTTTTCAACTTTTTTTAATTTTACCCCCGTGGGATATATATTCTACCCACACACATTTGGAACTCTCCTGGCGTACCCTCACACATATTATTTCCTCATTTAGTGGATATTTTCACAAAAAAGTGAAATTTTCAAAAATTCTGAAAATTAGCTGAAAACGACTAAATATGAAAGACTCATCAGGCGAATCGCTCTGGAACTGAAATCGGAACGCTCACTGACATTTCCCCTAACTGAAAGTCTAATAAACGCCGGAAAAATGACAGTCCAAAAAAATTTTTTTTCAACCTTTTTCAATTTTACCCCTGTCGATATATATTCTACCCAAACTTTTGGAACTCTCCTGGGGTGCCCTCACACATATTATTTCCTCATTTAGTGGATATTTTCACAAAAAAGTGACATTTTTAAAAATTAAGAAAATTGTCTGAAAACGACTAAATATAAAGGACTCATCGGGCGAATCGCTCTGGAACTGAAATCGGAACGCTCACTGGCATTTCTCCTATCTGTATGTCTGATAAACGCCGGAAAAATGACTAAGCCCCCAAAAAAATTTTTTTCAACTTTTTTCAATTTTACCCCTGTGGATATATATTCTACCCACACTTTTGGAACTCTCCTGGGGTACCCTCACACATATTATTCCCTCATTTAGTGGATATTTTCACAAAAAAATTAAATTTTCAAAAATTCTGAAAATTGGCTGAAAACGACTAAATATGAAGGACTCATTGGGCGAATCGCTCTGGAACTGAAATCGGAATGCTCACTGACATTTCCTCTATCTGAAAGTCTGATAAATGCCGGAAAAATGACTTCGTCCAAAAAAAATTTTTTTTCAACTTTTTTCAATTTTACCCCCGTGGGATATATATTCTACCCACACACATTTGGAACTCTCCTGGGGTACCTGTTATGTTCTGCTACCAGAGCTAAGGAAAGAGAGGAGATCTGTCCCTACGATAGAACTCAGCTTGATCCCTACGATGTAACAGGGAACCTGATCCTGCGATCAGACCTGCTAAAGTCCTCAGCTAGTCTGTACGGAGACCTATAGATGTGGGGAAGGAATCCCTACAAGTACTAGGGACTGGGAGCAAAATGGACACCTCCTAACAGAAATAGTAGCAGACAGATGAACAAACAAACAATATAGAACACAGAGGTCCGAAGACCAAGCAAACTAACAGAGTTAGATACTGAGCACTGGCTAGCTAAAGAGTAGTAATACAATGAAGTCCAGCAAAGCCAGAAGGGCGGAGCAAGACTAAATAGGCCAACAAGGTCATGTGACCAGCAATAGAAAAAACCTAAGAGCAAGGTTCTAACAGTACCCCCCCTTCTAAGAGGATCCTCCGGATCCCCTAGGACCAGGCTTATCAGGAAATCTCCTGTGAAACGCTCTGATAAGTCTGGACGCGGAAATATCATCCGACCTCACCCATGAGTTATCCTCGGGTCCGAAACCTTTCCAGGCCACGAGATACTGCAAACTACCTCTATACCGTCTAGAATTAAGGATGCAAGATATTTCATATTCCCCGTCCTCCACCACCGGAGGAACAGAGGCAGAGGCGTCACAATCCGACACAACAGCTTTTTTCAACAGAGAGACATGAAACACCAGATTAATTCTCCAGGAGGTAGGAACCTCCAACTTAACAGCAGATTGGTTGACAACCTGAAGCACCTTAAAGGGCCCTACAAACTTGGGACCCAATTTCTTAGAAGGAATCCTCAACCGCAGATTCCGAGAGACAACCAAACCATGTCACCAACAGCGAACAAAACCTCCTGTCGTTTCCTATCAAAGTAGTCTTTAGATTTTCTGTTAGCCTCCTGAAGATTACCACGTACATCCGTCCAAACTCTCTCCAAATCGCCGGAAAAATTCTCCTCCTCAGGCACAGCAGATACCAACTTGGAGAACGACCCAAACGACGGATGTCTCCCAGAACAACAAAAAAAAGGCGAACAACCAGCAGAAGAAGATGTATGATTGTTCAGAGCAAATTCAGCAAGTGGCAGAAACTCAGACCACCCCTCTTGATTGTCTGCCACAAAACAACGCAAGAACTGCTCAACATCTTGGTTTTTCCTTTCTGTCTGGCCATTAGATTCAGGATGATATCCGGATGAGAACGACAAATGAACTCCCAACCTGTCACAAAAGGCGCGCCAAAAACGAGCCACGAACTGAGGTCCCCTATCAGAAACAATGTCAGTAGGAACGCCATGAAGTCTGACAATTTCCTTGACAAAGGCCTTAGCGAGAGTCTTAGCGCAGGGCAGTTTGACGAAGGGAACCAAGTGACACATCTTGCTAAAACAGTCCACGACCACCCAGATGACAGTAAAACCCTCAGAGGGGGGAAGATCAGTTATAAAGTCCATAGCCAAATGTGTCCAAGGAGCACTGGGAACCTCCAGAGGGCAAAGTAACCCCGCAGCAGGAGTATGTGAGGACTTAGATCTAGCACATATAGTACATTGACGCACCCACTTAATGACTTCCTTCTGCCATCCAGGCCACCAAAAACTGCGACCCACCAGTCTCTTGGTCTCAGAGATTCCGGGATGACCTGCCTACCGAGATTCGTGACACTCAACAAACAAAATCTCTCCTAAAGGTCCCAGGAACAAACAACCTCCCATGGGGAGTGTTAGATGGGGCATTCTCCTGTGCTTTAAGAATCTCATCTTCCAAAACGGAGTCCAAAGCAGCTATCACAACACCTTCTTGTAAAATGTTCTCCTCTTTCTCAGCACCGACTATGGGAGAAAAACTGCGAGACAAGGCATCCGCCTTAACATTCTTAGTACCTGGGATGTAAGTAACGGAAAAATTAAACCGCGAGAAAAACAGTGCCCACCTACCCCGACGGGCATTCAGGCGCTTGGCAGCATCAAGATATATCAGATTTTTATGATCCGTAAAAACCTGAACGGGAAATTCAGCACCTTCCAAGAGGTGGCGCCAATGTTCAAATGCGAGTTTAATAGCCAATAATTCCCGATTACCAATATCGTAATTCAGTTCAGTCTCCGAAAAAATTTTTGAAAAAAAACGCACAGGGATGTACTCCATCCCCGTTATCCTGAGACAATACTGCGCCAACCCCCACAGAGGAAGCATCAACCTCAACCAAAAACGGCTTAGTCACATCAGGCTGCATAAGGATGGGAGCAGAGGTGAACCTCTCCTTGAGATACACAAAAGCTTCAATGGCCTCAGAAGTCCACTGAACCGCATCAGCACCTTTCCTGGTGAGATCGGTCAGAGGTTTGACAATAATAGAAAATTTTTTAATGAATTTTCTGTAATAATTGGCGAAACCCAAAAACCTCTGTATCGATTTCAAACCAATAGGCCTAGGCCATTCCTGCACAGCTTGAACTTTAACCGGGTCCATCTCAAAACCTTCGCTGGAGATAATGTAGCCCAAAAAACTAATTCTCTGTACAGCGAACTCACATTTCTCCAGCTTAGCAAAAAGCGAATTGTCAATTAATAACTGTAATACTTCACGTACGCTCCGCCAATGAGACTCCAGATCCGGCGAATAAATCAAAATGTCATCCAAATACACAACCACATTTTTGCCGATCAAAGGTCTAAGGATGTCATTAATAAGATTCTGAAAAAATGCAGGAGCATTAGTAAGACCAAAAAGCATAACCAAATTCTCAAAATGACCCACAGGAGTGTTAAAAGCAGTCTTCCATTCGTCACCCTCCTTCATGCGCAACAGATTGTATGCCCCCCGAAGGTCAATTTTAGAGAACCACTTGGCACCCACTAACTGGTTAAACAGATCAGGAATCAATGGCAGTGGGTAAGGATTGCGTACGGTAATTTTGTTAATCTCACGAAAATCCAGACAAGGACGTAAACCGCCGTCCTTTTTTTTTTACAAAAAAAAATCCAACCGCCACAGGAGACTTAGAGGGCCTAATGTGACCGGCGGCCAAACTTGTCTGTATGTATTCCTCCAAAGCCTTTCTCTCAGGAATAGTAAGGTTAAATAAACGACTTTTGGGAAGAGTCGCTCCAGGGACAAATTCAATAGTACAATCATAGTCTCTATGGGGAGGCAAAACCTGCGATTCCTTCTCAGAAAAAACTCTCCAAAAATCCTGAATAGGCACAGGCAATTCCCCCCTATCCACAGCTGCAATACGCCCGTTACAACACTTGTCATAACATTTATGGCTCCAAGATTTAATTTCATTGGTAGACCAATCCAGTACAGGATTGTGCAATTTTAACCAGGGCAATCCCAACACCACCGGAGAAGGCAAGTTATTCAAAACTACCAAATCCAATTTCTCATGGTGAACACCATTAATAGTGAGGGGAAACTCACAGACCCTGAGAGTAACATTCTTCAAAGGGGAGCCATCCACAGAAACCACAGCAATGGGGGATGACAAAGGTTCGGGTTTTAAATTGAGTTTTTCCAAGAATCCCCCATCAATTACATTCAGAGTAGACCCACAATCGACAAACACCCGAAATTCCATTAATTTTTCCTGAGCAATAGTGGAAGCAGCTAAAAATACACCCTTGGAATTTAAACAGGCAATACGGGCATGACTGACCATTTTTTTTTCTTTCTTCATACGAAGCACACAGATTTTAATGAAATGACCAGAATTTCCGCAATAGAAACACAAACCTTCAGAAAATCTGCGGTCCTTTTCTTGAGAGCGAGGTGCCATCGCTCCAATCTCCATCGGCTCTCCACTGTCAGTACACACATTCTCATGACCAGAAACTGACATAGCAGAGGATTTGCTCTCATTAACACTTGCACGCAGTCTCCTATCCACCCGTATAGCTAATTGCATAGCCTGTTGCAAATCTTCAGGTGTGGGATAAGCAATTAGCAGGTCTTTAACCCTTTCACTAAGCCCAGCAAGAAACAGACTCTTCAGATCAGAATCGTTCCACCCTATTTGAGTAGACCACCGACGGAAATGAGTACAATATTTTTCCACATTACCTGATCCCTGTCTCAAACGTCTCAACTCAGTCTCAGCAGATGAGACACGGTCAGGATCATCATATAATAGCCCCAAAGCAGAAAAAAAACTATCCACTGATCTAATGCATGTATCACTAGGTTGCAAAGATAAGGCCCACTCCTGAGGCTCTTTGCGCAAAAGTGACATTATGAACCCTATGCGCTGGGATTCATCCCCAGAGGACCTGGGTCTCAAACGAAAATACAATAAGCAAGCATTTTTAAATGAAAAAAATTCTTGGTGTTCACCAAAAAATAAATCAGGCAAACGTACCTTAGGCTCCAAGAAATGTGCTCCAGGACAGTTACTCACGTGCTGACGGAGCTCGGCCACCTCCAGAGAGAGTCCCTGCAGGCGTTGAGCTAAATCCTGAACCGACACCATGATGGAACAGAAAAATCTTTCCTTAGAGAATTTGCAGGCTGGACTTACTGTTATGTTCTGCTACCAGAGCTAAGGAAAGAGAGGAGATCTGTCCCTACGATAGAACTCAGCTTGATCCCTACGATGTAACAGGGAACCTGATCCTGCGATCAGACCTGCTAAAGTCCTCAGCTAGTCTGTACGGAGACCTATAGATGAGGGGAAGGAATCCCTACAAGTACTAGGGGCTGGGAGCAAAATGGACACCTCCTAACAGAAATAGTAGCAGACAGACGAACAAACAAACAATATAGAACACAGAGGTCCGAAGACCAAGCAAACTAACAGAGTTAGATACTGAGCACTGGCTAGCTAAAGAGTAGTAATTCAATGAAGTCCAGCAAAGCCAGAAGGGCGGAGCAAGACTAAATAGGCCAACAAGGTCATGTGACCAGCAATAGAAAAAACCTAAGAGCAAGGTTCTAACAGTACCCTCACACATATTATTCCCTCATTTAGTGGATATTTTCACAAAAAAGTGAAATTTTCAAAAATTTAGAAAATTGGCTAAAAACGACTAAATATGAGCGGCTCATCGGGGAATCGCTCTGGAACTGAAATCGGAATGCTCATTGACATTTCCCCTATCTGAAAGTCTGATAAACGCCGGAAAAATTAATAAGTCCAAAAAATTTTTTTTTAAATTTTACCCCCGTGGGATATATATTCTACCCACACACATTTGGAACTCTCCTGGCTTACCCTCGCATATATTATTCCCTCATTTAGTGGATATTTTCACAAAAAAAGTGAAATTTTTAAAAATTAAGAAAATTGGCTGAAAACGACTAAATATGAAGGACACATCGGGCGAATCACTCTGGAACTGAAATCGGAACGCTCACTGACATTTCCCCTATCTGAAAGTCTGATAAACGCCGGAAAAATGACTAAGCCCCCAAAAAAATTTTTTTCAACTTTTTTCAATTTTACCCCTGTGGATATATATTCTACCCACACTTTTGGAACTCTCCTGGGGTACCCTCACACATATTATTCCCTCATTTAGTGGATATTTTCACAAAAAAGTGAAATTTCCAGAAATTCAGAAAATTGGATGCAAACGACTAAATATGAACGACTCATTGGGCGAATCGCTCTGGTACTGAAATCAGAGCGCTCACTGACATTTCCCCTATCTGAAAGTCTGATAAACGCCGGAAAAATGACTAAGTTCAAAAAAAATTTTTTTTTCAAGTTTTTTCAATTTTACCCCCGTGGGATATATATTCTACCCACACCCATATGGAACTCTCCTGGGGTACCCTCACACATATTATTCCCTCATTTAGTGAATATTTTCACAAAAAAGTGAAATTTTCCAAAAATTCAGAAAATTGGCTGAAAACGACTAAATATGAAGGACTCATCGGGCGAATCGCTCTGGAACTGAAATCGGAACGCTCACTGACATTTCCCCTATCTGAAAGTCTGATAAACGCCAGAAAAATGACTAAGTCCAAAAAAAAATTTTTTTCAACTTTTTAAATTTTACCCCCGTGGGATATATATTCTACCCACACACATTTGGAACTCTCCTGGGGTACCCTCACACATATTATTCCCTCATTTAGTGGATATTTTCACAAAAAAGTGAAATTTTCAGAAATTCAGAAAATCGCATGCACTGACATTTCCCCTATCTGAAAGTCTGATAAACGTCAGAAAAATGACAGTCCAAAAAAAATTTTTTTTCAACTTTTTACAATTTTACCCCTGTGGATATATATTCTATCCAAACTTTTGAAACTCTCCTTGGGTACCCTCACACATATTAATCCCTCATTTAGTGGATATTTTCACAAAAAAGTGAAATTTTCAAAAATTCAGAAAATTGGCTGAAAACGAATAAATATGAAGGACTCATCGGGCGAATCGCTCTGGAACTGAAATCGGAATGCTCACTGACATTTCCCCTATCTGAAAGTCTGATAAACGCCGGAAAAATGACTAAGCCCCCAAAAAAATTTTTTTCAACTTTTTTCAATTTTACCCCTGTGGATATATATTCTACCCACACTTTTGGAACTCTCCTGGGGTACCCTCACACATATTATTCCCTCATTTAGTGGATATTTTCACAAAAAAGTGAAATTTCCAGAAATTCAGAAAATTGGATGCAAACGACTAAATATGAACGACTCATTGGGCGAATCGCTCTGGTACTGAAATCAGAGCGCTCACTGACATTTCCCCTATCTGAAAGTCTGATAAACGCCGGAAAAATGACTAAGTTCAAAAAAAATTTTTTTTTCAAGTTTTTTCAATTTTACCCCCGTGGGATATATATTCTACCCACACCCATATGGAACTCTCCTGGGGTACCCTCACACATATTATTCCCTCATTTAGTGAATATTTTCACAAAAAAGTGAAATTTTCCAAAAATTCAGAAAATTGGCTGAAAACGACTAAATATGAAGGACTCATCGGGCGAATCGCTCTGGAACTGAAATCGGAACGCTCACTGACATTTCCCCTATCTGAAAGTCTGATAAACGCCAGAAAAATGACTAAGTCCAAAAAAAAATTTTTTTCAACTTTTTAAATTTTACCCCCGTGGGATATATATTCTACCCACACACATTTGGAACTCTCCTGGGGTACCCTCACACATATTATTCCCTCATTTAGTGGATATTTTCACAAAAAAGTGAAATTTTCAGAAATTCAGAAAATCGCATGCACTGACATTTCCCCTATCTGAAAGTCTGATAAACGTCAGAAAAATGACAGTCCAAAAAAAATTTTTTTTCAACTTTTTACAATTTTACCCCTGTGGATATATATTCTATCCAAACTTTTGAAACTCTCCTTGGGTACCCTCACACATGTTAATCCCTCATTTAGTGGATATTTTCACAAAAAAGTGAAATTTTCAAAAATTCAGAAAATTGGCTGAAAACGACTAAATATGAAGGACTCATCGGGCGAATCGCTCTGGAACTGAAATCGGAATGCTCACTGACATTTCCCCTATCTGAAAGTCTGATAAACGCCGGAAAAATGACTAAGTTCAAAAAAAATTTTTTTTCAACTTTTTTCAATTTTACCCCTGTTAATATATATTCTACCCAAACTTTTGGAACTCTCCTGGGGTACCCTCACACATATTAATCCCTCATTTAGTGGATATTTTCACAAAAAAATGAAATTTTCAAAAATTCAGAAAATTGGCTGAAAACGACTAAATATGAAGAACTCATTGGGTGCATCGCTCTGGAACTGAAATCGGAACGCTCACTGACATTTCCCCTATCTGAATGTCTGATAAACGCCGGAAAAATGACAGTCCAAGAAAAAAAATTTTTTCAACTTTTTTCAATTTTACCCCTGTGGGATATATAATACACCCACACACATTTGGTACTCTCCTGGCGTACCCTCACACATAATATTCCCTCATTTAGTGGATATTTTCACAAAAAAGTGAAATTTTCAAAAATTCAGAAAATTGGCTGAAAATGACTAAATATGAAGGACTCATTGGAAGAATAGCTCTGGAACTGAAATCGGAACGCTCACTGACATTTCCCCTATCTGAAAGTCTGATAAACGCCGGAAAAATGACAGACCAAAAGCATTTTTTTTCAACTTTTTTCAATTTTACCAATGTGGATATATATTCTACCCACACTTTTGGAACTCTCCTGGGGTACCCTTACACAAATTATTCCCTCATTTAGTGGATATTTTCAGAAAAAAGTGAAATTTTCAAAAATTCAGAAAATTGTCTGAAAACGACTTAATAAGAAGGACTCATCGGGCGCATCGCCCTGGAACTGAAATCGGAACGCTCACTGACATTTCCCCAATCTGAAAGTCTGATAAACGCTGAAAAAATGAGAGTTCAAAAAAAAAAATTTTTTCAACTTTTTTCAATTTTACCCCCGTGGGATATATATTATACCCACACACATTTGGTACTCTCCTGGCGTACCCTCACACATATTAATCCCTCATTTAGTGGATATTTTCACAAAAAAGTGAAATTTTCAAAAATTCAGAAAATTGGCTGAAAACGACTAAATATGAAGGACTCATTTGGCGAATCGCTCTGGAACTGAAATTGGAATGCTCACTGACATTTCCCATATCTGAAAGTCTGATAAACGCGGGAAAAATGACTAAGTCCAAAAAAAATTCTTTTTCAATTTTACCCCCGTGGGATATGTATTCTACCCACACACATTTGGAACTCTCCTGGCTTACCCTCACACATATTATTCCCTCATTTAGTGGATATTTTCACAAAAAAGTGAAATTTTCAATAATTCAGAAAATTATCTGAAAACGACTAAATATGAAGGACTCATCGGGCGAAATGCTCTGAAACTGAAATCAGAATGCTCACTGACATTTCCCCTGTCTGAAAGTCTGATAAACGTCAGAAAAATGACTAAGTCCCCAAAAAAAATTTTTTCAACTTTTTTAAATTTTACCCCCGTGGGATATATATTCTACCCACAAACATTTGGAACTCTCCTGGGGTACCCTCACACATATTATTCCCTCATTTAGTGGATATTTTCACAAAAAAGTGAAATTTTCAAAAATTCAGAAAATTGGCTGAAAACGACTAAATATGAAGGACTCATCGGGCGAATCGCTTTGGAACTGAAATCGGAACGCTCACTGACATTTCCCCTATTTGAAAGTCTAATAAACGCCGGAAAAATGACTAAGTCAAAACAAAATTTTTTTTCAACTTTTTTCAATTTTACCCCCGTGGGATATATATTCTACCCACACATATTTGGTACTCTCCTGGCGTACCCTCACACATATTATTCCCTCATTTAGTGGATATTTTCACAAAAAAGTAAAATTTTCAAAAATTCAGAAAATTGGCTGAAAACAACTAAATATGAAGGACTCATCGGGCTAATCGCTCTGGAACTGAAATCGGAATGCTTACTGACATTTCCCCTATCTGAAAGTCTGATAAACGCCGGAAAGATGACTAAGTCCGAAAAAAAAAATTTTCAACTTTTTTCAATTTTACCCCCGTGGGATATATATTCTGCTCACACACATTTGGAACTCTCCTGGCATACTCTCACACATATTATTCCCTCATTTAGTGGATATTTTCACAAAAAAGTGAAATTTTCAAAAATTCAGAAAATTGGCTGAAAACGACTAAATATGAAGGACTCATCTGGCGAATCGCTCTGGAACTGAAATCGGAATGCTGACTGACATCTCCCCTATCTGAAAGTCTGATAAACGCTGGAAAAATGACTAAGTCTAAAAAAAATTTTTTTTCAACTTTTTTCATTTTTACTCCCGTGGGCTATATATTCTACACACACACATTTGGAACTCTCCTGGGGTACCCTCACACATATTATTCCCTCATTTAGTGGATATTTTCACAAAAAAGAGAAATTTTCAAAAATTCTGAAAATTGGCTGAAAACGACTAAATATGAAGGACTCATCGGGCTAATCGCTCTGGAACTGAAATCGGAATGCTTACTGACATTTCCCCTATCTGAAAGTCTGATAAACGCCGGATAGATGACTAAGTTCAAAAAAAAAAATTTTTCAACTTTTTTCAATTTTACCCCAGTGGGAAATATATTCTACCCAAAACATTTGGAACTCTCCTGGGGTACCCTCACACATATTATTCCCTCATTTAGTGGATATTTTCACAAAAAATTGTAATTTTCAAAAATTCAGAAAATTGGCTGAAAACGACTAAATATGATGGACTCATCGGGCGAATCGCTCTGGAACTGAAATCGGAACGCTCACTGACATTTCCCCTATCTGAAAGTCTGATAAAGGCCGGAAAAATGACTAAGTCCAAAAAAAATTTTTTTTCAACTTTTTTCATTTTTACCCCCGTGGGATATATATTCTACACACACACATTTGGAACTCTCCTGGGGTACCCTCACACATATTATTCCCTCATTTAGTGGATATTTTCACAAAAAAGTGAAATTTTCAAAAATTCTGAAAATAGGCTGAAAACGACTAAATATGATGGACTCATCGGGCGAATCGCTCTGGAACTGAAATCGGAACGCTCACTGACATTTCCACTATCTGAAAGTCTGATAAACTCCGGAAAAATGACTAAGTTCAAAAAAAAAAATTTTTAAACTTTTTTCAATTTTACCCCAGTGGGATATATATTCTACCCAAAACATTTGGAACTCTCCTGGGGTACCCTCACACATATTATACCCTCATTTAGTGGATATTTTCACAAAAAGTGTAATTTTCAAAAATGCAGAAAATAGGCTGAAAACGACTAAATATGATGGACTCATCGGGCGAATCGCTCTGGAACTGAAATCGGAACGCTCACTGACATTTCCCCTATCTGAAAGTCTGATAAACTCCGGAAAAATGACTAAGTTAAAAAAAAAAATTTTTTCAACTTTTTTCAATTTAACCCCCCTGGGATATATATTCTACTCACAAACATTTGGAACTCTCCTGGGGTACCCTCACACATATTATTCCCTCATTTAGTGGATATTTTCACAAAAAAGTGAAATTTTCAAAAATTCTGAAAATTGGCTGAAAACGACTAAATATGAAGCACTCATCGTGCTAATCGCTCTGGAACTGAAATCGGAATGCTCACTGACATTTCCCCTATCTGAAAGTGTGATAAAGGCCGGAAAAATGACTAAGTCAAAAAAAAATTTTTTTAAACTTTTTTCAATTTTATCCCTGTTGGATATATATTCTACTCACACACATTTGGAAGTCTCCTGGGGTACCGTCACACATATTATTCCCTCATTTAGTGCATATTTTCACAAAAAAGTGAAATTTTCAAAATTCAGAAAATTGGCTGAAAACGACTAAATATGAAGGACTCATCGGGCTAATTGCTCTGGAACTGAAATTGGAATGCTCACTGACATTTCCCCTATCTGAATGCCTGATAAACGCCAGAAAAATGACTAAGTCCAAACAAAAATTTTTTTTCAACTGTTTTCATTTTTACCCCCGTGGGATATATATTCTACACACACACATTTGGAACTCTCCTGGGGTACCCTCACACATATGATTCCCTCATTTAGTGGATATTTTCACAAAAAAGTGGAATTTTCAAAAATTCAGAAAATTGTCTGAAAACGACTAAATATGATGAACTCATCGGGCGAATCGCTCTGGAACTGAAATCGGAACGCTCACTGACATTTCCCCTATCTGAAAGTGTGATAAAGGCCGGAAAAATGACTAAGTCAAAAAAAAATTTTTTTAAACTTTTTTCAATTTTATCCCTGTTGGATATATATTCTACTCACACACATTTGGAACTCTCCTGGGGTACCGTCACACATATTATTCCCTCATTTAGTGCATATTTTCACAAAAAAGTGAAATTTTCAAAATTCAGAAAATTGGCTGAAAACGACTAAATATGAAGGACTCATCGGGCTAATTGCTCTGGAACTGAAATCGGAATGCTCACTGACATTTCCCCTATCTGAAAGTCTGATAAACGCCGGAAAAATGACTAAGTCCAAAAAAAATTTTTTTTAACTTTTTTCAATTTTACCCCCGTGGAATATATATTCTACCCACACACATTTGGAAATCTCCTGGGGTACCCTCACACATATTATTCCCTCATTTAGTGGATATTTTCACAAAAAAGTGAAATTTTCAAAAATTCTGAAAATTGGCTGAAAACGACTAAATATGAAGCACTCATCGTGCTAATCGCTCTGGAACTGAAATCGGAATGCTCACTGACATTTCCCCTATCTGAAAGTGTGATAAAGGCCGGAAAAATGACTAAGTCAAAAAAAAAATTTTTTAAACTTTTTTCAATTTTATCCCTGTTGGATATATATTCTACTCACACACATTTGGAAGTCTCCTGGGGTACCGTCACACATATTATTCCCTCATTTAGTGCATATTTTCACAAAAAAGTGAAATTTTCAAAATTCAGAAAATTGGCTGAAAACGACTAAATATGAAGGACTCATCGGGCTAATTGCTCTGGAACTGAAATTGGAATGCTCACTGACATTTCCCCTATCTGAATGCCTGATAAACGCCAGAAAAATGACTAAGTCCAAACAAAAATTTTTTTTCAACTTTTTTCATTTTTACCCCCGTGGGATATATATTCTACACACACACATTTGGAACTCTCCTGGGGTACCCTCACACATATGATTCCCTCATTTAGTGCATATTTTCACAAAAAAGTGAAATTTTCAAAAATTCAGAAAATTGGCTGAAAACGACTAAATATAAAGGACTCATCGGGCGAATCGCTCTGGAACTGAAATCGGAACGCCCACTGACATTTCCCCTATCTGAAAGTCTGATAAAGGCCGGAAAAATGACTTGGTCCAAAAAAAATTTTTTTTCAACTTTTTTCAATTTTACCCCCGTGGGATATATATTCTACCCACAAAGATTTGGAACTCTCCTGGGGTACCCTCACACATATTATTCCCTCATTTAGTGGATATTTTCACAAAAAAGTGAAATTTTCAAAAATTCAGAAAATTGGCTGAAAACGACTAAATAAAAAGGACTCATCGGGCTAATTGCTCTGGAACTGAAATCGGAATGCTCACTGACATTTCCTCTATCTAAAAGTCTGATAAAGGCCGGAAAAATGATTAAGTCCAAAAAAAATTTTTTTTCAACTTTTTTCAGTTTTACACCTGTGGGATATATATTCTACTCACACACATTTGGAACTCTCCTGGGGTACCGTCACACATATTATTCCCTCATTTAGTGGATATTTTCACAAAAAAGTGAAATTTTCAAAAATTCTGAAAATTGGCTGAAAACGACTAAATATGAACGACTCATCAGGCTAATCGCTCTGGAACTGAAATCGGAACGCCCACTGACATTTCCCCTATCTGAAAGTCTGATAAAGGCCGGAAAAATGACTTGGTCCAAAAAAAATTTTTTTTCAACTTTTTTCAATTTTACCCCCGTGGGATATATATTCTACCCACAATGATTTGGAACTCTCCTGGGGTACCCTCACACATATTATTCCCTCATTTAGTGGATATTTTCACAAAAAAGTGAAATTTTCAAAAATTCAGAAAATTGGCTGAAAACGACTAAATATAAAGGACTCATCGGGCTAATCGCTCTGGAACTGAAATCGGAATGCTCACTGATATTTCACCTATCTGAAAGTCTGATAAACGCCGGAAAAATGACTAAGTCCAAAAAAAAATTTTTTTCAACTTTTTTCATTTTTACCCCCGTGGGATATATATTCTACACACACACATTTGGAACTCTCCTGGGGTACCGTCACACATATTATTCCCTCATTTAGTGGATATTTTCACAAAAAAGTGAAATTTTAAAAAATTCTGAAAATTGGCTGAAAACGACTAAATATGATGGACTGATCGGGCGAATCGCTCTGGAACTGAAATCGGAACTCTCACTGACATTTCCCCTATCTGAAAGTCTGATAAACGCCGGAAAAATGACTAAGTTCAAAAAAAATTTTTTTTCAACTTTTTTCAATTTTACCCCCGTGGGATATATATTGTACCCACAAACATTTGGAACTCTCCTGGGGTACCCTCACACATATTATTCCCTCATTTAGTGTATATTTTCACAAAAAAGTGAAATTTTCAAAAATTCAGAAAATTGGCTGAAAACGACTAAATATGAAGGACTCATCGGGCGAATCGCTCTGGAACTGAAATCGGAATGCCCACTGACATTTCCCCTATCTGAAAGTCTGATAAACGCCGGAAAAATGACTAAGTCCAAAAAAAACTTTTTTTCAACTTTTTTCAATTTTATCCCTGTGGGATATATATTCTACTCACACACATTTGGAACTCTCCTGGGGTACCGTCACACATATGATTCCCTCATTTAGTGCATATTTTCACAAAAAAGTGAAATTTTCAAAAATTTAGAAAATTGGCTGAAAACGACTAAATATGAAGGACTCATCGGGCGAATCGCTCTGGAACTGAAATCGGAACGCTCACTGACATTTCCCCTCTCTGAAAGTCTGATAAACGCCGGAAAAATGACTAAGTTCAAAAAATAATAATTTTTCAACTTTTTTCAATTTTACCCCCGTGGGATATATATTCTACCCACAAACATTTGGAACTCTCCTGGGGTACCGTCACACATATTATTCCCTCATTTAGTGCATATTTTCACAAAAAAGTGAAATTTTCAAAATTCAGAAAATTGGCTGAAAACGACTAAATATGAAGGACTCATCGGGCTAATTGCTCTGGAACTGAAATCGGAATGCTCACTGACATTTCCCCTATCTGAAAGTCTGATAAACGCCGGAAAAATGACTAAGTCCAAAAAAAATTTTTTTCAACTTTTTTCAATTTTACCCCCGTGGAATATATATTCTACTCACACACATTTGGAAATCTCCTGGGGTACCCTCACACATATTATTCCCTCATTTAGTGGATATTTTCACAAAAAAGTAAAATTTTCAAAAATTCAGAAAATTGGCTGAAAACGACTAATTATGAAGGACTCTTCGGGCGAATCGCTCTGGAACTGAAATCGGAACGCTCACTGACATTTCCCCTATCTGAAAGTCTGATAAACGCCGGAAAAATGACTAAGTCCAAAAAAAATTTTTTTCAATTTTATCCCTGTGGGATATATATTCTACTCACACACATTTGGAACTCTCCTGGGGTACCGTCACACATTATTCCCTCATTTAGTGGATATTTTCACAAAAAAGTGAAATTTTCAAAAATTCTGAAAATTGGCTGAAAACGACTAAATATGAAGCACTCATCGTGCTAATCGCTCTGGAACTGAAATCGGAATGCTCACTGACATTTCCCCTATCTGAAAGTGTGATAAAGGCCGGAAAAATGACTAAGTCAAAAAAAAATTTTTTTAAACTTTTTTCAATTTTATCCCTGTTGGATATATATTCTACTCACACACATTTGGAAGTCTCCTGGGGTACCGTCACACATATTATTCCCTCATTTAGTGCATATTTTCACAAAAAAGTGAAATTTTCAAAATTCAGAAAATTGGCTGAAAACGACTAAATATGAAGGACTCATCGGGCTAATTGCTCTGGAACTGAAATTGGAATGCTCACTGACATTTCCCCTATCTGAATGCCTGATAAACGCCAGAAAAATGACTAAGTCCAAACAAAAATTTTTTTTCAACTTTTTTCATTTTTACCCCCGTGGGATATATATTCTACACACACACATTTGGAACTCTCCTGGGGTACCCTCACACATATTATTCCCTCATTTAGTGTATATTTTCACAAAAAAGTGAAATTTTCAAAAATTCAGAAAATTGGCTGAAAACGACTAAATATGAAGGACTCATCGGGCGAATCGCTCTGGAACTGAAATCGGAATGCCCACTGACATTTCCCCTATCTGAAAGTCTGATAAACGCCGGAAAAATGACTAAGTCCAAAAAAAACTTTTTTTCAACTTTTTTCAATTTTATCCCTGTGGGATATATATTCTACTCACACACATTTGGAACTCTCCTGGGGTACCGTCACACATATGATTCCCTCATTTAGTGCATATTTTCACAAAAAAGTGAAATTTTCAAAAATTTAGAAAATTGGCTGAAAACGACTAAATATGAAGGACTCATCGGGCGAATCGCTCTGGAACTGAAATCGGAACGCTCACTGACATTTCCCCTCTCTGAAAGTCTGATAAACGCCGGAAAAATGACTAAGTTCAAAAAATAATAATTTTTCAACTTTTTTCAATTTTACCCCCGTGGGATATATATTCTACCCACAAACATTTGGAACTCTCCTGGGGTACCGTCACACATATTATTCCCTCATTTAGTGCATATTTTCACAAAAAAGTGAAATTTTCAAAATTCAGAAAATTGGCTGAAAACGACTAAATATGAAGGACTCATCGGGCTAATTGCTCTGGAACTGAAATCGGAATGCTCACTGACATTTCCCCTATCTGAAAGTCTGATAAACGCCGGAAAAATGACTAAGTCCAAAAAAAATTTTTTTCAACTTTTTTCAATTTTACCCCCGTGGAATATATATTCTACTCACACACATTTGGAAATCTCCTGGGGTACCCTCACACATATTATTCCCTCATTTAGTGGATATTTTCACAAAAAAGTAAAATTTTCAAAAATTCAGAAAATTGGCTGAAAACGACTAATTATGAAGGACTCTTCGGGCGAATCGCTCTGGAACTGAAATCGGAACGCTCACTGACATTTCCCCTATCTGAAAGTCTGATAAACGCCGGAAAAATGACTAAGTCCAAAAAAAATTTTTTTCAATTTTATCCCTGTGGGATATATATTCTACTCACACACATTTGGAACTCTCCTGGGGTACCGTCACACATTATTCCCTCATTTAGTGGATATTTTCACAAAAAAGTGAAATTTTCAAAAATTCTGAAAATTGGCTGAAAACGACTAAATATGAAGCACTCATCGTGCTAATCGCTCTGGAACTGAAATCGGAATGCTCACTGACATTTCCCCTATCTGAAAGTGTGATAAAGGCCGGAAAAATGACTAAGTCCAAACAAAAATTTTTTTTCAACTTTTTTCATTTTTACCCCCGTGGGATATATATTCTACACACACACATTTGGAACTCTCCTGGGGTACCCTCACACATATTATTCCCTCATTTAGTGTATATTTTCACAAAAAAGTGAAATTTTCAAAAATTCAGAAAATTGGCTGAAAACGACTAAATATGAAGGACTCATCGGGCGAATCGCTCTGGAACTGAAATCGGAATGCCCACTGACATTTCCCCTATCTGAAAGTCTGATAAACGCCGGAAAAATGACTAAGTCCAAAAAAAACTTTTTTTCAACTTTTTTCAATTTTATCCCTGTGGGATATATATTCTACTCACACACATTTGGAACTCTCCTGGGGTACCGTCACACATATGATTCCCTCATTTAGTGGATATTTTCACAAAAAAGTGGAATTTTCAAAAATTCAGAAAATTGTCTGAAAACGACTAAATATGATGGACTCATCAGGCGAATCGCTCTGGAACTGAAATCGGAATGCTCACTGACATTTCCCCTATCTGAAAGTCTGATAAACGCCGGAAAAATGACTAAGTCCAAAAAAAATTTTTTTTAAACTTTTTTCATTTTTACCCCCGTGGGATGTATATTCTACCCACACACATTTGGAACTCTCCTGGGGTACCCTCACACATATTATTCCCTCATTTAGTGGATATTTTCACAAAAAAGTGAAATTTTCAAAAATTCTGAAAAATGGCTGAAAACGACTAATTATGAAGGACTCATCGGGCGAATCGCTCTGGAACTGAAATCGGAACGCTCACTGACATTTCCCCTATCTGAAAGTCTGCTAAACGCTGGAAAAATGACTAAGTCCAAAAAAAATTTTTTTCAACTTTTTTCAATTTTAACTCTGTGGGATATATGTTCTATTCACACACATTTGGAACTCTCCTGGGGTACCGTCACACATATTATTCCCTCATTTAGTGCATATTTTCACAAAAAAGTGAAATTTTCAAAAATTTAGAAAATTGGCTGAAAACGACTAAATATGAAGGACTCATCGGGCGAATCGCTCTGGAACTGAAATCGGAACGCTCACTGACATTTCCCCTCTCTGAAAGTCTGATAAACGCCGGAAAAATGACTAAGTTCAAAAAAAAATAATTTTTCAACTTTTTTCAATTTTACCCCCGTGGGATATATATTCTACCCACACATATTTGGTACTCTCCTGGCATACCCTCACACATATTATTCCCTCATTTAGTGGATATTTTCACAAAAAAGTGAAATTTTCAAAAATTCAGAAAATTGTCTGAAAACGACTAAATATGAAGGACTCATCGGGCTAATCGCTCTGGAACTGAAATCGGAATGCTTACTGACATTTCCCCTATCTGAAAGTCTGATAAACGCCGGAAAGATGACTAGGTCCGAAAAAAAAAAATTTTCAACTTTTTTCAATTTTACCCCCGTGGGATATATATTCTACACACACACATTTGGAACTCTCCTGGGGTACCCTCACACATATTATTCCCTCATTTAGTGGATATTTTCACAAAAAAGTGAAATTTTCAAAAATTCTGAAAATAGGCTGAAAACGACTAAATATGATGGACTCATCGGGCGAATCGCTCTGGAACTGAAATCGGAACGCTCACTGACATTTCCCCTATCTGAAAGTCTGATAAACTCCGGAAAAATGACTAAGTTCAAAAAAAAAAATTTTTCAACTTTTTTCAATTTTACCCCAGTGGGAAATATATTCTACCCAAAACATTTGGAACTCTCCTGGGGTACCCTCACACATATTATTCCCTCATTTAGTGGATATTTTCACAAAAAATTGTAATTTTCAAAAATTCAGAAAATTGGCTGAAAACGACTAAATATGATGGACTCATCGGGCGAATCGCTCTGGAACTGAAATCGGAACGCTCACTGACATTTCCCCTATCTGAAAGTCTGATAAAGGCCGGAAAAATGACTAAGTCAAAAAAAAATTTTTTTTCAACTTTTTTCATTTTTACCCCCGTGGGATATATATTCTACACACACACATTTGGAACTCTCCTGGGGTACCCTCACACATATTATTCCCTCATTTAGTGGATATTTTCACAAAAAAGTGAAATTTTCAAAAATTCTGAAAATAGGCTGAAAACGACTAAATATGATGGACTCATCGGGCGAATCGCTCTGGAACTGAAATCGGAACGCTCACTGACATTTCCACTATTTGAAAGTCTGATAAACTCCGGAAAAATGACTAAGTTCAAAAAAAAAAATTTTTAAACTTTTTTCAATTTTACCCCAGTGGGATATATATTCTACCCAAAACATTTGGAACTCTCCTGGGGTACCCTCACACATATTATACCCTCATTTAGTGGATATTTTCACAAAAAGTGTAATTTTCAAAAATGCAGAAAATTGGCTGAAAACGACTAAATATGAAGGACTCATCGGGCGAATCGCTCTGGAACTGAAATCGGAACGCTCACTGACATTTCCCCTATCTGAAAGCCTGATAAACGCCGGAAAAATGACTAAGTCCAAAAAAAATTTTTTTGCAACTTTTTTCATTTTTACCCCCGTGGGATATATATTCTACAAACACACATTTGGAACTGTCCTGGGGTACCCTCACACATATTATTCCCTCATTTAGTGGATATTTTCACAAAAAAAGTGAAATTTTCAAAAATTCTGAAAATTGGCTGAAAACGACTAAATATGAAGGACTCATCGGGCTAATCGCTCTGGAACTGAAATCGGAATGCCCACTGACATTTCCCCTATCTGAAAGTCTGATAAACGCCGGAAAAATGACTAAGTCCAAAAAAAAAATTTTTTCAACTTTTTTCAATTTTACCCCCGTGGGATATATATTCTACCAACACACATTTGGAACTCTCCTGGGGTACCCTCACACATATTATTTCCTCATTTAGTGGATATTTTCACAAAAAAGTGAAATTTTCAAAAATTCAGAAAATTGGCTGAAAACGACTAAATATGAAGGACTCATCGGGCTAATCGCTCTGGAACTGAAATCAGAACGTTCACTGACATTTCCCCTATCTGAAAGTCTGATAAAGGCCAGAAAAATGATTAAGGCCAAAAAAATTTTTTTTTCAACTTTTTTCAGTTTTACACCTGTGGGATATATATTCTACTCACACACATTTGGAACTCTCCTGGGGTACCGTCACACATATTATTCCCTCATTTAGTGGATATTTTCACAAAAAAGTGAAATTTTCAAAAATTCTGAAAATTTGCTGAAAACGACTAAATATGATGGACTCATCGGGCGAATCGCTCTGAAACTGAAATCGGAACGCTCACTGACATTTCCCCTATCTGAAAGTCTGATAAACTCCGGAAAAATGACTAAGTTAAAAAAAAAAATTTTTTCAACTTTTTTCAATTTAACCCCCGTGGGATATATATTCTACTCACAAACATTTGGAACTCTCCTGGGGTACCCTCACACATATTATTCCCTCATTTAGTGGATATTTTCACAAAAAAGTGAAATTTTCAAAAATTCTGAAAATTGGCTGAAAACGACTAAATATGAAGCACTCATCGTGCTAATCGCTCTGGAACTGAAATCGGAATGCTCACTGACATTTCCCCTATCTGAAAGTGTGATAAAGGCCGGAAAAATGACTAAGTCAAAAAAAATTTTTTTTAAACTTTTTTCAATTTTATCCCTGTTGGATATATATTCTACTCACACACATTTGGAAGTCTCCTGGGGTACCGTCACACATATTATTCCCTCATTTAGTGCATATTTTCACAAAAAAGTGAAATTTTCAAAATTCAGAAAATTGGCTGAAAACGACTAAATATGAAGGACTCATCGGGCTAATTGCTCTGGAACTGAAATTGGAATGCTCACTGACATTTCCCCTATCTGAATGCCTGATAAACGCCAGAAAAATGACTAAGTCCAAACAAAAATTTTTTTTCAACTTTTTTCATTTTTACCCCCGTGGGATATATATTCTACACACACACATTTGGAACTCTCCTGGGGTACCCTCACACATATGATTCCCTCATTTAGTGCATATTTTCACAAAAAAGTGAAATTTTCAAAAATTCAGAAAATTGGCTGAAAACGACTAAATATAAAGGACTCATCGGGCGAATCGCTCTGGAACTGAAATCGGAACGCCCACTGACATTTCCCCTATCTGAAAGTCTGATAAAGGCCGGAAAAATGACTTGGTCCAAAAAAAATTTTTTTTCAACTTTTTTCAATTTTACCCCCGTGGGATATATATTCTACCCACAAAGATTTGGAACTCTCCTGGGGTACCCTCACACATATTATTCCCTCATTTAGTGGATATTTTCACAAAAAAGTGGAATTTTCAAAAATTCAGAAAATTGTCTGAAAACGACTAAATATGATGGACTCATCGGGCGAATCGCTCTGGAACTGAAATCGGAATGCTCACTGACATTTCCCCTATCTGAAAGTCTGATAAACGCCGGAAAAATGACTAAGTCCAAAAAAAATTTTTTTTAAACTTTTTTCATTTTTACCCCCGTGGGATGTATATTCTACCCACACACATTTGGAACTCTCCTGGGGTACCCTCACACATATTATTCCCTCATTTAGTGGATATTTTCACAAAAAAGTGAAATTTTCAAAAATTCTGAAAAATGGCTGAAAACGACTAATTATGAAGGACTCATCGGGCGAATCGCTCTGGAACTGAAATCGGAACACTCACTGACATTTCCCCTATCTGAAAGTCTGCTAAACGCTGGAAAAATGACTAAGTCCAAAAAAAATTTTTTTCAACTTTTTTCAATTTTAACTCTGTGGGATATATATTCTATTCACACACATTTGGAACTCTCCTGGGGTACCGTCACACATATTATTCCCTCATTTAGTGCATATTTTCACAAAAAAGTGAAATTTTCAAAAATTTAGAAAATTGGCTGAAAACGACTAAATATGAAGGACTCATCGGGCGAATCGCTCTGGAACTGAAATCGGAACGCTCACTGACATTTCCCCTCTCTGAAAGTCTGATAAACGCCGGAAAAATGACTAAGTTCAAAAAAAAATAATTTTTCAACTTTTTTCAATTTTACCCCCGTGGGATATATATTCTACCCACAAACATTTGGAACTCTCCTGGGGTACCGTCACACATATTATTCCCTCATTTAGTGCATATTTTCACAAAAAAGTGAAATTTTCAAAATTCAGAAAATTGGCTGAAAACGACTAAATATGAAGGACTCATCGGGCTAATTGCTCTGGAACTGAAATCGGAATGCTCACTGACATTTCCCCTATCTGAAAGTCTGATAAACGCCGGAAAAATGACTAAGTCCAAAAAAAATTTTTTTCAACTTTTTTCAATTTTACCCCCGTGGAATATATATTCTACCCACACACATTTGGAAATCTCCTGGGGTACCCTCACACATATTATTCCCTCATTTAGTGGATATTTTCACAAAAAAGTAAAATTTTCAAAAATTCAGAAAATTGGCTGAAAACGACTAATTATGAAGGACTCTTCGGGCGAATCGCTCTGGAACTGAAATCGGAACGCTCACTGACATTTCCCCTATCTGAAAGTCTGATAAACGCCGGAAAAATGACTAAGTCCACAAAAAATTTTTTTCAATTTTATCTCTGTGGGATATATATTCTACTCACACACATTTGGAACTCTCCTGGGGTACCGTCACACATTATTCCCTCATTTAGTGGATATTTTCACAAAAAAGTGAAATTTTCAAAAATTCTGAAAATTGGCTGAAAACGACTAAATATGAAGCACTCATCGTGCTAATCGCTCTGGAACTGAAATCGGAATGCTCACTGACATTTCCCCTATCTGAAAGTGTGATAAAGGCCGGAAAAATGACTAAGTCAAAAAAAAATTTTTTTAAACTTTTTTCAATTTTATCCCTGTTGGATATATATTCTACTCACACACATTTGGAAGTCTCCTGGGGTACCGTCACACATATTATTCCCTCATTTAGTGCATATTTTCACAAAAAAGTGAAATTTTCAAAATTCAGAAAATTGGCTGAAAACGACTAATTATAAAGGACTCATCGGGTGAATCGCTCTGGAACTGAAATCGGAACGCTCACTGACATTTCCCCTATCTGAAAGTCTGATAAACGCCGGAAAAATGACTAAGTCCAAAAAAAACTTTTTTTCAACTTTTTTCAATTTTATCCCTGTGGGATATATATTCTACTCACACACATTTGGAACTCTCCTGGGGTACCGTCACACATATGATTCCCTCATTTAGTGCATATTTTCACAAAAAAGTGAAATTTTCAAAAATTTAGAAAATTGGCTGAAAACGACTAAATATGAAGGACTCATCGGGCGAATCGCTCTGGAACTGAAATCGGAACGCTCACTGACATTTCCCCTCTCTGAAAGTCTGATAAACGCCGGAAAAATGACTAAGTTCAAAAAAAAATAATTTTTCAACTTTTTTCAATTTTACCCCCGTGGGATATATATTCTACCCACAAACATTTGGAACTCTCCTGGGGTACCGTCACACATATTATTCCCTCATTTAGTGCATATTTTCACAAAAAAGTGAAATTTTCAAAATTCAGAAAATTGGCTGAAAACGACTAAATATGAAGGACTCATCGGGCTAATTGCTCTGGAACTGAAATCGGAATGCTCACTGACATTTCCCCTATCTGAAAGTCTGATAAACGCCGGAAAAATGACTAAGTCCAAAAAAAATTTTTTTCAACTTTTTTCAATTTTACCCCCGTGGAATATATATTCTACCCACACACATTTGGAAATCTCCTGGGGTACCCTCACACATATTATTCCCTCATTTAGTGGATATTTTCACAAAAAAGTAAAATTTTCAAAAATTCAGAAAATTGGCTGAAAACGACTAATTATGAAGGACTCTTCGGGCGAATCGCTCTGGAACTGAAATCGGAACGCTCACTGACATTTCCCCTATCTGAAAGTCTGATAAACGCCGGAAAAATGACTAAGTCCAAAAAAAATTTTTTTCAATTTTATCCCTGTGGGATATATATTCTACTCACACACATTTGGAACTCTCCTGGGGTACCGTCACACATTATTCCCTCATTTAGTGGATATTTTCACAAAAAAGTGAAATTTTCAAAAATTCTGAAAATTGGCTGAAAACGACTAAATATGAAGCACTCATCGTGCTAATCGCTCTGGAACTGAAATCGGAATGCTCACTGACATTTCCCCTATCTGAAAGTGTGATAAAGGCCGGAAAAATGAAAAAATCAAAAAAAAATTTTTTTAAACTTTTTTCAATTTTATCCCTGTTGGATATATATTCTACTCACACACATTTGGAAGTCTCCTGGGGTACCGTCACACATATTATTCCCTCATTTAGTGCATATTTTCACAAAAAAGTGAAATTTTCAAAATTCAGAAAATTGGCTGAAAACGACTAAATATGAAGGACTCATCGGGCTAATTGCTCTGGAACTGAAATTGGAATGCTCACTGACATTTCCCCTATCTGAATGCCTGATAAACGCCAGAAAAATGACTAAGTCCAAACAAAAATTTTTTTTCAACTTTTTTCATTTTTACCCCCGTGGGATATATATTCTACACACACACATTTGGAACTCTCCTGGGGTACCCTCACACATATTATTCCCTCATTTAGTGTATATTTTCACAAAAAAGTGAAATTTTCAAAAATTCAGAAAATTGGCTGAAAACGACTAAATATGAAGGACTCATCGGGCGAATCGCTCTGGAACTGAAATCGGAATGCCCACTGACATTTCCCCTATCTGAAAGTCTGATAAACGCCGGAAAAATGACTAAGTCCAAAAAAAACTTTTTTTCAACTTTTTTCAATTTTATCCCTGTGGGATATATATTCTACTCACACACATTTGGAACTCTCCTGGGGTACCGTCACACATATGATTCCCTCATTTAGTGGATATTTTCACAAAAAAGTGGAATTTTCAAAAATGCAGAAAATTGTCTGAAAACGACTAAATATGATGGACTCATCGGGCGAATCGCTCTGGAACTGAAATCGGAATGCTCACTGACATTTCCCCTATCTGAAAGTCTGATAAACGCCGGAAAAATGACTAAGTCCAAAAAAAATTTTTTTTAAACTTTTTTCATTTTTACCCCCGTGGGATATATATTCTACCCACACACATTTGGAACTCTCCTGGGGTACCCTCACACATATTATTCCCTCATTTAGTGGATATTTTCACAAAAAAGTGAAATTTTCAAAAATTCTGAAAAATGGCTGAAAACGACTAATTATGAAGGACTCATCGGGTGAATCGCTCTGGAACTGAAATCGGAACGCTCACTGACATTTCCCCTATCTGAAAGTCTGCTAAACGCTGGAAAAATGACTAAGTCCAAAAAAAATTTTTTTCAACTTTTTTCAATTTTAACTCTTTGGGATATATATTCTATTCACACACATTTGGAACTCTCCTGGGGTACCGTCACACATATTATTCCCTCATTTAGTGCATATTTTCACAAAAAAGTGAAATTTTCAAAAATTTAGAAAATTGGCTGAAAACGACTAAATATGAAGGACTCATCGGGGGAATCGCTCTGGAACTGAAATCGGAACGCTCACTGACATTTCCCCTCTCTGAAAGTCTGATAAACGCCGAAAAAATGACTAAGTTCAAAAAAAAATAATTTTTCAACTTTTTTCAATTTTACCCCCGTGGGATATATATTCTACCCACAAACATTTGGAACTCTCCTGGGGTACCGTCACACATATTATTCCCTCATTTAGTGCATATTTTCACAAAAAAGTGAAATTTTCAAAATTCAGAAAATTGGCTGAAAACGACTAAATATGAAGGACTCATCGGGCTAATTGCTCTGGAACTGAAATCGGAATGCTCACTGACATTTCCCCTATCTGAAAGTCTGATAAACGCCGGAAAAATGACTAAGTCCAAAAAAAATTTTTTTCAACTTTTTTCAATTTTACCCCCGTGGAATATATATTCTACCCACACACATTTGGAAATCTCCTGGGGTACCCTCACACATATTATTCCCTCATTTAGTGGATATTTTCACAAAAAAGTAAAATTTTCAAAAATTCAGAAAATTGGCTGAAAACGACTAATTATGAAGGACTCTTCGGGCGAATCGCTCTGGAACTGAAATCGGAACGCTCACTGACATTTCCCCTATCTGAAAGTCTGATAAACGCCGGAAAAATGACTAAGTCCAAAAAAAATTTTTTTCAATTTTATCTCTGTGGGATATATATTCTACTCACACACATTTGGAACTCTCCTGGGGTACCGTCACACATTATTCCCTCATTTAGTGGATATTTTCACAAAAAAGTGAAATTTTCAAAAATTCTGAAAATTGGCTGAAAACGACTAAATATGAAGCACTCATCGTGCTAATCGCTCTGGAACTGAAATCGGAATGCTCACTGACATTTCCCCTATCTGAAAGTGTGATAAAGGCCGGAAAAATGACTAAGTCAAAAAAAAATTTTTTTAAACTTTTTTCAATTTTATCCCTGTTGGATATATATTCTACTCACACACATTTGGAAGTCTCCTGGGGTACCGTCACACATATTATTCCCTCATTTAGTGCATATTTTCACAAAAAAGTGAAATTTTCAAAATTCAGAAAATTGGCTGAAAACGACTAATTATGAAGGACTCATCGGGTGAATCGCTCTGGAACTGAAATCGGAACGCTCACTGACATTTCCCCTATCTGAAAGTCTGATAAACGCCGGAAAAATGACTAAGTCCAAAAAAAACTTTTTTTCAACTTTTTTCAATTTTATCCCTGTGGGATATATATTCTACTCACACACATTTGGAACTCTCCTGGGGTACCGTCACACATATGATTCCCTCACTTAGTGCATATTTTCACAAAAAAGTGAAATTTTCAAAAATTTAGAAAATTGGCTGAAAACGACTAAATATGAAGGACTCATCGGGCGAATCGCTCTGGAACTGAAATCGGAACGCTCACTGACATTTCCCCTCTCTGAAAGTCTGATAAACGCCGGAAAAATGACTAAGTTCAAAAAAAAATAATTTTTCAACTTTTTTCAATTTTACCCCCGTGGGATATATATTCTACCCACAAACATTTGGAACTCTCCTGGGGTACCGTCACACATATTATTCCCTCATTTAGTGCATATTTTCACAAAAAAGTGAAATTTTCAAAATTCAGAAAATTGGCTGAAAACGACTAAATATGAAGGACTCATCGGGCTAATTGCTCTGGAACTGAAATCGGAATGCTCACTGACATTTCCCCTATCTGAAAGTCTGATAAACGCCGGAAAAATGACTAAGTCCAAAAAAAATTTTTTTCAACTTTTTTCAATTTTACCCCCGTGGAATATATATTCTACCCACACACATTTGGAAATCTCCTGGGGTACCCTCACACATATTATTCCCTCATTTAGTGGATATTTTCACAAAAAAGTAAAATTTTCAAAAATTCAGAAAATTGGCTGAAAACGACTAATTATGAAGGACTCTTCGGGCGAATCGCTCTGGAACTGAAATCGGAACGCTCACTGACATTTCCCCTATCTGAAAGTCTGATAAACGCCGGAAAAATGACTAAGTCCAAAAAAAATTTTTTTCAATTTTATCCCTGTGGGATATATATTCTACTCACACACATTTGGAACTCTCCTGGGGTACCGTCACACATTATTCCCTCATTTAGTGGATATTTTCACAAAAAAGTGAAATTTTCAAAAATTCTGAAAATTGGCTGAAAACGACTAAATATGAAGCACTCATCGTGCTAATCGCTCTGGAACTGAAATCGGAATGCTCACTGACATTTCCCCTATCTGAAAGTGTGATAAAGGCCGGAAAAATGAAAAAATCAAAAAAAAATTTTTTTAAACTTTTTTCAATTTTATCCCTGTGGGATATATATTCTACTCACACACATTTGGAACTCTCCTGGGGTACCGTCACACATATGATTCCCTCATTTAGTGGATATTTTCACAAAAAAGTGGAATTTTCAAAAATTCAGAAAATTGTCTGAAAACGACTAAATATGATGGACTCATCGGGCGAATCGCTCTGGAACTGAAATCGGAATGCTCACTGACATTTCCCCTATCTGAAAGTCTGATAAACGCCGGAAAAATGACTAAGTCCAAAAAAAACTTTTTTTCAACTTTTTTCAATTTTATCCCTGTGGGATATATATTCTACTCACACACATTTGGAACTCTCCTGGGGTACCGTCACACATATGATTCCCTCATTTAGTGGATATTTTCACAAAAAAGTGGAATTTTCAAAAATTCAGAAAATTGTCTGAAAACGACTAAATATGATGGACTCATCGGGCGAATCGCTCTGGAACTGAAATCGGAATGCTCACTGACATTTCCCCTATCTGAAAGTCTGATAAACGCCGGAAAAATGACTAAGTCCAAAAAAAATTTTTTTCAATTTTATCCCTGTGGGATATATATTCTACTCACACACATTTGGAACTCTCCTGGGGTACCGTCACACATTATTCCCTCATTTAGTGCATATTTTCACAAAAAAGTGAAATTTTCAAAAATTCAGAAAATTGGCTGAAAACGACTAAATATAAAGGACTCATCGGGCTAATCGCTCTGGAACTGAAATCGGAATGCTCACTGACATTTCACCTATCTGAAAGTCTGATAAACGCCGGAAAAATGACTAAGTCCAAAAAAAAATTTTTTTCAACTTTTTTCATTTTTACCCCCGTGGGATATATATTCTACACACACACATTTGGAACTCTCCTGGGGTACCGTCACACATATTATTCCCTCATTTAGTGGATATTTTCACAAAAAAGTGAAATTTTCAAAAATTCAGAAAATTGGCTGAAAACGACTAAATATGAACGACTCATCGGGCTAATCGCTCTGGAACTGAAATCGGAACGCACACTGACATTTCCCCTATCTGAAAGTCTGATAAAGGCCGGAAAAATGACTTGGTCCAAAAAAAATTTTTTTTCAACTTTTTTCAATTTTACCCCCGTGGGATATATATTCTACCCACAAAGATTTGGAACTCTCCTGGGGTACCCTCACACATATTATTCCCTCATTTAGTGGATATTTTCACAAAAAAGTGAAATTTTCAAAAATTCAGAAAATTGGCTGAAAATGACTAAATATAAAGGACTCATCGGGCTAATCGCTCTGGAACTGAAATCGGAATGCTCACTGACATTTCACCTATCTGAAAGTCTGATAAACGCCGGAAAAATGACTAAGTCCAAAAAAAAATTTTTTTCAACTTTTTTCATTTTTACCCCCGTGGGATATATATACTACACACACACATTTGGAACTCTCCTGGGGTACCATCACACATATTATTCCCTCATTTAGTGGATATTTTCACAAAAAAGTGAAATTTTCAAAAATTCAGAAAATTGGCTGAAAACAACTAAATATGAAGGACTCATCGGGTGAATCGCTCTGGAACTGAAATCGGAACGCTCACTGACATTTCCCCTATCTGAAAGTCTGCTAAACGCTGGAAAAATGACTAAGTCCAAAAAAAATTTTTTTCAACTTTTTTCAATTTTAACTCTGTGGGATATATATTCTATTCACACACATTTGGAACTCTCCTGGGGTACCGTCACACATATTATTCCCTCATTTAGTGCATATTTTCACAAAAAAGTGAAATTTTCAAAAATTTAGAAAATTGGCTGAAAACGACTAAATATGAAGGACTCATCGGGGGAATCGCTCTGGAACTGAAATCGGAACGCTCACTGACATTTCCCCTCTCTGAAAGTCTGATAAACGCCGAAAAAATGACTAAGTTCAAAAAAAAATAATTTTTCAACTTTTTTCAATTTTACCCCCGTGGGATATATATTCTACCCACAAACATTTGGAACTCTCCTGGGGTACCGTCACACATATTATTCCCTCATTTAGTGCATATTTTCACAAAAAAGTGAAATTTTCAAAATTCAGAAAATTGGCTGAAAACGACTAAATATGAAGGACTCATCGGGCTAATTGCTCTGGAACTGAAATCGGAATGCTCACTGACATTTCCCCTATCTGAAAGTCTGATAAACGCCGGAAAAATGACTAAGTCCAAAAAAAATTTTTTTAAACTTTTTTCAATTTTACCCCCGTGGAATATATATTCTACCCACACACATTTGGAAATCTCCTGGGGTACCCTCACACATATTATTCCCTCATTTAGTGGATATTTTCACAAAAAAGTAAAATTTTCAAAAATTCAGAAAATTGGCTGAAAACGACTAATTATGAAGGACTCTTCGGGCGAATCGCTCTGGAACTGAAATCGGAACGCTCACTGACATTTCCCCTATCTGAAAGTCTGATAAACGCCGGAAAAATGACTAAGTCCAAAAAAAATTTTTTTCAATTTTATCCCTGTGGGATATATATTCTACTCACACACATTTGGAACTCTCCTGGGGTACCGTCACACATTATTCCCTCATTTAGTGCATATTTTCACAAAAAAGTGAAATTTTCAAAAATTCAGAAAATTGGCTGAAAACGACTAAATATAAAGGACTCATCGGGCTAATCGCTCTGGAACTGAAATCGGAATGCTCACTGACATTTCACCTATCTGAAAGTCTGATAAACGCCGGAAAAATGACTAAGTCCAAAAAAAAATTTTTTTCAACTTTTTTCATTTTTACCCCCGTGGGATATATATTCTACACACACACATTTGGAACTCTCCTGGGGTACCGTCACACATATTATTCCCTCATTTAGTGGATATTTTCACAAAAAAGTGAAATTTTCAAAAATTCAGAAAATTGGCTGAAAACGACTAAATATGAACGACTCATCGGGCTAATCGCTCTGGAACTGAAATCGGAACGCACACTGACATTTCCCCTATCTGAAAGTCTGATAAAGGCCGGAAAAATGACTTGGTCCAAAAAAAATTTTTTTTCAACTTTTTTCAATTTTACCCCCGTGGGATATATATTCTACCCACAAAGATTTGGAACTCTCCTGGGGTACCCTCACACATATTATTCCCTCATTTAGTGGATATTTTCACAAAAAAGTGAAATTTTCAAAAATTCAGAAAATTGGCTGAAAATGACTAAATATAAAGGACTCATCGGGCTAATCGCTCTGGAACTGAAATCGGAATGCTCACTGACATTTCACCTATCTGAAAGTCTGATAAACGCCGGAAAAATGACTAAGTCCAAAAAAAAATTTTTTTCAACTTTTTTCAATTTTACCCCCGTGGAATATATATTCTACCCACACACATTTGGAAATCTCCTGGGGTACCCTCACACATATTATTCCCTCATTTAGTGGATATTTTCACAAAAAAGTAAAATTTTCAAAAATTCAGAAAATTGGCTGAAAACGACTAATTATGAAGGACTCTTCGGGCGAATCGCTCTGGAACTGAAATCGGAACGCTCACTGACATTTCCCCTATCTGAAAGTCTGATAAACGCCGGAAAAATGACTAAGTCCAAAAAAAATTTTTTTCAATTTTATCCCTGTGGGATATATATTCTACTCACACACATTTGGAACTCTCCTGGGGTACCGTCACACATTATTCCCTCATTTAGTGCATATTTTCACAAAAAAGTGAAATTTTCAAAAATTCAGAAAATTGGCTGAAAACGACTAAATATAAAGGACTCATCGGGCTAATCGCTCTGGAACTGAAATCGGAATGCTCACTGACATTTCACCTATCTGAAAGTCTGATAAACGCCGGAAAAATGACTAAGTCCAAAAAAAAATTTTTTTCAACTTTTTTCATTTTTACCCCCGTGGGATATATATTCTACACACACACATTTGGAACTCTCCTGGGGTACCGTCACACATATTATTCCCTCATTTAGTGGATATTTTCACAAAAAAGTGAAATTTTCAAAAATTCAGAAAATAGGCTGAAAACGACTAAATATGAACGACTCATCGGGCTAATCGCTCTGGAACTGAAATCGGAACGCACACTGACATTTCCCCTATCTGAAAGTCTGATAAAGGCCGGAAAAATGACTTGGTCCAAAAAAAATTTTTTTTCAACTTTTTTCAATTTTACCCCCGTGGGATATATATTCTACCCACAAAGATTTGGAACTCTCCTGGGGTACCCTCACACATATTATTCCCTCATTTAGTGGATATTTTCACAAAAAAGTGAAATTTTCAAAAATTCAGAAAATTGGCTGAAAATGACTAAATATAAAGGACTCATCGGGCTAATCGCTCTGGAACTGAAATCGGAATGCTCACTGACATTTCACCTATCTGAAAGTCTGATAAACGCCGGAAAAATGACTAAGTCCAAAAAAAAATTTTTTTCAACTTTTTTCATTTTTACCCCCGTGGGATATATATACTACACACACACATTTGGAACTCTC
Source organism: Phyllobates terribilis (assembly GCF_046119375.1). Taxonomy (NCBI): domain Eukaryota; kingdom Metazoa; phylum Chordata; class Amphibia; order Anura; family Dendrobatidae; genus Phyllobates; species Phyllobates terribilis. The sequence continues at coordinate 1,350,536 of NW_027363201.1, read as the reverse complement.
CTGGGGTACCATCACACATATTATTCCCTCATTTAGTGGATATTTTCACAAAAAAGTGAAATTTTCAAAAATTCAGAAAATTGGCTGAAAACAACTAAATATGAAGGACTCATCGGGCGAATCGCTCTGGAACTGAAATCGGAATGCTCACTGACATTTCCCCTATCTGAAAGTCTGATAAAGGCCGGAAAAATGATTAAGTCCAAAAAAAATTTTTTTTCAACTTTTTTCAGTTTTACACCTGTGGGATATATATTCTACTCACACACATTTGGAACTCTCCTGGGGTACCGTCACACATATTATTCCCTCATTTAGTGGATATTTTCACAAAAAAGTGAAATTTTCAAAAATTCTGAAAATTGGCTGAAAACGACTAAATATGAAGCACTCATCGTGCTAATCGCTCTGGAACTGAAATCGGAATGCTCACTGACATTTCCCCTATCTGAATGCCTGATAAACGCCAGAAAAATGACTAAGTTCAAAAAAAATTTTTTTTCAACTTTTTTCATTTTTACCCCCGTGGGATATATATTCTACACACACACATTTGGAACTGTCCTGGGGTACCCTCACACATATTATTCCCTCATTTAGTGGATATTTTCACAAAAAAAGTGAAATTTTCAAAAATTCAGAAAATTGGCTGAAAACGACTAAATATGAAGGACTCATCGGGCTAATCGCTCTGGAACTGAAATCGGAATGCCCACTGACATTTCCCCTATCTGAAAGTCTGATAAACGCTGGAAAAATGACTAAGTCCAAAAAAAACTTTTTTTCAACTTTTTTCAATTTTATCCCTGTGGGATATATATTCTACTCACACACATTTGGAACTCTCCTGGGGTACCGTCACACATATGATTCCCTCATTTAGTGGATATTTTCACAAAAAAGTGGAATTTTCAAAAATTCAGAAAATTGTCTGAAAACGACTAAATATGATGGACTCATCGGGCGAATCGCTCTGGAACTGAAATCGGAATGCTCACTGACATTTCCCCTATCTGAAAGTCTGATAAACGCCGGAAAAATGACTAAGTAAAAAAAAAATTTTTTTTAAACTTTTTTCATTTTTACCCCCGTGGGATATATATTCTACCCACACACATTTGGAACTCTCCTGGGGTACCCTCACACATATTATTCCCTCATTTAGTGGATATTTTCACAAAAAAGTGAAATTTTCAAAAATTCTGAAAAATGGCTGAAAACGACTAATTATGAAGGACTCATCGGGCGAATCGCTCTGGAACTGAAATCGGAACGCTCACTGACATTTCCCCTATCTGAAAGTCTGCTAAACGCTGGAAAAATGACTAATTATGAAGGACTCATCGGGCGAATCGCTCTGGAACTGAAATCGGAACGCTCACTGACATTTCCCCTATCTGAAAGTCTGCTAAACGCTGGAAAAATGACTAAGTCCAAAAAAAATTTTTTTCAACTTTTTTCAATTTTAACTCTGTGGGATATATATTCTACCCACAAACATTTGGAACTCTCCTGGGGTACCCTCACACATATTATTCCCTCATTTAGTGGATATTTTCACAAAAAAGTGAAATTTTAAAAAATTCACAAAATTGGCTGAAAACAACTAAATATGAAGGACTCATCGGGCTAATTGCTCTGGAACTGAAATCGGAATGCTCACTGACATTTCCCCTATCTGAAAGTCTGATAAACGCCGGAAAAATGACTAAGTCCAAAAAAAATTTTTTTTCAACTTTTTTCATTTTTACCCCCGTGGGATATATATTCTACACACACACATTTGGAACTCTCCTGGGGTACCCTCACACATATTATTCCCTCATTTAGTGGATATTTTCACAAAAAAGTGAAATTTTAAAAAATTCTGAAAATTGGCTGAAAACGACTAAATATGATGGACTCATCGGGCGAATCGCTCTGGAACTGAAATCGGAACTCTCACTGACATTTCCCCTATCTGAAAGTCTGATAAACGCCGGAAAAATGACTAAGTTCAAAAAAAAATTTTTTTCAACTTTTTTCAATTTTACCCCCGTGGGATATATATTGTACCCACAAACATTTGGAACTCTCCTGGGGTACCCTCACACATATTATTCCCTCATTTAGTGTATATTTTCACAAAAAAGTGAAATTTTCAAAAATTCAGAAAATTGGCTGAAAACGACTAAATATGAAGGACTCATCGGGCGAATCGCTCTGGAACTGAAATCGGAACGCTCACTGACATTTCCCCTATCTGAAAGCCTGATAAACACCGGAAAAATGACTAAGTCCAAAAAAAATTTTTTTTCAACTTTTTTCATTTTTACCCCCGTGGGATATATATTCTACACACACACATTTGGAACTGTCCTGGGGTACCCTCACACATATTATTCCCTCATTTAGTGGATATTTTCACAAAAAAGTAAAATTTTCAAAAATTCAGAAAATTGGCTGAAAACGACTAATTATGAAGGACTCTTCGGGCGAATCGCTCTGGAACTGAAATCGGAACGCTCACTGACATTTCCCCTATCTGAAAGTCTGATAAACGCCGGAAAAATGACTAAGTCCAAAAAAAATTTTTTTCAATTTTATCCCTGTGGGATATATATTCTACTCACACACATTTGGAACTCTCCTGGGGTACCGTCACACATTATTCCCTCATTTAGTGCATATTTTCACAAAAAAGTGAAATTTTCAAAAATTCAGAAAATTGGCTGAAAACGACTAAATATAAAGGACTCATCGGGCTAATCGCTCTGGAACTGAAATCGGAATGCTCACTGACATTTCACCTATCTGAAAGTCTGATAAACGCCGGAAAAATGACTAAGTCCAAAAAAAAATTTTTTTCAACTTTTTTCATTTTTACCCCCGTGGGATATATATTCTACACACACACATTTGGAACTCTCCTGGGGTACCGTCACACATATTATTCCCTCATTTAGTGGATATTTTCACAAAAAAGTGAAATTTTCAAAAATTCAGAAAATAGGCTGAAAACGACTAAATATGAACGACTCATCGGGCTAATCGCTCTGGAACTGAAATCGGAACGCACACTGACATTTCCCCTATCTGAAAGTCTGATAAAGGCCGGAAAAATGACTTGGTCCAAAAAAAATTTTTTTTCAACTTTTTTCAATTTTACCCCCGTGGGATATATATTCTACCCACAAAGATTTGGAACTCTCCTGGGGTACCCTCACACATATTATTCCCTCATTTAGTGGATATTTTCACAAAAAAGTGAAATTTTCAAAAATTCAGAAAATTGGCTGAAAATGACTAAATATAAAGGACTCATCGGGCTAATCGCTCTGGAACTGAAATCGGAATGCTCACTGACATTTCACCTATCTGAAAGTCTGATAAACGCCGGAAAAATGACTAAGTCCAAAAAAAAATTTTTTTCAACTTTTTTCATTTTTACCCCCGTGGGATATATATACTACACACACACATTTGGAACTCTCCTGGGGTACCATCACACATATTATTCCCTCATTTAGTGGATATTTTCACAAAAAAGTGAAATTTTCAAAAATTCAGAAAATTGGCTGAAAACAACTAAATATGAAGGACTCATCGGGCGAATCGCTCTGGAACTGAAATCGGAATGCTCACTGACATTTCCCCTATCTGAAAGTCTGATAAAGGCCGGAAAAATGATTAAGTCCAAAAAAAATTTTTTTTCAACTTTTTTCAGTTTTACACCTGTGGGATATATATTCTACTCACACACATTTGGAACTCTCCTGGGGTACCGTCACACATATTATTCCCTCATTTAGTGGATATTTTCACAAAAAAGTGAAATTTTCAAAAATTCTGAAAATTGGCTGAAAACGACTAAATATGAAGCACTCATCGTGCTAATCGCTCTGGAACTGAAATCGGAATGCTCACTGACATTTCCCCTATCTGAATGCCTGATAAACGCCAGAAAAATGACTAAGTTCAAAAAAAATTTTTTTTCAACTTTTTTCATTTTTACCCCCGTGGGATATATATTCTACACACACACATTTGGAACTGTCCTGGGGTACCCTCACACATATTATTCCCTCATTTAGTGGATATTTTCACAAAAAAAGTGAAATTTTCAAAAATTCAGAAAATTGGCTGAAAACGACTAAATATGAAGGACTCATCGGGCTAATCGCTCTGGAACTGAAATCGGAATGCCCACTGACATTTCCCCTATCTGAAAGTCTGATAAACGCTGGAAAAATGACTAAGTCCAAAAAAAACTTTTTTTCAACTTTTTTCAATTTTATCCCTGTGGGATATATATTCTACTCACACACATTTGGAACTCTCCTGGGGTACCGTCACACATATGATTCCCTCATTTAGTGGATATTTTCACAAAAAAGTGGAATTTTCAAAAATTCAGAAAATTGTCTGAAAACGACTAAATATGATGGACTCATCGGGCGAATCGCTCTGGAACTGAAATCGGAATGCTCACTGACATTTCCCCTATCTGAAAGTCTGATAAACGCCGGAAAAATGACTAAGTAAAAAAAAAATTTTTTTTAAACTTTTTTCATTTTTACCCCCGTGGGATATATATTCTACCCACACACATTTGGAACTCTCCTGGGGTACCCTCACACATATTATTCCCTCATTTAGTGGATATTTTCACAAAAAAGTGAAATTTTCAAAAATTCTGAAAAATGGCTGAAAACGACTAATTATGAAGGACTCATCGGGCGAATCGCTCTGGAACTGAAATCGGAACGCTCACTGACATTTCCCCTATCTGAAAGTCTGCTAAACGCTGGAAAAATGACTAATTATGAAGGACTCATCGGGCGAATCGCTCTGGAACTGAAATCGGAACGCTCACTGACATTTCCCCTATCTGAAAGTCTGCTAAACGCTGGAAAAATGACTAAGTCCAAAAAAAATTTTTTTCAACTTTTTTCAATTTTAACTCTGTGGGATATATATTCTACCCACAAACATTTGGAACTCTCCTGGGGTACCCTCACACATATTATTCCCTCATTTAGTGGATATTTTCACAAAAAAGTGAAATTTTAAAAAATTCACAAAATTGGCTGAAAACAACTAAATATGAAGGACTCATCGGGCTAATTGCTCTGGAACTGAAATCGGAATGCTCACTGACATTTCCCCTATCTGAAAGTCTGATAAACGCCGGAAAAATGACTAAGTCCAAAAAAAATTTTTTTTCAACTTTTTTCATTTTTACCCCCGTGGGATATATATTCTACACACACACATTTGGAACTCTCCTGGGGTACCCTCACACATATTATTCCCTCATTTAGTGGATATTTTCACAAAAAAGTGAAATTTTAAAAAATTCTGAAAATTGGCTGAAAACGACTAAATATGATGGACTCATCGGGCGAATCGCTCTGGAACTGAAATCGGAACTCTCACTGACATTTCCCCTATCTGAAAGTCTGATAAACGCCGGAAAAATGACTAAGTTCAAAAAAAAATTTTTTTCAACTTTTTTCAATTTTACCCCCGTGGGATATATATTGTACCCACAAACATTTGGAACTCTCCTGGGGTACCCTCACACATATTATTCCCTCATTTAGTGTATATTTTCACAAAAAAGTGAAATTTTCAAAAATTCAGAAAATTGGCTGAAAACGACTAAATATGAAGGACTCATTGGGCGAATCGCTCTGGAACTGAAATCGGAACGCTCACTGACATTTCCCCTATCTGAAAGCCTGATAAACACCGGAAAAATGACTAAGTCCAAAAAAAATTTTTTTTCAACTTTTTTCATTTTTACCCCCGTGGGATATATATTCTACACACACACATTTGGAACTGTCCTGGGGTACCCTCACACATATTATTCCCTCATTTAGTGGATATTTTCACAAAAAAAGTGAAATTTTCAAAAATTCAGAAAATTGGCTGAAAACGACTAAATATGAAGGACTCATCGGGCTAATCGCTCTGGAACTGAAATCGGAATGCCCACTGACATTTCCCCTATCTGAAAGTCTGATAAACGCCGGAAAAATGACTAAGTCCAAAAAAAACTTTTTTTCAACTTTTTTCAATTTTATCCCTGTGGGATATATATTCTACTCACACACATTTGGAACTCTCCTGGGGTACCGTCACACATATGATTCCCTCATTTAGTGGATATTTTCACAAAAAAGTGAAATTTTCAAAAATTCAGAAAATTGGCTGAAAACGACTAAATATGAAGGACTCATCGGGCGAATCGCTCTGGAACTGAAATCGGAACGCTCACTGACATTTCCCCTATCTGAAAGCCTGATAAACACCGGAAAAATGACTAAGTCCAAAAAAAATTTTTTTTCAACTTTTTTCATTTTTACCCCCGTGGGATATATATTCTACACACACACATTTGGAACTGTCCTGGGGTACCCTCACACATATTATTCCCTCATTTAGTGGATATTTTCACAAAAAAAGTGAAATTTTCAAAAATTCAGAAAATTGGCTGAAAACGACTAAATATGAAGGACTCATCGGGCTAATCGCTCTGGAACTGAAATCGGAATGCCCACTGACATTTCCCCTATCTGAAAGTCTGATAAACGCCGGAAAAATGACTAAGTCCAAAAAAAACTTTTTTTCAACTTTTTTCAATTTTATCCCTGTGGGATATATATTCTACTCACACACATTTGGAACTCTCCTGGGGTACCGTCACACATATGATTCCCTCATTTAGTGGATATTTTCACAAAAAAGTGGAATTTTCAAAAATTCAGAAAATTGTCTGAAAACGACTAAATATGATGGACTCATCGGGCGAATCGCTCTGGAACTGAAATCGGAATGCTCACTGACATTTCCCCTATCTGAAAGTCTGATAAACGCCGGAAAAATGACTAAGTCCAAAAAAAATTTTTTTTAAACTTTTTTCATTTTTACCCCCGTGGGATATATATTCTACCCACACACATTTGGAACTCTCCTGGGGTACCCTCACACATATTATTCCCTCATTTAGTGGATATTTTCACAAAAAAGTGAAATTTTCAAAAATTCTGAAAAATGGCTGAAAACGACTAATTATGAAGGACTCATCGGGCGAATCGCTCTGGAACTGAAATCGGAACGCTCACTGACATTTCCCCTATCTGAAAGTCTGCTAAACGCTGGAAAAATGACTAATTATGAAGGACTCATCGGGCGAATCGCTCTGGAACTGAAATCGGAACGCTCACTGACATTTCCCCTATCTGAAAGTCTGCTAAACGCTGGAAAAATGACTAAGTCCAAAAAAAATTTTTTTCAACTTTTTTCAATTTTAACTCTGTGGGATATATATTCTACCCACAAACATTTGGAACTCTCCTGGGGTACCCTCACACATATTATTCCCTCATTTAGTGGATATTTTCACAAAAAAGTGAAATTTTAAAAAATTCACAAAATTGGCTGAAAACAACTAAATATGAAGGACTCATCGGGCTAATTGCTCTGGAACTGAAATCGGAATGCTCACTGACATTTCCCCTATCTGAAAGTCTGATAAACGCCGGAAAAATGACTAAGTCCAAAAAAAATTTTTTTTCAACTTTTTTCATTTTTACCCCCGTGGGATATATATTCTACACACACACATTTGGAACTCTCCTGGGGTACCCTCACACATATTATTCCCTCATTTAGTGGATATTTTCACAAAAAAGTGAAATTTTAAAAAATTCTGAAAATTGGCTGAAAACGACTAAATATGATGGACTCATCGGGCGAATCGCTCTGGAACTGAAATCGGAACTCTCACTGACATTTCCCCTATCTGAAAGTCTGATAAACGCCGGAAAAATGACTAAGTTCAAAAAAAAATTTTTTTCAACTTTTTTCAATTTTACCCCCGTGGGATATATATTGTACCCACAAACATTTGGAACTCTCCTGGGGTACCCTCACACATATTATTCCCTCATTTAGTGTATATTTTCACAAAAAAGTGAAATTTTCAAAAATTCAGAAAATTGGCTGAAAACGACTAAATATGAAGGACTCATCGGGCGAATCGCTCTGGAACTGAAATCGGAACGCTCACTGACATTTCCCCTATCTGAAAGCCTGATAAACACCGGAAAAATGACTAAGTCCAAAAAAAATTTTTTTTCAACTTTTTTCATTTTTACCCCCGTGGGATATATATTCTACACACACACATTTGGAACTGTCCTGGGGTACCCTCACACATATTATTCCCTCATTTAGTGGATATTTTCACAAAAAAAGTGAAATTTTCAAAAATTCAGAAAATTGGCTGAAAACGACTAAATATGAAGGACTCATCGGGCTAATCGCTCTGGAACTGAAATCGGAATGCCCACTGACATTTCCCCTATCTGAAAGTCTGATAAACGCCGGAAAAATGACTAAGTCCAAAAAAAACTTTTTTTCAACTTTTTTCAATTTTATCCCTGTGGGATATATATTCTCCTCACACACATTTGGAACTCTCCTGGGGTACCGTCACACATATGATTCCCTCATTTAGTGGATATTTTCACAAAAAAGTGGAATTTTCAAAAATTCTGAAAAATGGCTGAAAACGACTAATTATGAAGGACTCATCGGGCGAATCGCTCTGGAACTGAAATCGGAACGCTCACTGACATTTCCCCTATCTGAAAGTCTGCTAAACGCTGGAAAAAATGACTAAGTCCAAAAAAAATTTTTTTCAACTTTTTTCAATTTTAACTCTGTGGGATATATATTCTATTCACACACATTTGGAACTCTCCTGGGGTACCGTCACACATATTATTCCCTCATTTAGTGCATATTTTCACAAAAAAGTGAAATTTTCAAAAATTTAGAAAATTGGCTGAAAACGACTAAATATGAAGGACTCATCGGGAGAATCGCTCTGGAACTGAAATCGGAACGCTCACTGACATTTCCCCTCTCTGAAAGTCTGATAAACGCCGGAAAAATGACTAAGTCCAAAAAAAATTTTTTTTCAACTTTTTTCAATTTTACCCCCATGGGATATATATTCTACCCACAAACATTTGGTACTCTCCTGCGGTACCCTCACACATTTTATTCCCTCATTTAGAGGAAATTTTCACAAAAAAGTGAAATTTTCAAAAATTCAGAAAATTGGCTGAAAACATCTAAATATGAAGGACTCATCGGGCGAATTGCTCTGGAACTGAAATCGGAATGCTCACTGACATTTCCCCTATCTGAAAGTCTGATAAACGCCGGAAAAATGACTAAGTCCAAAAAAAATTTTTTTTCAACTTTTTTCATTTTTCCCCCGTGGGATATTTATTCTACACACACATTTGGAACTCTCCTGGGGTACCCTCACACATATTATTCCCTCATTTAGTGGATATTTTCACAAAAAAGTGAAATTTTCAAAAATTCAGAAAATTGGCTGAAAACGACTAAATATGAAGGACTCATCGGGCGAATTGCTCTGGAACTGAAATCGGAATGCTCACTGACATTTCCCCTATCTGAAAGTCTGATAAACGCCGGAAAAATGACTAAGTCCAAAAAAAATTTTTTTTCAACTTTTTTCATTTTTACCCCCATGGGATATATATTCTACACACACACATTTGGAACTCTCCTGGGGTACCCTCACACATATTATTCCCTTATTTAGTGGATATTTTCACAAAAAAGTGAAATTTTCAAAAATTCAGAAAATTGGCTGACAACGACTAAATATGAAGGACTCATCAGGCTATTCGCTCTGGAACTGAAATCGGAATGCCCACTGACATTTCCCCTATCTGAAAGTCTGATAAACGCCGGAAAAATGACTAAGTCCAAAAAAAACTTTTTTTCAACTTTTTTCAATTTTATCCCTGTGGGATATATATTCTCCTCACACACATTTGGAACTCTCCTGGGGTACCGTCACACATATGATTCCCTCATTTAGTGGATATTTTCACAAAAAAGTGGAATTTTCAAAAATTCTGAAAAATGGCTGAAAACGACTAATTATGAAGGACTCATCGGGCGAATCGCTCTGGAACTGAAATCGGAACGCTCACTGACATTTCCCCTATCTGAAAGTCTGCTAAACGCTGGAAAAAATGACTAAGTCCAAAAAAAATTTTTTTCAACTTTTTTCAATTTTAACTCTGTGGGATATATATTCTATTCACACACATTTGGAACTCTCCTGGGGTACCGTCACACATATTATTCCCTCATTTAGTGCATATTTTCACAAAAAAGTGAAATTTTCAAAAATTTAGAAAATTGGCTGAAAACGACTAAATATGAAGGACTCATCGGGAGAATCGCTCTGGAACTGAAATCGGAACGCTCACTGACATTTCCCCTATCTGAAAGTCTGATAAAGGCCGGAAAAATGACTAAGTCCAAAAAAATTTTTTTTCAACTTTTTTCATTTTTACCCCCATGGGATATATATTCTACACACACACATTTGGAACTCTCCTGGGGTACCCTCACACATATTATTCCCTTATTTAGTGGATATTTTCACAAAAAAGTGAAATTTTCAAAAATTCAGAAAATTGTCTGAAAACGACGAAATATGATGGACTCATCGGGCAAATCGCTCTGGAACTGCAATCGGAACGCTCACTGACATTTCCCCTATCTGAAAGTCTGATAAACGCCGGAAAAATGACTAAGTTCAAAAAAAAAATTTTTTTCAACTTTTTTCAATTTAACCCCCATGGGATATATATTCTACCCACAAACATTTGGAACTCTCCTGGGGTACCCTCACACATTTTATTCCCTCATTTAGTGGAAATTTTCACAAAAAAGTGGAATTTTCAAAAATTCAGAAAATTGGCTGAAAACGACTAAATATGAAGGACTCATCGGGCTAATCGCTCTGGAACTGAAATCGGAACGCCCACTGACATTTCCCCTATCTGAAAGTCTGATAAAGGCCAGAAAAATGACTAAGTCCAAAAAAATTTTTTTTCAACTTTTTTCAATTTTACCCCCATGGGATATATATTCTACCCACAAACATTTGGAACTCTCCTGGGGTACACTCACACATTTTATTCCCTCATTTAGTGGATATTTTCACAAAAAAGTGAAATTTTCAAAAATTCAGAAAATTGTCTGAAAACGACTAAATATGAAGGACTCATCGGGCTAATCGCTCTGGAACTGAAATCGGAACGCCCACTGACATTTCCCCTATTTGAAAGTGTGATAAAGGCAGGAAAAATGACTAAGTCCAAAAAAATTTTTTTTAAACTTTTTTCAATTTTATCCCTGTGGGATATATATTCTACTCACACACATTTGGAACTCTCCTGGGGTACCATCACACATATTATTCCCTTATTTAGTGGATATTTTCACAAAAAAGTAAAATTTTCAAAAATTCTGAAAATTGGCTGAAAGCGACTAAATATGAAGGACTCATCGAGCTAATCGCTCTGGAACTGAAATCGGAATGCTCACTGACATTTCCCCTATCTGAAAGTCTGATAAAGGCCGGAAAAATGACAGTCCAAAAAAAAATTTTTTCCAACTTTTTTCAATTTTACCCCCGTGGGATATATATTCTACCCACACACATTTGGAACTCTCCTGGGGTACCCTCACACATATTATTCCCTCATTTAGTGGATAATTTCACAAAAAAGTGAAATTTTCAAAAATTCTGAAAATTGGCTGAAAGCGACTAAATATGAAGGACTCATCGGGCTAATCGCTCTGGAGCTGAAATCGGAATGCTCACTGACATTTCCCCTATCTGAAAGTCTGATAAAGGCCGGAAAAATGACAGTCCAAAAAAAAATTTTTTTTCAACTTTTTTCAATTTTACCCCCGTGGGATATATATTCTACCCACAAACATTTGGAACTCTACTGGGGTACCCTCACACATATTATTCCCTCATTTAGTGGATATTTTCACAAAAAAGTGAAATTTTCAAAAATTCAGAAAATTGGCTGAAAACGACTAAATATGAAGGACTCATTGGGCGAATCGCTCTGGAACTGAAATCGGAATGCTCACTGACATTTCCCCTATCTGAAAGTCTGATAAACGCCGGAAAAATGACAGTCCAAAAAAAAATTTTTTTCAACTTTTTTCAATTTTACCCCCGTGGGATATATATTCTACCCACACACATTTGGAACTCTCCTGGGGTACCCTCACACATATTATTCCCTCATTTAGTGGATAATTTCACAAAAAAGTGAAATTTTCAAAAATTCTGAAAATTGGCTGAAAGCGACTAATTATGAAGGACTCATCGGGCGAATCGCTCTGGAACTAAAATGGGATCGACCACTGACATTTCCCCTATCTGAAAGTCTGCTAAACGCCGGAAAAATGACTAAGTCCAAAAAAAAATTTTTTTCAACTTTTTTCAATTTTATCCCTGTGGGATATATATTCTACTCACATACATTTGGAACTCTCCTGGGGTACCGTCACACATATTATTCCCTCATTTAGTGGATATTTTCACAAAAAAGTGAAATTTTCAAAAATTCAGAAAATTGGCTGAAAATGACTAAATATGAAGGACTAATCGGGCGAATCGCTCTGGAACTGAAATCGGAATGCTCACTGACATTTCCCCTATCTGAAAGTCTGATAAACGCTGGAAAAATGACTAAGTGCAAAAAAATTTTTTTTTAACTTTTTTCAATTTTACCCCCGTGGGATATATATTCTACCCACACACATTTGGAACTCTCCTGGGGTACCCTCACATATATTATCCCCTCATTTAGTGGATATTTTCACAAAAAAGTGAAATTTTCAAAAATTCAGAAAATTGCCTGAAAATGACTAAATATGAAGGACTCATTGGGCGAATCGCTCTGGAACTGAAATCGGAATGCTCACTGACATTTCCCCTATCTGAAAGTCTGATAAACGCCGGAAAAATGACAGTCCAAAAAAAAATTTTTTCCAACTTTTTTCAATTTTACCCCCGTGGGATATATATTCTACCCACACACATTTGGAACTCTCCTGGGGTACCCTCACACATATTATTCCCTCATTTAGTGGATAATTTCACAAAAAAGTGAAATTTTCAAAAATTCTGAAAATTGGCTGAAAGCGACTAAATATGAAGGACTCATCGGGCTAATCGCTCTGGAGCTGAAATCGGAATGCTCACTGACATTTCCCCTATCTGAAAGTCTGATAAAGGCCGGAAAAATGACAGTCCAAAAAAAAATTTTTTTTCAACTTTTTTCAATTTTACCCCCGTGGGATATATATTCTACCCACAAACATTTGGAACTCTACTGGGGTACCCTCACACATATTATTCCCTCATTTAGTGGATATTTTCACAAAAAAGTGAAATTTTCAAAAATTCAGAAAATTGTCTGAAAACGACTAAATATGATGGACTCATCGGGCTAATTGCTCTGGAACTGAAATCGGAATGCTCACTGACATTTCCCCTATCTGAAAGTCTGATAAACGCCGGAAAAATGACTAAGTCCAAAAAAAAATTTTTTTCAACTTTTTTCAATTTTACCCACGTGGGATATATATTCTACCCACACACATTTGGAACTCTCCTGGGGTACCCTCACACATATTATCCCCTCATTTAGTGGATATTTTCACAAAAAAGTGAAATTTTCAAAAATTCAGAAAATTGGCTGAAAATGACTAAATATGAAGGACTCATTGGGCGAATCGCTCTGGAACTGAAATCGGAATGCTCACTGACATTTCCCCTATCTGAAAGTCTGATAAACGCCGGAAAAATGACAGTCCAAAAAAAAATTTTTTCCAACTTTTTTCAATTTTACCCCCATGGGATATATATATTCTACACACACACATTTGGAACTCTCCTGGGATACCCTCACACATATTATTCCCTCATTTAGTGGATATTTTCACAAAAAAGTGAAATTTTCAAAAATTCTGAAAATTGGCTGAAAGCGACTAAATATGAAGGACTCATCGGGCTAATCACTCTGGAGCTGAAATCGGAATGCTCACTGACATTTCCCCTATCTGAAAGTCTGATAAAGGCCGGAAAAATGACAGTCCAAAAAAAATTTTTTTTAAACTTTTTTCAATTTTACCCCCGTGGGATATATATTCTACCCACAAACATTTGGAACTCTACTGGGGTACCCTCACACATATTATTCCCTCATTTAGTGGATATTTTCACAAAAAAGTGAAATTTTCAAAAATTCTGAAAATTGACTGAAAACGACTAAATATGAAGGACTCATCGGGCGAATCGCTCTGGAACTGAAATCGGAACGCTCACTGACATTTTCAATATCTGAAAGTCTGATAAACGCCAGAAAAATGACAGTCCAAAAACATTTTTTTTCAACTTTTTTCATTTTTACCCCCGTGGGATATATATTCTACTCACACACATTTGGAACTCTCCTGGGGTACCGTCACACATATTATTCCCTCATTTAGTGGATATTTTCACAAAAAAGTGAAATTTTCAAAAATTCAGAAAATTTCTGACAACGACTAAATATGAAGGACTCATCAGGCTATTCGCTCTGGAACTGAAATCGGAATGCTCACTGACATTTCCCCTATCTGAAAGTCTGATAAACGCCGGAAAAATGACAGTCCAAAAAAAAAATTTTTCCAACTTTTTTCAATTTTACCCCCGTGGGATATATATTCTACCCACACACATTTGGAACTCTCCTGGGGTACCCTCACACATATTATTCCCTCATTTAGTGGATAATTTCACAAAAAAGTGAAATTTTCAAAAATTCTGAAAATTGGCTGAAAGCGACTAAATATGAAGGACTCATCGGGCTAATCGCTCTGGAGCTGAAATCGGAATGCTCACTGACATTTCCCCTATCTGAAAGTCTGATAAAGGCCGGAAAAATGACAGTCCAAAAAAAAATTTTTTTTCAACTTTTTTCAATTTTACCCCCGTGGGATATATATTCTACCCACAAACATTTGGAACTCTACTGGGGTACCCTCACACATATTATTCCCTCATTTAGTGGATATTTTCACAAAAAAGTGAAATTTTCAAAAATTCAGAAAATTGTCTGAAAACGACTAAATATGATGGACTCATCGGGCTAATTGCTCTGGAACTGAAATCGGAATGCTCACTGACATTTCCCCTATCTGAAAGTCTGATAAACGCCGGAAAAATGACTAAGTCCAAAAAAAAATTTTTTTCAACTTTTTTCAATTTTACCCACGTGGGATATATATTCTACCCACACACATTTGGAACTCTCCTGGGGTACCCTCACACATATTATCCCCTCATTTAGTGGATATTTTCACAAAAAAGTGAAATTTTCAAAAATTCAGAAAATTGGCTGAAAATGACTAAATATGAAGGACTCATTGGGCGAATCGCTCTGGAACTGAAATCGGAATGCTCACTGACATTTCCCCTATCTGAAAGTCTGATAAACGCCGGAAAAATGACAGTCCAAAAAAAAATTTTTTCCAACTTTTTTCAATTTTACCCCCATGGGATATATATATTCTACACACACACATTTGGAACTCTCCTGGGATACCCTCACACATATTATTCCCTCATTTAGTGGATATTTTCACAAAAAAGTGAAATTTTCAAAAATTCAGAAAATTGGCTGAAAACGACTAAATATGAAGGACTCATCGGGCTAATCGCTCTGGAACTAAAATGGGATCGCCCACTGACATTTCCCCTATCTGAAAGTCTGCTAAACGCCGGAAAAATGACTAAGTCCAAAAAAAAATTTTTTTCAACTTTTTTCATTTTTACCCCCGTGGAATATATATATTCTACACACACACATTTGGAACTCTCCTGGGATACCCTCACACATATTATTCCCTCATGTAGTGGATACTTTCACAAAAAAGTGAAATTTTCAAAAATTCAGAAAATTGGCTGACAACGACTAAATATGAAGGACTCATCAGGCTAATCACTCTGGAACTGAAATTGGAATGCTCACTGACATTTCCCCTATCTGAAAGTCTGATAAACGCCGGAAAAATGACAGTCCAAAAAAAAATTTTTTTCAACTTTATTCAATTTTACCCCCGTGGGATATATATTCTACCCACAAACATTTGGAACTCTCCTGGGGTACCCTCACACATTTTATTCCCTCATTTAGTGGATATTTTCACAAAAAAGTGAAATTTTCAAAAATTCAGAAAATTGGCTGAAAACGACTAAATATGAAGGACTCATCGGGCTAATCGCTCTGGAACTGAAATCGGAACGCCCACTGACATTTCCCCTATCTGAAAGTCTGATAAAGGCCGGAAAAATGACTAAGTCCAAAAAAATTTTTTTTCAACTTTTTTCAATTTTATCCCTGTGGGATATATATTCTACCCACACACATTTCGAACTCTCCTGGGGTACCCTCACACATATTATTCCCTCATTTAGTGGATATTTTCACAAAAAAGTGAAATTTTCAAAAATTCAGAAAATTGGCTGAAAACGACTAAATATGAAGGACTCATTGGGCGAATCACTCTGGAACTGAAATCGGAATGCTCACTGACATTTCCCCTATCTGAAAGTCTGATAAACGCCGGAAAAATGACAGTCCAAAAAAAAATTTTTTTCAACTTTTTTCAATTTTACCCCCGTGGGATATATATTCTACCCACACACATTTGGAACTCTCCTGGGGTACCCTCACACATATTATTCCCTCATTTAGTGGATAATTTCACAAAAAAGTGAAATTTTCAAAAATTCTGAAAATTGGCTGAAAGCGACTAATTATGAAGGACTCATCGGGCGAATCGCTCTGGAACTAAAATGGGATCGCCCACTGACATTTCCCCTATCTGAAAGTCTGCTAAACGCCGGAAAAATGACTAAGTCCAAAAAAAAATTTTTTTCAACTTTTTTCAATTTTATCCCTGTGGGATATATATTCTACTCACACACATTTGGAACTCTCCTGGGGTACCGTCACACATATTATTCCCTCATTTAGTGGATATTTTCACAAAAAAGTGAAATTTTCAAAAATTCAGAAAATTGGCTGAAAATGACTAAATATGAAGGACTAATCGGGCGAATCGCTCTGGAACTGAAATCGGAATGCTCACTGACATTTCCCCTATCTGAAAGTCTGATAAACGCTGGAAAAATGACTAAGTGCAAAAAAATTTTTTTTTAACTTTTTTCAATTTTACCCCCGTGGGATATATATTCTACCCACACACATTTGGAACTCTCCTGGGGTACCCTCACATATATTATCCCCTCATTTAGTGGATATTTTCACAAAAAAGTGAAATTTTCAAAAATTCAGAAAATTGCCTGAAAATGACTAAATATGAAGGACTCATTGGGCGAATCGCTCTGGAACTGAAATCGGAATGCTCACTGACATTTCCCCTATCTGAAAGTCTGATAAACGCCGGAAAAATGACAGTCCAAAAAAAAATTTTTTCCAACTTTTTTCAATTTTACCCCCGTGGGATATATATTCTACCCACACACATTTGGAACTCTCCTGGGGTACCCTCACACATATTATTCCCTCATTTAGTGGATAATTTCACAAAAAAGTGAAATTTTCAAAAATTCTGAAAATTGGCTGAAAGCGACTAAATATGAAGGACTCATCGGGCTAATCGCTCTGGAGCTGAAATCGGAATGCTCACTGACATTTCCCCTATCTGAAAGTCTGATAAAGGCCGGAAAAATGACAGTCCAAAAAAAAATTTTTTTTCAACTTTTTTCAATTTTATCCCTGTGGGATATATATTCTACCCACACACATTTGGAACTCTCCTGGGGTACCCTCACACATATTATTCCCTCATATAGTGGATAATTTCACAAAAAAGTGAAATTTTCAAAAATTCTGAAAATTGGCTGAAAGCGACTAATTATGAAGGACTCATCGGGCGAATCGCTCTGGAACTAAAATGGGATCGCCCACTGACATTTCCCCTATCTGAAAGTCTGCTAAACGCCGGAAAAATGACTAAGTCCAAACAAAAATTTTTTTCAACTTTTTTCATTTTTACCCCCGTGGAATATATATATTCTACACACACACATTTGGAACTCTCCTGGGATACCCTCACACATATTATTCCCTCATTTAGTGGATACTTTCACAAAAAAGTGAAATTTTCAAAAATTCAGAAAATTGGCTGACAACGACTAAATATGAAGGACTCATCAGGCTAATCACTCTGGAACTGAAATTGGAATGCTCACTGACATTTCCCCTATCTGAAAGTCTGATAAACGCCGGAAAAATGACTAAGTCCAAAAAAAAATTTTTTTCAACTTTTTTCATTTTTCCCCCGTGGGATATTTATTCTACACACACACATTTGGAACTCTCCTGGGGTACCGTCACACATATTATTCCCTCATTTAGTGGATATTTTCACAAAAAAGTGAAATTTTCAAAAATTCAGAAAATTGGCTGAAAATGACTAAATATGAAGGACTCATCGGGCAAATCGCTCTGGAACTGAAATCGGAACGCTCACTGACATTTTCCCTATCTGAAAGTCTGATAAACGCCAGAATAATGACAGTCCAAAAACATTTTTTTTCAACTTTTTTCATTTTTACCCCCGTGGGATATATATTCTACTCACACACATTTGGAACTCTCCTGGGGTACCGTCACACATATTATTCCCTCATTTAGTGGATATTTTCACAAAAAAGTGAAATTTTCAAAAATTCAGAAAATTGGCTGAAAACGACTAAATATGAAGGACTCATCGGGCTAATCGCTCTGGAACTGAAATCGGAACGCCCACTGACATTTCCCCTATCTGAAAGTCTGATAAAGGCCGGAAAAATGACTAAGTCCAAAAAAATTTTTTTTCAACTTTTTTCAATTTTATCCCTGTGGGATATATATTCTACCCACACACATTTGGAACTCTCCTGGGGTACCCTCACACATATTATATCCTCATTTAGTGGATATTTTCACAAAAAAGTGAAATTTTCAAAAATTCAGAAAATTGGCTGAAAACGACTAAATATGAAGGACTCATTGGGCGAATCGCTTTGGAACTGAAATCGGAATGCTCACTGACATTTCCCCTATCTGAAAGTCTGATAAACGCCGGAAAAATGACAGTCCAAAAAAAAATTTTTTCCAACTTTTTTCAATTTTACCCCCGTGGGATATATATTCTACCCACACACATTTGGAACTCTCCTGGGGTACCCTCACACATATTATTCCCTCATTTAGTGGATAATTTCACAAAAAAGTGAAATTTTCAAAAATTCTGAAAATTGGCTGAAAGCGACTAAATATGAAGGACTCATCGGGCTAATCGCTCTGGAGCTGAAATCGGAATGCTCACTGACATTTCCCCTATCTGAAAGTCTGATAAAGGCCGGAAAAATGACAGTCCAAAAAAAAATTTTTTTTCAACTTTTTTCAATTTTACCCCCGTGGGATATATATTCTACCCACAAACATTTGGAACTCTACTGGGGTACCCTCACACATATTATTCCCTCATTTAGTGGATATTTTCACAAAAAAGTGAAATTTTCAAAAATTCAGAAAATTGTCTGAAAACGACTAAATATGATGGACTCATCGGGCTAATTGCTCTGGAACTGAAATCGGAATGCTCACTGACATTTCCCCTATCTGAAAGTCTGATAAACGCCGGAAAAATGACTAAGTCCAAAAAAAAATTTTTTTCAACTTTTTTCAATTTTACCCACGTGGGATATATATTCTACCCACACACATTTGGAACTCTCCTGGGGTACCCTCACACATATTATCCCCTCATTTAGTGGATATTTTCACAAAAAAGTGAAATTTTCAAAAATTCAGAAAATTGGCTGAAAATGACTAAATATGAAGGACTCATTGGGCGAATCGCTCTGGAACTGAAATCGGAATGCTCACTGACATTTCCCCTATCTGAAAGTCTGATAAACGCCGGAAAAATGACAGTCCAAAAAAAAATTTTTTCCAACTTTTTTCAATTTTACCCCCATGGGATATATATATTCTACACACACACATTTGGAACTCTCCTGGGATACCCTCACACATATTATTCCCTCATTTAGTGGATATTTTCACAAAAAAGTGAAATTTTCAAAAATTCTGAAAATTGGCTGACAATGACTAAATATGAAGGACTCATCAGGCAAATCGCTCTGGAACTGAAATTGGAATGCTCACTGACATTTCCCCTATCTGAAAGTCTGATAAACGCCGGAAAAATGTCTAAGTCCAAAAAAAAATTTTTTTCAACTTTTTTCAATTTTACCCCCGTGGGATATATATTCTACCCACACACATTTGGAACTCTCCTGGGGTACCCTCACACATATTATTCCCTCATTTAGTGGATAATTTCACAAAAAAGTGAAATTTTCAAAAATTCAGAAAATTGGCTGAAAGCGACTAATTATGAAGGACTCATCGGGCGAATCGCTCTGGAACTGAAATCGGAATGCTCACTGACATTTCCCCTATCTGAAAGTCTGATAAACGCCGGAAAAATGACTAAGTGCAAAAAAAATTTTTTTCAACTTTTTTCAATTTTACCCCCGTGGGATATATATTCTACCCACACACATTTGGAACTCTCCTGGGGTACCCTCACATATATTATCCCCTCATTTAGTGGATATTTTCACAAAAAAGTGAAATTTTCAAAAATTCAGAAAATTGGCTGAAAATGACTAAATATGAAGGACTCATCGGGCTAATCGCTCTGGAGCTGAAATCGGAATGCTCACTGACATTTCCCCTATCTGAAAGTCTGATAAAGGCCGGAAAAATGACAGTCCAAAAAAAAATTTTTTTCAACTTTTTTCAATTTTACCCCCGTGGGATATATATTCTACCCACACACATTTGGAACTCTCCTGGGGTACCCTCACACATATTATCCCCTCATTTAGTGGATATTTTCACAAAAAAGTGAAATTTTCAAAAATTCAGAAAATTGGCTGAAAACGACTAAATATGAAGGACTCATTGGGCGAATCGCTCTGGAAGTGAAATCGGAATGCTCACTGACATTTCCCCTATCTGAAAGTCTGATAAACGCCGGAAAAATGACAGTCCAAAAAAAAATTTTTTTTCAACTTTTTTCAATTTTACCCCCGTGGGATATATATTCTACCCACAAACATTTGGAACTCTACTGGGGTACCCTCACACATATTATTCCCTCATTTAGTGGATATTTTCACAAAAAAGTGAAATTTTCAAAAATTCAGAAAATTGTCTGAAAACGACTAAATATGATGGACTCATCGGGCTAATTGCTCTGGAACTGAAATCGGAATGCTCACTGACATTTCCCCTATCTGAAAGTCTGATAAACGCCGGAAAAATGACTAAGTCCAAAAAAAAATTTTTTTCAACTTTTTTCAATTTTACCCACGTGGGATATATATTCTACCCACACACATTTGGAACTCTCCTGGGGTACCCTCACACATATTATCCCCTCATTTAGTGGATATTTTCACAAAAAAGTGAAATTTTCAAAAATTCAGAAAATTGGCTGAAAATGACTAAATATGAAGGACTCATTGGGCGAATCGCTCTGGAACTGAAATCGGAATGCTCACTGACATTTCCCCTATCTGAAAGTCTGATAAACGCCGGAAAAATGACAGTCCAAAAAAAAATTTTTTCCAACTTTTTTCAATTTTACCCCCATGGGATATATATATTCTACACACACACATTTGGAACTCTCCTGGGGTACCCTCACACATATTATTCCCTCATTTAGTGGATATTTTCACAAAAAAGTGAAATTTTCAAAAATTCAGAAAATTGGCTGAAAATGACTAAATATGAAGGACTCATCGGGCGAATCGCTCTGGAACTAAAATGGGATCGCCCACTGACATTTCCCCTATCTGAAAGTTTGCTAAACGCCGGAAAAATGACTAAGTCCAAAAAAAAAGTTTTTTCAACTTTTTTCAATTTTATCCCTGTGGGATATATATTCTACTCACACACATTTGGAACTCTCCTGGGGTACCATCACACATATTATTCCCTCATTTAGTGGATATTTTCACAAAAAAGTGAAATTTTCAAATATTCAGAAAATTGGCTGAAAATGACTAAATATGAAGGACTCATCGGGCGAATCGCTCTGGAACTGAAATCGGAACGCTCACTGACATTTCCCCTATCTGAAATTCTGATAAACGCCGGAAAACTGACTAAGTCCAAAAAAAAAATTTTTTCAACTTTTTTAAATTTTACCCCCGTGGGATATATATTCTACCCACACACATTTGGAACTCTCCTGGGGTACCCTCACACATATTATTCCCTCATTTAGTGGATATTTTCACAAAAAAGTGAAATTTTCAACTATTCTGAACATTGGCTGAAAACGACTAAATATGAAGCACACATCGTGGTAATCGCTCTGGAACTGAAATCGGAATGCTCACTGACATTTCCACTATCTGAAAGCCTGATAAACGCCAGAAAAATGACTAAGTCCAAAAAAAAAATTTTTTCAACTTTTTTCATTTTTCCCCGTGGGATATTTATTCTACCCACACACATTTGGAACTCTCCTGGGGTACCCTCACACATATTATTCCCTCATTTAGTGGATAATTTCACAAAAAAGTGACATTTTCAAAAATTCTGAAAATTGGCTGAAAGCGACTAATTATGAAGGACTCATCGGGCGAATCGCTCTGGAACTGAAATCGGAATGCTCACTGACATTTCCCCTATCTGAAAGTCTGATAAACGCCGGAAAAATGACTAAGTGCAAAAAAATTTTTTTTCAACTTTTTTCAATTTTACCCCCGTGGGATATATATTCTACCCACACACATTTGGAACTCTCCTGGGGTACCCTCACATATATTATCCCCTCATTTAGTGGATATTTTCACAAAAAAGTGAAATTTTCAAAAATTCAGAAAATTGGCTGAAAATGACTAAATATGAAGGACTCATTGGGCGAATCGCTCTGGAACTGAAATCGGAATGCTCACTGACATTTCCCCTATCTGAAAGTCTGATAAAGGCCGGAAAAATGACAGTCCAAAAAAAAATTTTTTTCAACTTTTTTCAATTTTACCCCCGTGGGATATATATTCTACCCACACACATTTGGAACTCTCCTGGGGTACCCTCACACATATTATTCCCTCATTTAGTGCATATTTTCACAAAAAAAGTGAAGTTTTCAAAAATTCAGAAAATTGGCTGAAAACGACTAAATATGATGGACTCATCGGGCTAATTGCTCTGGAACTGAAATCGGAATGCTCACTGACATTTCCCCTATCTGAAAGTCTGATAAAGGCCGGAAAAATGACAGTCCAAAAAAAAATTTTTTTTCAACTTTTTTCAATTTTACCCCCGTGGGATATATATTCTACCCACAAACATTTGGAACTCTACTGGGGTACCCTCACACATATTATTCCCTCATTTAGTGGATATTTTCACAAAAAAGTGAAATTTTCAAAAATTCAGAAAATTGTCTGAAAACGACTAAATATGATGGACTCATCGGGCTAATTGCTCTGGAACTGAAATCGGAATGCTCACTGACATTTCCCCTATCTGAAAGTCTGATAAACGCCGGAAAAATGACTAAGTCCAAAAAAAAATTTTTTTCAACTTTTTTCAATTTTACCCACGTGGGATATATATTCTACCCACACACATTTGGAACTCTCCTGGGGTACCCTCACACATATTATCCCCTCATTTAGTGGATATTTTCACAAAAAAGTGAAATTTTCAAAAATTCAGAAAATTGGCTGAAAATGACTAAATATGAAGGACTCATTGGGCGAATCGCTCTGGAACTGAAATCGGAATGCTCACTGACATTTCCCCTATCTGAAAGTCTGATAAACGCCGGAAAAATGACAGTCCAAAAAAAAATTTTTTCCAACTTTTTTCAATTTTACCCCCATGGGATATATATATTCTACACACACACATTTGGAACTCTCCTGGGATACCCTCACACATATTATTCCCTCATTTAGTGGATATTTTCACAAAAAAGTGAAATTTTCAAAAATTCAGAAAATTGGCTGACAATGACTAAATATGAAGGACTCATCAGGCAAATCGCTCTGGAACTGAAATTGGAATGCTCACTGACATTTCCCCTATCTGAAAGTCTGATAAACGCCGGAAAAATGTCTAAGTCCAAAAAAAAATTTTTTTCAACTTTTTTCAATTTTACCCCCGTGGGATATATATTCTACCCACACACATTTGGAACTCTCCTGGGGTACCCTCACACATATTATTCCCTCATTTAGTGGATAATTTCACAAAAAAGTGAAATTTTCAAAAATTCAGAAAATTGGCTGAAAGCGACTAATTATGAAGGACTCATCGGGCGAATCGCTCTGGAACTGAAATCGGAATGCTCACTGACATTTCCCCTATCTGAAAGTCTGATAAACGCCGGAAAAATGACTAAGTGCAAAAAAAATTTTTTTCAACTTTTTTCAATTTTACCCCCGTGGGATATATATTCTACCCACACACATTTGGAACTCTCCTGGGGTACCCTCACATATATTATCCCCTCATTTAGTGGATATTTTCACAAAAAAGTGAAATTTTCAAAAATTCAGAAAATTGGCTGAAAATGACTAAATATGAAGGACTCATCGGGCTAATCGCTCTGGAGCTGAAATCGGAATGCTCACTGACATTTCCCCTATCTGAAAGTCTGATAAAGGCCGGAAAAATGACAGTCCAAAAAAAAATTTTTTTCAACTTTTTTCAATTTTACCCACGTGGGATATATATTCTACCCACACACATTTGGAACTCTCCTGGGGTACCCTCACACATATTATCCCCTCATTTAGTGGATATTTTCACAAAAAAGTGAAATTTTCAAAAATTCAGAAAATTGGCTGAAAACGACTAAATATGAAGGACTCATTGGGCGAATCGCTCTGGAACTGAAATCGGAATGCTCACTGACATTTCCCCTATCTGAAAGTCTGATAAACGCCGGAAAAATGACAGTCCAAAAAAAAATTTTTTCCAACTTTTTTCAATTTTACCCCCATGGGATATATATATTCTACACACACACATTTGGAACTCTCCTGGGATACCCTCACACATATTATTCCCTCATTTAGTGGATATTTTCACAAAAAAGTGAAATTTTCAAAAATTCAGAAAATTGGCTGACAACGACTAAATATGAAGGACTCATCGGGCTAATCGCTCTGGAACTGAAATTGGAATGCTCACTGACATTTCCCCTATCTGAAAGTCTGATAAACGCCGGAAAAATGTCTAAGTCCAAAAAAAAATTTTTTTCAACTTTTTTCAATTTTACCCCCGTGGGATATATATTCTACCCACACACATTTGGAACTCTCCTGGGGTACCGTCACACATATTATTCCCTCATTTAGTGGATTTTTTCACAAAAAAGTTAAATTTTCAAAAATTCAGAAAATTGGCTGAAAATGACTAAATATGAAGGTCTCATCGGGCGAATCGCTCTGGAACTGAAATCGGAATGCTCACTGACATTTCCCTTATCTGAAAGTCTGATAAACGCCGGAAAAATGACTAAGTCCAAAAAAAAATTTTTTTCAACTTTTTTCATTTTTCCCCTGTGGGATATTTATTCTACACACACACATTTGGAACTCTCCTGGGGTACCCTCACACATATTATTCCCTCATTTAGTGGATATTTTCACAAAAAAGTGAAATTTTCAAAAATTCAGAAAATTGGCTGAAAATGACTAAATATGAAGGACTCATCGGGCGAATCGCTCTGGAACTAAAATGGGATCGCCCACTGACATTTCCCCTATCTGAAAGTTTGCTAAACGCCGGAAAAATGACTAAGTCCAAAAAAAAAGTTTTTTCAACTTTTTTCAATTTTATCCCTGTGGGATATATATTCTACTCACACACATTTGGAACTCTCCTGGGGTACCATCACACATATTATTCCCTCATTTAGTGGATATTTTCACAAAAAAGTGAAATTTTCAAATATTCAGAAAATTGGCTGAAAATGACTAAATATGAAGGTCTCATCGGGCGAATCGCTCTGGAACTGAAATCGGAATGCTCACTGACATTTCCACTATCTGAAAGCCTGATAAACGCCAGAAAAATGACTAAGTCCAAAAAAAAAATTTTTTCAACTTTTTTCATTTTTCCCCGTGGGATATTTATTCTACCCACACACATTTGGAACTCTCCTGGGGTACCCTCACACATATTATTCCCTCATTTAGTGGATAATTTCACAAAAAAGTGACATTTTCAAAAATTCTGAAAATTGGCTGAAAGCGACTAATTATGAAGGACTCATCGGGCGAATCGCTCTGGAACTGAAATCGGAATGCTCACTGACATTTCCCCTATCTGAAAGTCTGATAAACGCCGGAAAAATGACTAAGTGCAAAAAAATTTTTTTTCAACTTTTTTCAATTTTACCCCCGTGGGATATATATTCTACCCACACACATTTGGAACTCTCCTGGGGTACCCTCACATATATTATCCCCACATTTAGTGGATATTTTCACAAAAAAGTGAAATTTTCAAAAATTCAGAAAATTGGCTGAAAATGACTAAATATGAAGGACTCATTGGGCGAATCGCTCTGGAACTGAAATCGGAATGCTCACTGACATTTCCCCTATCTGAAAGTCTGATAAAGGCCGGAAAAATGACAGTCCAAAAAAAAATTTTTTTCAACTTTTTTCAATTTTACCCCCGTGGGATATATATTCTACCCACACACATTTGGAACTCTCCTGGGGTACCCTCACACATATTATTCCCTCATTTAGTGCATATTTTCACAAAAAAAGTGAAGTTTTCAAAAATTCAGAAAATTGGCTGAAAACGACTAAATATGATGGACTCATGGGGCTAATTGCTCTGGAACTGAAATCGGAATGCTCACTGACATTTCCCCT
Source organism: Phyllobates terribilis (assembly GCF_046119375.1). Taxonomy (NCBI): domain Eukaryota; kingdom Metazoa; phylum Chordata; class Amphibia; order Anura; family Dendrobatidae; genus Phyllobates; species Phyllobates terribilis. Next base: position 1,323,622 of record NW_027363201.1, on the reverse strand, counting down.
TTCTGAAAGTCTGATAAACGCCAGAAAAATGACTAAGTCCAAAAAAAAATTTTTTTCAACTTTTTTCAATTTTACCCACGTGGGATATATATTCTACCCACACACATTTGGAACTCTCCTGGGGTACCCTCACACATATTATCCCCTCATTTAGTAGATATTTTCACAAAAAAGTGAAATTTTCAAAAATTCAGAAAATTGGCTGAAAACGACTAAATATGAAGGACTCATTGGGCGAATCGCTCTGGAACTGAAATCGGAATGCTCACTGACATTTCCCCTATCTGAAAGTCTGATAAACGCCGGAAAAATGACAGTCCAAAAAAAAATTTTTTTCCAACTTTTTTCAATTTTACCCCCGTGGGATATATATTCTACCCACACACATTTGGAACTCTCCTGGGGTACCCTCACACATATTATTTCCTCATTTAGTGGATATTTTCACAAAATAGTGAAATTTTCAAAAATTCAGAAAATTGGCTGACAACGACTAAATATGAAGGACTCATCAGGCTAATCGCTCTGGAACTGAAATTGGAATGCTCACTGACATTTCCCCTATCTGAAAGTCTGCTAAACGCCGGAAAAATGACTAAGTCCAAAAAAAAATTTTTTTCAACTTTTTTCAATTTTATCCCTGTGGGATATATATTCTACTCACACACATTTGGAACTCTCCTGGGGTACCGTCACACATATTATTCCCTCATTTAGTGGATATTTTCACAAAAAAGTGAAATTTTCAAAAATTCAGAAAATTGGCTGAAAATGACTAAATATGAAGGACTCATCGGGCGAATCGCTCTGGAACTGAAATCGGAATGCTCACTGACATTTCCCCTATCTGAAAGTCTGATAAACGCCGGAAAAATGACTAAGTGCAAAAAAATTTTTTTTCAACTTTTTTCAATTTTACCCCCGTGGGATATATATTCTACCCACACACATTTGGAACTCTCCTGGGGTACCCTCACATATATTATCCCCTCATTTAGTGGATATTTTCACAAAAAAGTGAAATTTTCAAAAATTCAGAAAATTGGCTGAAAATGACTAAATATGAAGGACTCATCGGGCTAATCGCTCTGGAGCTGAAATCGGAATGCTCACTGACATTTCCCCTATCTGAAAGTCTGATAAAGGCCGGAAAAATGACAGTCCAAAAAAAAATTTTTTTCAACTTTTTTCAATTTTACCCCCGTGGGATATATATTCTACCCACACACATTTGGAACTCTCCTGGGGTACCCTCACACATATTATCCCCTCATTTAGTGGATATTTTCACAAAAAAGTGAAATTTTCAAAAATTCAGAAAATTGGCTGAAAACGACTAAATATGAAGGACTCATTGGGCGAATCGCTCTGGAACTGAAATCGGAATGCTCACTGACATTTCCCCTATCTGAAAGTCTGATAAACGCCGGAAAAATGACAGTCCAAAAAAAAATTTTTTTTCAACTTTTTTCAATTTTACCCCCGTGGGATATATATTCTACCCACAAACATTTGGAACTCTACTGGGGTACCCTCACACATATTATTCCCTCATTTAGTGGATATTTTCACAAAAAAGTGAAATTTTCAAAAATTCAGAAAATTGTCTGAAAACGACTAAATATGATGGACTCATCGGGCTAATTGCTCTGGAACTGAAATCGGAATGCTCACTGACATTTCCCCTATCTGAAAGTCTGATAAACGCCGGAAAAATGACTAAGTCCAAAAAAAAATTTTTTTCAACTTTTTTCAATTTTACCCACGTGGGATATATATTCTACCCACACACATTTGGAACTCTCCTGGGGTACCCTCACACATATTATCCCCTCATTTAGTGGATATTTTCACAAAAAAGTGAAATTTTCAAAAATTCAGAAAATTGGCTGAAAATGACTAAATATGAAGGACTCATTGGGCGAATCGCTCTGGAACTGAAATCGGAATGCTCACTGACATTTCCCCTATCTGAAAGTCTGATAAACGCCGGAAAAATGACAGTCCAAAAAAAAATTTTTTCCAACTTTTTTCAATTTTACCCCCATGGGATATATATATTCTACACACACACATTTGGAACTCTCCTGGGATACCCTCACACATATTATTCCCTCATTTAGTGGATATTTTCACAAAAAAGTGAAATTTTCAAAAATTCAGAAAATTGGCTGACAACGACTAAATATGAAGGACTCATCGGGCTAATCGCTCTGGAACTGAAATTGGAATGCTCACTGACATTTCCTCTATCTGAAAGTCTGATAAACGCCGGAAAAATGTCTAAGTCCAAAAAAAAATTTTTTTCAACTTTTTTCAATTTTACCCCCGTGGGATATATATTCTACCCACACACATTTGGAACTCTCCTGGGGTACCGTCACACATATTATTCCCTCATTTAGTGGATATTTTCACAAAAAAGTTAAATTTTCAAAAATTCAGAAAATTGGCTGAAAATGACTAAATATGAAGGTCTCATCGGGCGAATCGCTCTGGAACTGAAATCGGAATGCTCACTGACATTTCCCTTATCTGAAAGTCTGATAAACGCCGGAAAAATGACTAAGTCCAAAAAAAAATTTTTTTCAACTTTTTTCATTTTTCCCCTGTGGGATATTTATTCTACACACACACATTTGGAACTCTCCTGGGGTACCCTCACACATATTATTCCCTCATTTAGTGGATATTTTCACAAAAAAGTGAAATTTTCAAAAATTCAGAAAATTGGCTGAAAATGACTAAATATGAAGGACTCATCGGGCGAATCGCTCTGGAACTAAAATGGGATCGCCCACTGACATTTCCCCTATCTGAAAGTTTGCTAAACGCCGGAAAAATGACTAAGTCCAAAAAAAAAGTTTTTTCAACTTTTTTCAATTTTATCCCTGTGGGATATATATTCTACTCACACACATTTGGAACTCTCCTGGGGTACCATCACACATATTATTCCCTCATTTAGTGGATATTTTCACAAAAAAGTGAAATTTTCAAATATTCAGAAAATTGGCTGAAAATGACTAAATATGAAGGACTCATCGGGCGAATCGCTCTGGAACTGAAATCGGAACGCTCACTGACATTTCCCCTATCTGAAATTCTGATAAACGCCGGAAAACTGACTAAGTCCAAAAAAAAAATTTTTTCAACTTTTTTAAATTTTACCCCCGTGGGATATATATTCTACCCACACACATTTGGAACTCTCCTGGGGTACCCTCACACATATTATTCCCTCATTTAGTGGATATTTTCACAAAAAAGTGAAATTTTCAACTATTCTGAACATTGGCTGAAAACGACTAAATATGAAGCACACATCGTGGTAATCGCTCTGGAACTGAAATCGGAATGCTCACTGACATTTCCACTATCTGAAAGCCTGATAAACGCCAGAAAAATGACTAAGTCCAAAAAAAAAATTTTTTCAACTTTTTTCATTTTTCCCCGTGGGATATTTATTCTACCCACACACATTTGGAACTCTCCTGGGGTACCCTCACACATATTATTCCCTCATTTAGTGGATAATTTCACAAAAAAGTGACATTTTCAAAAATTCTGAAAATTGGCTGAAAGCGACTAATTATGAAGGACTCATCGGGCGAATCGCTCTGGAACTGAAATCGGAATGCTCACTGACATTTCCCCTATCTGAAAGTCTGATAAACGCCGGAAAAATGACTAAGTGCAAAAAAATTTTTTTTCAACTTTTTTCAATTTTACCCCCGTGGGATATATATTCTACCCACACACATTTGGAACTCTCCTGGGGTACCCTCACATATATTATCCCCTCATTTAGTGGATATTTTCACAAAAAAGTGAAATTTTCAAAAATTCAGAAAATTGGCTGAAAATGACTAAATATGAAGGACTCATTGGGCGAATCGCTCTGGAACTGAAATCGGAATGCTCACTGACATTTCCCCTATCTGAAAGTCTGATAAAGGCCGGAAAAATGACAGTCCAAAAAAAAATTTTTTTCAACTTTTTTCAATTTTACCCCCGTGGGATATATATTCTACCCACACACATTTGGAACTCTCCTGGGGTACCCTCACACATATTATTCCCTCATTTAGTGCATATTTTCACAAAAAAAGTGAAGTTTTCAAAAATTCAGAAAATTGGCTGAAAACGACTAAATATGATGGACTCATCGGGCTAATTGCTCTGGAACTGAAATCGGAATGCTCACTGACATTTCCCCTATCTGAAAGTCTGATAAACGCCAGAAAAATGACTAAGTCCAAAAAAAATTTTTTTTCAACTTTTTTCAATTTTACCCACGTGGGATATATATTCTACCCACACACATTTGGAACTCTCCTGGGGTACCCTCACACATATTATCCCCTCATTTAGTAGATATTTTCACAAAAAAGTGAAATTTTCAAAAATTCAGAAAATTGGCTGAAAACGACTAAATATGAAGGACTCATTGGGCGAATCGCTCTGGAACTGAAATCGGAATGCTCACTGACATTTCCCCTATCTGAAAGTCTGATAAACGCCGGAAAAATGACAGTCCAAAAAAAAATTTTTTCCAACTTTTTTCAATTTTACCCCCGTGGGATATATATTCTACCCACACACATTTGGAACTCTCCTGGGGTACCCTCACACATATTATTTCCTCATTTAGTGGATATTTTCACAAAATAGTGAAATTTTCAAAAATTCTGAAAATTGGCTGAAAGCGACTAAATATGAAGGACTCATCGGGCTAATCGCTCTGGAGCTGAAATCGGAATGCTCACTGACATTTCCCCTATCTGAAAGTCTGATAAAGGCCGGAAAAATGACAGTCCAAAAAAAAATTTTTTTTCAACTTTTTTCAATTTTACCCCCGTGGGATATATATTCTACCCACAAACATTTGGAACTCTACTGGGGTACCCTCACACATATTATTCCCTCATTTAGTGGATATTTTCACAAAAAAGTGAAATTTTCAAAAATTCAGAAAATTGTCTGAAAACGACTAAATATGATGGACTCATCGGGCTAATTGCTCTGGAACTGAAATCGGAATGCTCACTGACATTTCCCCTATCTGAAAGTCTGATAAACGCCGGAAAAATGACTAAGTCCAAAAAAAAATTTTTTTCAACTTTTTTCAATTTTACCCACGTGGGATATATATTCTACCCACACACATTTGGAACTCTCCTGGGGTACCCTCACACATATTATCCCCTCATTTAGTGGATATTTTCACAAAAAAGTGAAATTTTCAAAAATTCAGAAAATTGGCTGAAAATGACTAAATATGAAGGACTCATTGGGCGAATCGCTCTGGAACTGAAATCGGAATGCTCACTGACATTTCCCCTATCTGAAAGTCTGATAAACGCCGGAAAAATGACAGTCCAAAAAAAAATTTTTTCCAACTTTTTTCAATTTTACCCCCATGGGATATATATATTCTACACACACACATTTGGAACTCTCCTGGGATACCCTCACACATATTATTCCCTCATTTAGTGGATATTTTCACAAAAAAGTGAAATTTTCAAAAATTCAGAAAATTGGCTGACAATGACTAAATATGAAGGACTCATCAGGCAAATCGCTCTGGAACTGAAATTGGAATGCTCACTGACATTTCCCCTATCTGAAAGTCTGATAAACGCCGGAAAAATGTCTAAGTCCAAAAAAAAATTTTTTTCAACTTTTTTCAATTTTACCCCCGTGGGATATATATTCTACCCACACACATTTGGAACTCTCCTGGGGTACCCTCACACATATTATTCCCTCATTTAGTGGATAATTTCACAAAAAAGTGAAATTTTCAAAAATTCAGAAAATTGGCTGAAAGCGACTAATTATGAAGGACTCATCGGGCGAATCGCTCTGGAACTGAAATCGGAATGCTCACTGACATTTCCCCTATCTGAAAGTCTGATAAACGCCGGAAAAATGACTAAGTGCAAAAAAAATTTTTTTCAACTTTTTTCAATTTTACCCCCGTGGGATATATATTCTACCCACACACATTTGGAACTCTCCTGGGGTACCCTCACATATATTATCCCCTCATTTAGTGGATATTTTCACAAAAAAGTGAAATTTTCAAAAATTCAGAAAATTGGCTGAAAATGACTAAATATGAAGGACTCATCGGGCTAATCGCTCTGGAGCTGAAATCGGAATGCTCACTGACATTTCCCCTATCTGAAAGTCTGATAAAGGCCGGAAAAATGACAGTCCAAAAAAAAATTTTTTTCAACTTTTTTCAATTTTACCCACGTGGGATATATATTCTACCCACACACATTTGGAACTCTCCTGGGGTACCCTCACACATATTATCCCCTCATTTAGTGGATATTTTCACAAAAAAGTGAAATTTTCAAAAATTCAGAAAATTGGCTGAAAACGACTAAATATGAAGGACTCATTGGGCGAATCGCTCTGGAACTGAAATCGGAATGCTCACTGACATTTCCCCTACCTGAAAGTCTGATAAACGGCGGAAAAATGACAGTCCAAAAAAAAATTTTTTCCAACTTTTTTCAATTTTACCCCCGTGGGATATATATTCTACCCACACACATTTGGAACTCTCCTGGGGTACCCTCACACATATTATTCCCTCATTTAGTGGATAATTTCACAAAAAAGTGAAATTTTCAAAAATTCTGAAAATTGGCTGAAAGCGACTAAATATGAAGGACTCATCGGGCTAATCGCTCTGGAGCTGAAATCGGAATGCTCACTGACATTTCCCCTATCTGAAAGTCTGATAAAGGCCGGAAAAATGACAGTCCAAAAAAAAATTTTTTTTCAACTTTTTTCAATTTTACCCCCGTGGGATATATATTCTACCCACAAACATTTGGAACTCTACTGGGGTACCCTCACACATATTATTCCCTCATTTAGTGGATATTTTCACAAAAAAGTGAAATTTTCAAAAATTCAGAAAATTGTCTGAAAACGACTAAATATGATGGACTCATCGGGCTAATTGTTCTGGAACTGAAATCGGAATGCTCACTGACATTTCCCCTATCTGAAAGTCTGATAAACGCCGGAAAAATGACTAAGTCCAAAAAAAAATTTTTTTCAACTTTTTTCAATTTTACCCACGTGGGATATATATTCTACCCACACACATTTGGAACTCTCCTGGGGTACCCTCACACATATTATCCCCTCATTTAGTGGATATTTTCACAAAAAAGTGAAATTTTCAAAAATTCAGAAAATTGGCTGAAAATGACTAAATATGAAGGACTCATCAGGCGAATCGCTCTGGAACTGAAATCGGAATGCTCACTGACATTTCCCCTATCTGAAAGTCTGATAAACGCCGGAAAAATGACAGTCCAAAAAAAAATTTTTTCCAACTTTTTTCAATTTTACCCCCATGGGATATATATATTCTACACACACACATTTGGAACTCTCCTGGGATACCCTCACACATATTATTCCCTCATTTAGTGGATATTTTCACAAAAAAGTGAAATTTTCAAAAATTCAGAAAATTGGCTGACAACGACTAAATATGAAGGACTCATCGGGCTAATCGCTCTGGAACTGAAATTGGAATGCTCACTGACATTTCCCCTATCTGAAAGTCTGATAAACGCCGGAAAAATGTCTAAGTCCAAAAAAAAATTTTTTTCAACTTTTTTCAATTTTACCCCCGTGGGATATATATTCTACCCACACACATTTGGAACTCTCCTGGGGTACCGTCACACATATTATTCCCTCATTTAGTGGATATTTTCACAAAAAAGTTAAATTTTCAAAAATTCAGAAAATTGGCTGAAAATGACTAAATATGAAGGTCTCATCGGGCGAATCGCTCTGGAACTGAAATCGGAATGCTCACTGACATTTCCCTTATCTGAAAGTCTGATAAACGCCGGAAAAATGACTAAGTCCAAAAAAAAATTTTTTTCAACTTTTTTCATTTTTCCCCTGTGGGATATTTATTCTACACACACACATTTGGAACTCTCCTGGGGTACCCTCACACATATTATTCCCTCATTTAGTGGATATTTTCACAAAAAAGTGAAATTTTCAAAAATTCAGAAAATTGGCTGAAAATGACTAAATATGAAGGACTCATCGGGCGAATCGCTCTGGAACTAAAATGGGATCGCCCACTGACATTTCCCCTATCTGAAAGTTTGCTAAACGCCGGAAAAATGACTAAGTCCAAAAAAAAAGTTTTTTCAACTTTTTTCAATTTTATCCCTGTGGGATATATATTCTACTCACACACATTTGGAACTCTCCTGGGGTACCATCACACATATTATTCCCTCATTTAGTGGATATTTTCACAAAAAAGTGAAATTTTCAAATATTCAGAAAATTGGCTGAAAATGACTAAATATGAAGGTCTCATCGGGCGAATTGCTCTGGAACTGAAATCGGAATGCTCACTGACATTTCCACTATCTGAAAGCCTGATAAACGCCAGAAAAATGACTAAGTCCAAAAAAAAAATTTTTTCAACTTTTTTCATTTTTCCCCGTGGGATATTTATTCTACCCACACACATTTGGAACTCTCCTGGGGTACCCTCACACATATTATTCCCTCATTTAGTGGATAATTTCACAAAAAAGTGACATTTTCAAAAATTCTGAAAATTGGCTGAAAGCGACTAATTATGAAGGACTCATCGGGCGAATCGCTCTGGAACTGAAATCGGAATGCTCACTGACATTTCCCCTATCTGAAAGTCTGATAAACGCCGGAAAAATGACTAAGTGCAAAAAAATTTTTTTTCAACTTTTTTCAATTTTACCCCCGTGGGATATATATTCTACCCACACACATTTGGAACTCTCCTGGGGTACCCTCACATATATTATCCCCTCATTTAGTGGATATTTTCACAAAAAAGTGAAATTTTCAAAAATTCAGAAAATTGGCTGAAAATGACTAAATATGAAGGACTCATTGGGCGAATCGCTCTGGAACTGAAATCGGAATGCTCACTGACATTTCCCCTATCTGAAAGTCTGATAAAGGCCGGAAAAATGACAGTCCAAAAAAAAATTTTTTTCAACTTTTTTCAATTTTACCCCCGTGGGATATATATTCTACCCACACACATTTGGAACTCTCCTGGGGTACCCTCACACATATTATTCCCTCATTTAGTGCATATTTTCACAAAAAAAGTGAAGTTTTCAAAAATTCAGAAAATTGGCTGAAAACGACTAAATATGATGGACTCATGGGGCTAATTGCTCTGGAACTGAAATCGGAATGCTCACTGACATTTCCCCTTTCTGAAAGTCTGATAAACGCCAGAAAAATGACTAAGTCCAAAAAAAAATTTTTTTCAACTTTTTTCAATTTTACCCACGTGGGATATATATTCTACCCACACACATTTGGAACTCTCCTGGGGTACCCTCACACATATTATCCCCTCATTTAGTAGATATTTTCACAAAAAAGTGAAATTTTCAAAAATTCAGAAAATTGGCTGAAAACGACTAAATATGAAGGACTCATTGGGCGAATCGCTCTGGAACTGAAATCGGAATGCTCACTGACATTTCCCCTATCTGAAAGTCTGATAAACGCCGGAAAAATGACAGTCCAAAAAAAAATTTTTTCCAACTTTTTTCAATTTTACCCCCGTGGGATATATATTCTACCCACACACATTTGGAACTCTCCTGGGGTACCCTCACACATATTATTTCCTCATTTAGTGGATATTTTCACAAAATAGTGAAATTTTCAAAAATTCAGAAAATTGGCTGACAACGACTAAATATGAAGGACTCATCAGGCTAATCGCTCTGGAACTGAAATTGGAATGCTCACTGACATTTCCCCTATCTGAAAGTCTGCTAAACGCCGGAAAAATGACTAAGTCCAAAAAAAAATTTTTTTCAACTTTTTTCAATTTTATCCCTGTGGGATATATATTCTACTCACACACATTTGGAACTCTCCTGGGGTACCGTCACACATATTATTCCCTCATTTAGTGGATATTTTCACAAAAAAGTGAAATTTTCAAAAATTCAGAAAATTGGCTGAAAATGAGTAAATATGAAGGACTCATCGGGCGAATCGCTCTGGAACTGAAATCGGAATGCTCACTGACATTTCCCCTATCTGAAAGTCTGATAAACGCCGGAAAAATGACTAAGTCCAAAAAAAAATTTTTTTTCAACTTTTTTCATTTTTACCCCCATGGGATATATATTCTACCCACAAACATTTGGAACTCTCCTGGGGTACCCTCACACATTTTATTCCCTCATTTAGTGGATATTTTCACAAAAAAGTGAAATTTTCAAAAATTCTGAAAATTGGCTGAAAATGACTAAATATGAAGGAATCATTGGGCGAATCGCTCTGGAACTGAAATCGGAATGCTCACTGACATTTCCCCTATCTGAAAGTCTGATAAAGGCCGGAAAAATGACAGTCCAAAAAAAAATTTTTTTCAACTTTTTTCAATTTTACCCCCGTTGGATATATATTCTACCCACACACATTTGGAACTCTCCTGGGGTACCCTCACACATATTATTCCCTCATTTAGTGCATATTTTCACAAAAAAAGTGAAGTTTTCAAAAATTCAGAAAATTGGCTGAAAACGACTAAATATGATGGACTCATCGGGCTAATTGCTCTGGAACTAAAATGGGATCGCCCACTGACATTTCCCCTATCTGAAAGTCTGCTAAACGCCGGAAAAATGACTAAGTCCAAAAAAAAATTTTTTTCAACTTTTTTCAATTTTATCCCTGTGGGATATATATTCTACTCACACACATTTGGAACTCTCCTGGGGTACCGTCACACATATTATTCCCTCATTTAGTGGATATTTTCACAAAAAAGTGAAATTTTCAAAAATTCAGAAAATTGTCTGAAAACGACAAAATATGAAGGACTCATCGGGCGAATCGCTCTGGAACTGAAATCGGAATGCTCACTGACATTTCCCCTATCTGAATGTCTGATAAACGCCGGAAAAATGACAAAGTCCAAAAAAAATTTTTTTTAAACTTTTTTCAATTTTACCCCCGTGGGATATATATTCTACCCACAAACATTTGGAACTCTCCTGGGGTACCCTCACACATATTATTCCCTCATTTAGTGGATAATTTCACAAAAAAGTGAAATTTTCAAAAATTCTGAAAATTGGCTGAAAGCGACTAATTATGAAGGACTCATCGGGCGAATCGCTCTGGAACTAAAATGGGATCGCCCACTGACATTTCCCCTATCTGAAAGTCTGCTAAATGCCGGAAAAATGACTAAGTCCAAAAAAAAATTTTTTTCAACTTTTTTCAATTTTATCCCTGTGGGATATATATTCTACTCACACACATTTGGAACTCTCCTGGGGTACCGTCACACATATTATTCCCTCATTTAGTGGATATTTTCACAAAAAAGTGAAATTTTCAAAAATTCAGAAAATTGGCTGACAACGACTAAATATGAAGGACTCATCAGGCTATTCGCTCTGGAACTGAAATCGGAATGCTCACTGACATTTCCCCTATCTGAAAGTCTGATAAACGCCGGAAAAATGACTAAGTCCAAAAAAAAATTTTTTTCAACTTTTTTCAATTTTACCCCCGTGGGATATATATTCTACCCACACACATTTGGAACTCTCCTGGGGTACCCTCACACATATTATTCCCTCATTTAGTGGATAATGTCACAAAAAAGTGAAATTTTCAAAAATTCTGAAAATTGGCTGAAAGCGACTAATTATGAAGGACTCATCGGGCGAATCGCTCTGGAACTAAAATGGGATCGCCCACTGACATTTCCCCTATCTGAAAGTTTGCTAAACGCCGGAAAAATGACTAAGTCCAAAAAAAAAGTTTTTTCAACTTTTTTCAATTTTATCCCTGTGGGATATATATTCTACCCACACACATTTGGAACTCTCCTGGGGTACCGTCACACATATTATTCCCTCATTTATTGCATATTTTCACAAAAAAGTGAAATTTTCTAAAATTCAGAAAATTGGCTGAAAACGACTAAATATGAAGGACTCATCGGGCTAATCGCTCTGGAACTGAAATCGGAACGCTCACTGACATTTCCCCTATCTGCTAGTCTGATAAACGCCGGAAAAATGACTAAGTCCAAAAAAAAATGTTTTTTCAACTTTTTTCAATTTTACCCCCGTGGGATATATATTCTACCCACACACATTTGGAACTCTCCTGGGGTACCCTCACACATATTATTCCCTCATTTAGTGGATATTTTCACATAAAAGTGAAATTTTCAAAAATTCAGAAAATTGGCTGAAAATGACTAAATATGAAGGACTCATCATGCGAATCACTCTGGAACTGAAATCGGAACGCTCACTGACATTTCCCCTATCTGCTAGTCTGATAAACGCCGGAAAAATGACTAAGTCCAAAAAAAAATTTTTTTTCAACTTTTTTCAATTTTGTCCCCGTGGGATATATATTCTACCCACACACATTTAGAACTCTCCTGGGGTACTCTCACACATATTATTCCCTCATTTAGTGGATATTTTCACAAAAAAGTAAAATTTTCAAAAATTCAGAAAATTGGCTGAAAATGACTAAATATGAAGGACTCATCATGCGAATCACTCTGGAACTGAAATCGGAACGCTCACTGACATTTCCCCTATCTGCTAGTCTGATAAACGCCGGAAAAATGACTAAGTCCAAAAAAAAATTTTTTTTCAACTTTTTTCAATTTTGTCCCCGTGGGATATATATTCTACCCACACACATTTAGAACTCTCCTGGGGTACTCTCACACATATTATTCCCTCATTTAGTGGATATTTTCACAAAAAAGTAAAATTTTCAAAAATTCAGAAAATTGGCTGAAAACGACTAAATATGAAGGACTCATCGGGTGAATCTCTCTGGAACTGAAATCGGAACGCTCACTGACAGTTCCCCTATCTGAAAGTCTGATAAACGCCAGAAAAATGACTAAGTCCCAAAAAAATTTTTTTTAAACTTTTTTCAATTTTACCCCCGTGGGATATATATTCTACCCACAAACATTTGGAACTCTCCTGGGGTACCGTCACACATATTATTCCCTCATTTAGTGGATATTTTCACAAAAAAGTGAAATCTCCAAACTTCAGAAAATTGGCTGAAAACGACTAAATATGAAGGACTCATCGGGCTAATCGCTCTGGAACTGAAATCGGAATGCTCACTGACATTTCCCCTATCTGAAAGTCTGATAAACTCCGGAAAAATGACTAAGTCCCCAAAAAAAAATTTTTCAACTTTTTTTCAATTTTACTCATGTGGATATATATTGTACCCACAAACATTTGGAACTCTCCTGGGGTACCCTCACACATATTATTCCCTCATTTAGTGGATATTTTCACAAAAAAGCGAAATTTTCTAAAATTCAGAAAATTGGCTGAAAACGACTAAATATGTAGGACTCATCGGGCTAATCGCTCTGGAACTGAAATCGGAACGCTCACTGACATTTCCCCTATCTGCTAGTCTGATAAACGCCGGAAAAATGACTAAGTCCAAAAAAAAATGTTTTTTCAACTTTTTTCAATTTTACCCCCGTGGGATATATATTCTACCCACACACATTTGGAACTCTCCTGGGGTAACCTCACACATATTATTCCCTCATTTACTGGATATTTTCACATAAAAGTGAAATTTTCAAAAATTCAGAAAATTGGCTGAAAATGACTAAATATGAAGGACTCATCGGGCGAATCACTCTGGAACTGAAATCGGAACGCCCATTGACATTTCCCCTATCTGAAAGTCTGATAAACGCCGGAAAAATGACCAAGTCCAAAAAAAATTTTTTTAAACTTTTTTAATTTTTACCCCTGTGGGATATATATTCTACCCACACACATTTGGAACTCTCCTGGGGTACCCTCAAGCATATTATTCCCTCATTTAGTAGATATTTTCACAAAAAAGTGAAATTTTCAAAAATTCAGAAAATTTTCTGAAAACGACTAAGTATGAAGGACTCATCGGGCTAATCACTCTGGAACTGAAATCGGAACGCCCATTGACATTTCCCCTATCTGAAAGTCTGATAAACACCGGAAAAATGACTAGGTCCAAAAAAAAATTTTTTAAACTTTTTTCAATTTTACCCCCGTGGGATATATATTGTACCCACACACATTTGGAATTCTCCTGGGGTACCCTCACACATATTATTACCTCATTTAGTGGATATTTTCACAAAAAAAGTGAAATTTTAAAAAATTCTGAAAATTTCTGAAAACGACTAAATATGAAGGACACATCGGGCTAATCGCTCTGGAACTGAAATCGGAATGCTCACTGACATTTCCCCTATCTGAAAGTCTGATAAACTCCGGAAAAATGACTAAGTCCCCCCAAAAAATTTTTTCAACTTTTTTCAATTTTACCCATGTGGATATATATTCTACCCACACACATTTGGAACTCTCCTGGGGTACCCTCACGCATATTATTCCCTCATTTAGTAGATATTTTCACAAAAAAGTGAAATTTTTAAAAATTCAGAAAATTGGCTGAAAATGAGTAAATATGAAGGTCTCATCGGGCGAATCGCTCTGGAACTGAAATCGGAAAGCTCACTGACATTTCCCCTATCTGAAAGACGGATAAACGCTGGAAAATGACAGTCCAAAAAAAAATTTTTTTTCAACTTTTTTCAATTTTGCCCCCGTGGGATATATATTCAACCCACACACATTTGGAACTCTCCTGGGGTACCCTCACACATATTATTCCCTCATATAGTGGATATTTTCACAAAAAAGTGAAATTTTCAAAAATTCAGAAAATTGGCTGAAAACGACTAAATATGAAGGACTCATCGGGCGAATCGCTCTGGAACTGAAATCGGAACGCTCACTGACATTTCCCCTATCTGAAAGTCTGATAAACGCCGGAAAAATGACTAAGTCCAAAAACCATTTTTTTTCAACTTTTTTCAATTTTACCCCCGTGGGATATATATTCTACCCACAAACATTTGGAACTCTCCTGGGGTACCCTCACACATATTATTCCCTCATTTAGTGGATATTTTCACAAAAAAGTGACATTTTCAAAAATTCAGAAAATTGGCTGAAAACGACTAAATATGAAGGACTCATTGGGCGAATCGCTCTGGAACTGAAATCGGAACACTCACTGACATTTCCCCTATCTGAAAGTCTGATAAAAGCCGAAAAAATGACAAAGTCCTAAAAAAAATTTTTTTTCAATTTTTTCAATTTTACCCCTGTGGGATATATATTCTACCTACAAACATTTGGAACTCTCCGGGGGTACCCTCACACATATTATTCCCTCATTTAGTGGATATTTTCACAAAAAAGTGAAATTTTCAAAAATTCAGAAAATTGGCTGAAAACTTCTAAGTATGAAGGACTCATCGGGCCAATCGCTCTGGAACTGAAATCGGAATGCCCACTGACATTTCCCCAATCTGAAAGTCTGATAAACGCCGGAAAAAGGACTAAGTCCAAAAAAAAAATTTTTTCAACTTTTTTCAATTTTACCCCCGTGGGATATATATTCTACCCACAAACATTTGGAACTCTCCTGGGGTACCCTCACACATATTATTCCCTCATTTAGTGGATATTTTCACAAAAAAGTGAAATTTCCAAACTTCAGAAAATTGGCTGAAAACGACTAAATATGATGGACTCATCGGGCGAATCGCTCTGGAACTGAAATCGGAACGCTCACTGACATTTCCCCTATCTGAAAGTCTGATAAACGCCGGAAAAATGACCAAGTCCAAAAAAAATTTTTTTAAACTTTTTTAATTTTTACCCCTGTGGGATATATATTCTACCCACACACATTTGGAACTCTCCTGGGGTACCCTCACACATATTATTCCCTCATTTAGTGGATATTTTCACAAAAAAGTGAAATTTTCAAAAATTCAGAAAATTTCTGAAAACGACTAAATATGAAGGACACATCGGGCGAATCGCTCTGGAACTGAAATCGGAACGCTCACTGACATTTCCCCTATCTGAAAGTCTGATAAACGCCGGAAAATGACTAAGTCCCCCCAAAAATTTTTTTCAACTTTTTTTAGTTTTACCCACGTGGGATATATATTCTACCCACACACATTTGGAACTCTCCTGGCCTACCCTCACACATATTATTCCCTCATTTAGTGGATATTTTCACAAAAAAGTGAAATTTTCAAAAATTCTGAAAATTGGGAGAATCGCTCTGGAACTTAAATCGGAACGCTCACTGACATTTCCCCTATCTGAAAGTCTGATAAACGCGGGAAAAATGACTAAGTCCAAAAAAAAATTTTTTCAACTTTTTTCAATTTTACCCCCGTGGGATATATATTCTACCCACACACATTTGGAACTCTCCTGGGGTTCCCTCACACATATTATTCCCTCATTTAGTGGATATTTTCACAAAAAAGTGAAATTTTCAAAAATTCAGAAAATTGGCTGAAAACTACTAAATATGAAGGACTCATCGGGCGAGTCGCTCTGGAACTGAAATCGGAACTCTCACTGACATTTCCCCTATCTGAAAGTCTGATAAACGCTGAAAAAATGACTAAGTCCGAAAAAAAAATGTTTTCACCTTTTTTCAATTTTACCCCCGTGGGATATATATTCTACCCGCACACATTTGGAACTCTCCTGGGGTACCCTCAAACATATTTATTCCCTCATTTAGTGGATATTTTCACAAAAAAGTGAAATTTTCAAAAATTCAGAAAATTGGCTGAAAACGACTAAATATGAAGGACTCATCGGGCGAATCGCTCTGGACTGAAATCGGAATGCTCACTGACATTTCCCCTATCTGAAAGTCTGATAAACACCGGAAAAATGACTAAGTCCACAAAAAATTTTTTTCAACTTTTTTCAATTTTACCCCCGTGGGATATATATTCTACCCACACACATTTGGAACTCTCCTGGGGTACCCTCACACATATTATTCCCTCATTTAGTGGATATTTTCACAAAAAAGTGAAATTTTTAAAAATTCTGAAAATTGGCTGAAAATTACTAAATATGAAGGACTCATCGGACGAATCGCTCTGGAACTGAAATGGGAACGCTCACTGACATTTCTCCTATCTGAAAGTCTGATAAAAGCCGAAAAAATGACAAAGTCCTAAAAAAAATTTTTTTTCAATTTTTTCAATTTTACCCCCGTGGGATATATATTCTACCTACAAACATTTGGAACTCTCCTGGGGTACCCTCACACATATTATTCCCTCATTTAGTGGATATTTTCACAAAAAAGTGAAATTTTCAAAAATTCAGAAAATTGGCTGAAAACTACTAAATATGAAGGACTCATCGGGCGAATCACTCTGGAACTGAAATCGGAACGCTCACTGACATTTCCCCTATCTGAAAGTCTGATAAACGCCGGAGAAATGACTAAGTCCAATAAAAAAATTTTTCAACTTTTTTCAATTTTACCCCCGTGGAATATATATTCTACCCACACACATTTGGAACTCTCCTGGGGTACCCTCACATATATTATTGCCTCATTTAGTGGATATTTTCACAAAAAAGTGAAATTTTCAAAAATTCAGAAAAGTGGCTGAAAACGCCTAAATATGAAGGACTCATCGGGCGAATCACTCTGGAACTGAAATCGGAATGGTCACTGACATTTCCCCTATCTGAAAGTCTGATAAATGCCGGAAATATAATTAAGTCCAAAAAAAAATTTTTTCAACTTTTTTCAATTTTACCCCCGTGGGATATATATTCTACCCACACACATTTGGAACTCTCCTGGGGTACGCTCACAAATATTTATTCCCTCATTTAGTGGATATTTTCACAAAAAAGTGAAATTTTCAAAAATTCAGAAAATTGGCTGAAAACGACTAAATATGAAGGACTCATCGGGCGAGTCGCTCTGGAACTGAAATCGGAATGCTCACTGACATTTCCCCTATCTGAAAGTCTGATAAACGCTGAAAAAATGACTAAGTCCGAAAAAAAAATGTTTTCACCTTTTTTCAATTTTACCCCCGTGGGATATATATTCTACCCACACACATTTGGAACTCTCCTGGGGTACCCTCACACATATTATTCCCTCATTTAGTGGATATTTTCACAAAAAAAGTGAAATTTTAAAAAATTCAGAAAAGTGGCTGAAAATAACTAAATATGAACAACTCATCGGGCGAATCGCTCTGGAACTGAAATCAGAACGCTCACTGACATTTCCCCTAACTGAAAGTCTTATAAACGCCGGAAAAATGACTAAGTCCCAAAAAAAATTTTTTTCAACTTTTTTCAATTTTACCCCAGTGGGATATATATTCTACCCATATACATTTGGAACTCTCCTGGGGTACCCTCACACATATTATTCCCTCATTTAGTGGATATTTTCACAAAAAAGTGAAATTTTCAAAAATTCTGAAAATTGGCTGAAAATGACTAAATATGAAGGACTCATCAGGCGAATCGCTCTGGGACTGAAATCGGTATGCTCACTGACATTTCCCCTATCTGAAAGTCTGATAAACGCTGGAGAAATGACTAAGTCCAATAAAAAAATTTTTCAACTTTTTTCAATTTTACCCCCGTGGGATATATATTCTACCCACACACATTTGGAACTCTCCTGGGGTACCCTCACACATATTATTCCCTCATTTAGTGGATATTTTCACAAAAAAGTGAAATTTTCAAAAATTCAGAAAATTGGCTGAAAACGACTAAATATGAAGGACTCATCGGGCGAATCGCTCTGGAACTGAAATCGGAACGCTCACTGACATTTCCCCTATCTGAAAGTCTGATAAACGCTGAAAAAATGACTAAGTCCGAAAAAAAATGTTTTCACCTTTTTCAATTTTACCCCCGTGGGATATATATTCTACCCACACGCATTTGGAACTCTCCTGTTGTACCTGCACACATATTATTCCCTCATTTAGTGGATATTTTCACAAAAAAGTGAAATTTTCAAAAATTCAGAAAATTGGCTGAAAATAACTAAATATGAAGGACTCATCAGGCGAATCGCTCTGGAACTGAAAACGGAATGCTCACTGACATTTCCCCTATCTGAAAGTCTGATAAACGCTGGAGAAATGACTAAGTCCAATAAAAAAATTTTTCAACTTTTTTCAATTTTACCAACGTGGGATATATATTCTACCCACACACATTTGGAACTCTCCTGGGGTACCCTCACACATATTATTCCCTCATTTAGTGGATATTTTCACAAAAAAGTGAAATTTTCAAAAATTCAGAAAAGTGGCTGAAAACGACTAAATATGAAGGACTCATCGGGCGAATCACTTTGGAACTGAAATCAGAGTGGTCACTGACATTTCCCCTATCTTAAAGTCTGATAAATGCCGGAAAAATAACAGTCCAAAAAAAAATTTTTTAAACTTTTTTCAATTTTACCCCCGTGGGATATATATTCTACCCACACACATTTGGAACTCTCCTGGGGTACCCTCACACATATTATTCCCTCATTTAGTGGATATTTTCACAAAAAAGTGAAATTTTCAAAAATTCAGAAAATTGGCTGAAAACGACTAAATATGAAGGACTCATCGGGCGAGTCGCTCTGGAACTGAAATCGGAACGCTCACTGACATTTCCCCTATCTGAAAGTCTGATAAACGCTGAAAAAATGACTAAGTCCGAAAAAAAAATGTTTTCACCTTTTTTCAATTTTACCCCCGTGGGATATATATTCTACCGACACACATTTGGAACTCTCCTGGGGTACCCTCACACATATTATTCCCTCATTTAGTGGATATTTTCACAAAAAAAGTGAAATTTTAAAAAATTCAGAAAAGTGGCTGAAAATAACTAAATATGAACAACTCATCGGGCGAATCGCTCTGGAACTGAAATCAGAACGCTCACTGACATTTCCCCTAACTGAAAGTCTTATAAACGCCGGAAAAATGACTAAGTCCCAAAAAAAAATTTTTTCAACTTTTTTCAATTTTACCCCAGTGGGATATATATTCTACCCATATACATTTGGAACTCTCCTGGGGTACCCTCACACATATTATTCCCTCATTTAGTGGATATTTTCACAAAAAAGTGAAATTTTCAAAAATTCTGAAAATTGGCTGAAAATGACTAAATATGAAGGACTCATCAGGCGAATCGCTCTGGGACTGAAATCGGAATGCTCACTGACATTTCCCCTATCTGAAAGTCTGATAAACGCTGGAGAAATGACTAAGTCCAATAAAAAAAATTTTCAACTTTTTTCAATTTTACCCCCGTGGGATATATATTCTACCCACACACATTTGGAACTCTCCTGGGGTACCCTCACACATATTATTCCCTCATTTAGTGGATATTTTCACAAAAAAGTGAAATTTTCAAAAATTCAGAAAATTGGCTGAAAACGACTAAATATGAAGGACTCATCGGGCGAATCGCTCTGGAACTGAAATCGGAACGCTCACTGACATTTCCCCTATCTGAAAGTCTGATAAACGCTGAAAAAATGACTAAGTCCGAAAAAAAATGTTTTCACCTTTTTCAATTTTACCCCCGTGGGATATATATTCTACCCACACGCATTTGGAACTCTCCTGTTGTACCTGCACACATATTATTCCCTCATTTAGTGGATATTTTCACAAAAAAGTGAAATTTTCAAAAATTCAGAAAATTGGCTGAAAATGACTAAATATGAAGGACTCATCAGGCGAATCGCTCTGGAACTGAAATCGGAATGCTCACTGACATTTCCCCTATCTGAAAGTCTGATAAACGCTGGAGAAATGACTAAGTCCAATAAAAAAAATTTTCATCTTTTTTCAATTTTACCCCCGTGGTATATATATTCTACCCACACACATTTGGAACTCTCCTGGGGTACCCTCACACATATTATTCCCTCATTTAGTGGATATTTTCACAAAAAAGTGAAATTTTCAAAAATTCAGAAAAGTGGCTGAAAACGACTAAATATGAAGGACTCATCGGGCGAATCACTTTGGAACTGAAATCAGAGTGGTCACTGACATTTCCCCTATCTTAAAGTCTGATAAATGCCGGAAAAATAACTAAGTCCAAAAAAAAAATTTTTTAAACTTTTTTCAATTTTACCCCCGTGGGATATATATTCTACCCACACACATTTGGAACTCTCCTGGGGTACCCTCACACATATTATTCCCTCATTTAGTGGATATTTTCACAAAAAAGTGAAATTTTCAAAAATTCAGAAAATTGGCTGAAAACGACTAAATATGAAGGACTCATCGGGCGAGTCGCTCTGGAACTGAAATCGGAACGCTCACTGACATTTCCCCTATCTTAAAGTCTGATAAACGCTGAAAAAATGACTAAGTCCGAAAAAAAAATGTTTTCACCTTTTTTCAGTTTTACCCCCGTGGGATATATATTCTACCCACACATATTTGGAACTCTCCTGGGGTACCCTCACACATATTATTCCCTCATTTAGTGGATATTTTCACAAAAAAAGTGAAATTTTAAAAAATTCAGAAAAGTGGCTGAAAATAACTAAATATGAACAACTCATCGGGCGAATCGCTCTGGAACTGAAATCAGAACGCTCACTGACATTTCCCCTAACTGAAAGTCTTATAAACGCCGGAAAAATGACTAAGTCCCAAAAAAAATTTTTTTCAACTTTTTTCAATTTTACCCCAGTGGGATATATATTCTACCCATATACATTTGGAACTCTCCTGGGGTACCCTCACACATATTATTCCCTCATTTAGTGGATATTTTAACAAAAAAGTGAAATTTTCAAAAATTCAGAAAATTGGCTGAAAACGACTAAATATGACCGGACTCATCGGGCGAATCGCTCTGGAACTGAAATCGGAACGCTCATTGACATTTCCCCTATCTGAAAGTCTGATAAACGCTGAAAAAATGATTAAGTCCAAAAAAAAATTTTTTCACCTTATTTCAATTTTACCCCCGTGGGATATATATTCTACCCACACACATTTGGAACTCTCCTGGGGTACCCTCACACATTTTATTCCCTCATTTAGTGGATATTTTCACAAAAAAGTGAAATTTTCAAAAATTCTAAAAATTGGCTGAAAACGACTAAATATGAAGGACTCATCGGGCGAATCGCTCTGGAACTGAAATCAGAATGCTCACTGACATTTCCCCTATCTGAAAGTCTGATAAACGCTGGAGAAATGACTAAGTCCAATAAAAAAATTTTTCAACTTTTTTCAATTTTACCCCCGTGGGATATATATTCTACCCACACACATTTGGAACTCTCCTGGGGTACCCTCACACATATTATTCCCTCATTTAGTGGATATTTTCACAAAAAAGTGAAATTTTCAAAAATTCAGAAAATTGGCTGAAAACGACTAAATATGAAGGACTCATCGGGCGAATCGCTCTGGAACTGAAATCGGAACGCTCACTGACATTTCCCCTATCTGAAAGTCTGATAAACGCTGAAAAAATGACTAAGTCCGAAAAAAAATGTTTTCACCTTTTTCAATTTTACCCCCGTGGGATATATATTCTACCCACACGCATTTGGAACTCTCCTGTTGTACCTGCACACATATTATTCCCTCATTTAGTGGATATTTTCACAAAAAAGTGAAATTTTCAAAAATTCAGAAAATTGGCTGAAAATAACTAAATATGAAGGACTCATCAGGCGAATCGCTCTGGAACTGAAAACGGAATGCTCACTGACATTTCCCCTATCTGAAAGTCTGATAAACGCTGGAGAAATGACTAAGTCCAATAAAAAAATTTTTCAACTTTTTTCAATTTTACCAACGTGGGATATATATTCTACCCACACACATTTGGAACTCTCCTGGGGTACCCTCACACATATTATTCCCTCATTTAGTGGATATTTTCACAAAAAAGTGAAATTTTCAAAAATTCAGAAAAGTGGCTGAAAACGACTAAATATGAAGGACTCATCGGGCGAATCACTTTGGAACTGAAATCAGAGTGGTCACTGACATTTCCCCTATCTTAAAGTCTGATAAATGCCGGAAAAATAACAGTCCAAAAAAAAATTTTTTAAACTTTTTTCAATTTTACCCCCGTGGGATATATATTCTACCCACACACATTTGGAACTCTCCTGGGGTACCCTCACACATATTATTCCCTCATTTAGTGGATATTTTCACAAAAAAGTGAAATTTTCAAAAATTCAGAAAATTGGCTGAAAACGACTAAATATGAAGGACTCATCGGGCGAGTCGCTCTGGAACTGAAATCGGAACGCTCACTGACATTTCCCCTATCTGAAAGTCTGATAAACGCTGAAAAAATGACTAAGTCCGAAAAAAAAATGTTTTCACCTTTTTTCAATTTTACCCCCGTGGGATATATATTCTACCGACACACATTTGGAACTCTCCTGGGGTACCCTCACACATATTATTCCCTCATTTAGTGGATATTTTCACAAAAAAAGTGAAATTTTAAAAAATTCAGAAAAGTGGCTGAAAATAACTAAATATGAACAACTCATCGGGCGAATCGCTCTGGAACTGAAATCAGAACGCTCACTGACATTTCCCCTAACTGAAAGTCTTATAAACGCCGGAAAAATGACTAAGTCCCAAAAAAAAATTTTTTCAACTTTTTTCAATTTTACCCCAGTGGGATATATATTCTACCCATATACATTTGGAACTCTCCTGGGGTACCCTCACACATATTATTCCCTCATTTAGTGGATATTTTCACAAAAAAGTGAAATTTTCAAAAATTCTGAAAATTGGCTGAAAATGACTAAATATGAAGGACTCATCAGGCGAATCGCTCTGGGACTGAAATCGGAATGCTCACTGACATTTCCCCTATCTGAAAGTCTGATAAACGCTGGAGAAATGACTAAGTCCAATAAAAAAAATTTTCAACTTTTTTCAATTTTACCCCCGTGGGATATATATTCTACCCACACACATTTGGAACTCTCCTGGGGTACCCTCACACATATTATTCCCTCATTTAGTGGATATTTTCACAAAAAAGTGAAATTTTCAAAAATTCAGAAAATTGGCTGAAAACGACTAAATATGAAGGACTCATCGGGCGAATCGCTCTGGAACTGAAATCGGAACGCTCACTGACATTTCCCCTATCTGAAAGTCTGATAAACGCTGAAAAAATGACTAAGTCCGAAAAAAAATGTTTTCACCTTTTTCAATTTTACCCCCGTGGGATATATATTCTACCCACACGCATTTGGAACTCTCCTGTTGTACCTGCACACATATTATTCCCTCATTTAGTGGATATTTTCACAAAAAAGTGAAATTTTCAAAAATTCAGAAAATTGGCTGAAAATGACTAAATATGAAGGACTCATCAGGCGAATCGCTCTGGAACTGAAATCGGAATGCTCACTGACATTTCCCCTATCTGAAAGTCTGATAAACGCTGGAGAAATGACTAAGTCCAATAAAAAAAATTTTCATCTTTTTTCAATTTTACCCCCGTGGTATATATATTCTACCCACACACATTTGGAACTCTCCTGGGGTACCCTCACACATATTATTCCCTCATTTAGTGGATATTTTCACAAAAAAGTGAAATTTTCAAAAATTCAGAAAAGTGGCTGAAAACGACTAAATATGAAGGACTCATCGGGCGAATCACTTTGGAACTGAAATCAGAGTGGTCACTGACATTTCCCCTATCTTAAAGTCTGATAAATGCCGGAAAAATAACTAAGTCCAAAAAAAAAATTTTTTAAACTTTTTTCAATTTTACCCCCGTGGGATATATATTCTACCCACACACATTTGGAACTCTCCTGGGGTACCCTCACACATATTATTCCCTCATTTAGTGGATATTTTCACAAAAAAGTGAAATTTTCAAAAATTCAGAAAATTGGCTGAAAACGACTAAATATGAAGGACTCATCGGGCGAGTCGCTCTGGAACTGAAATCGGAACGCTCACTGACATTTCCCCTATCTTAAAGTCTGATAAACGCTGAAAAAATGACTAAGTCCGAAAAAAAAATGTTTTCACCTTTTTTCAGTTTTACCCCCGTGGGATATATATTCTACCCACACATATTTGGAACTCTCCTGGGGTACCCTCACACATATTATTCCCTCATTTAGTGGATATTTTCACAAAAAAAGTGAAATTTTAAAAAATTCAGAAAAGTGGCTGAAAATAACTAAATATGAACAACTCATCGGGCGAATCGCTCTGGAACTGAAATCAGAACGCTCACTGACATTTCCCCTAACTGAAAGTCTTATAAACGCCGGAAAAATGACTAAGTCCCAAAAAAAATTTTTTTCAACTTTTTTCAATTTTACCCCAGTGGGATATATATTCTACCCATATACATTTGGAACTCTCCTGGGGTACCCTCACACATATTATTCCCTCATTTAGTGGATATTTTAACAAAAAAGTGAAATTTTCAAAAATTCAGAAAATTGGCTGAAAACGACTAAATATGAAGGACTCATCGGGCGAATCGCTCTGGAACTGAAATCGGAACGCTCACTGACATTTCCCCTATCTGAAAGTCTGATAAACGCTGAAAAAATGACTAAGTCCGAAAAAAAATGTTTTCACCTTATTCAATTTTACCCCCGTGGGATATATATTCTACCCACACGCATTTGGAACTCTCCTGTTGTACCTGCACACATATTATTCCCTCATTTAGTGGATATTTTCACAAAAAAGTGAAATTTTCAAAAATTCAGAAAATTGGCTGAAAATGACTAAATATGAAGGACTCATTGGGCGAATCGCTCTGGAATGAAATCGGAACGCTCACTGACATTTCCCCTATCTGAAAGTCTGATAAACGCTGAAAAAATGACTAAGTCCGAAAAAAAAATGTTTTCACCTTTTTTCAATTTTACCCCTGTGGGATATATATTCTACCCTCACACATTTGGAACTCTCCTGGGGTACCCTCACACATATTATTCCCTCATTTAGTGGATATTTTCACAAAAAAGTGAAATTTTCAAAAATTCAGAAAATTGACTGAAAACGACTAAATATGAAGGACTCATCGGGCGAATCGATCTGGAACTGAAATCGGAACGCTCACTGACATTTCCCCTCTCTGAAAGTCTGATAAACGCTGAAAAAATGACTAAGTCCGAAAAAAAAATGTTTTCACCTTTTTTCAATTTTACCCCCGTGGGATATATATTCTACCCACACACATTTGGAACTCTCCTGGGGTACCCTCACACATATTATTCCCTCATTTAGTGGATATTTTCACAAAAAAGTGAAATTTTCAAAAATTCAGAAAATTGGCTGAAAACGACTAAATATGAAGGACTCATCGGGCGAATCGCTCTGGAACTGAAATCGGAACGCTCACTGACATTTCCCCTATCTGAAAGTCTGATAAACGCTGAAAAAATGACTAAGTCCGAAAAAAAATGTTTTCACCTTTTTCAATTTTACCCCCGTGGGATATATATTCTACCCACACGCATTTGGAACTCTCCTGTTGTACCTGCACACATATTATTCCCTCATTTAGTGGATATTTTCACAAAAAAGTGAAATTTTCAAAAATTCAGAAAATTGGCTGAAAATAACTAAATATGAAGGACTCATCAGGCGAATCGCTCTGGAACTGAAAACGGAATGCTCACTGACATTTCCCCTATCTGAAAGTCTGATAAACGCTGGAGAAATGACTAAGTCCAATAAAAAAATTTTTCAACTTTTTTCAATTTTACCAACGTGGGATATATATTCTACCCACACACATTTGGAACTCTCCTGGGGTACCCTCACACATATTATTCCCTCATTTAGTGGATATTTTCACAAAAAAGTGAAATTTTCAAAAATTCAGAAAATTGGCTGAAAACGACTAAATATGAAGGACTCATCGGGCGAGTCGCTCTGGAACTGAAATCGGAACGCTCACTGACATTTCCCCTATCTGAAAGTCTGATAAACGCTGAAATAATGACTAAGTCCGAAAAAAAAATGTTTTCACCTTTTTTCAATTTTACCCCCGTGGGATATATATTCTACCGACACACATTTGGAACTCTCCTGGGGTACCCTCACACATATTATTCCCTCATTTAGTGGATATTTTCACAAAAAAAGTGAAATTTTAAAAAATTCAGAAAAGTGGCTGAAAATAACTAAATATGAACAACTCATCGGGCGACTTGCTCTGGAACTGAAATCAGAACGCTCACTGACATTTCCCCTAACTGAAAGTCTTATAAACGCCGGAAAAATGACTAAGTCCCAAAAAAAAATTTTTTCAACTTTTTTCAATTTTACCCCAGTGGGATATATATTCTACCCATATACATTTGGAACTCTCCTGGGGTACCCTCACACATATTATTCCCTCATTTAGTGGATATTTTCACAAAAAAGTGAAATTTTCAAAAATTCTGAAAATTGGCTGAAAATGACTAAATATGAAGGACTCATCAGGCGAATCGCTCTGGGACTGAAATCGGAATGCTCACTGACATTTCCCCTATCTGAAAGTCTGATAAACGCTGAAAAAATGACTAAGTCCGAAAAAAAATGTTTTCACCTTTTTCAATTTTACCCCCGTGGGATATATATTCTACCCACACGCATTTGGAACTCTCCTGTTGTACCTGCACACATATTATTCCCTCATTTAGTGGATATTTTCACAAAAAAGTGAAATTTTCAAAAATTCAGAAAATTGGCTGAAAATGACTAAATATGAAGGACTCATCAGGCGAATCGCTCTGGAACTGAAATCGGAATGCTCACTGACATTTCCCCTATCTGAAAGTCTGATAAACGCTGGAGAAATGACTAAGTCCAATAAAAAAAATTTTCATCTTTTTTCAATTTTACCCCCGTGGTATATATATTCTACCCACACACATTTGGAACTCTCCTGGGGTACCCTCACACATATTATTCCCTCATTTAGTGGATATTTTCACAAAAAAGTGAAATTTTCAAAAATTCAGAAAAGTGGCTGAAAACGACTAAATATGAAGGACTCATCGGGCGAATCACTTTGGAACTGAAATCAGAGTGGTCACTGACATTTCCCCTATCTTAAAGTCTGATAAATGCCGGAAAAATAACTAAGTCCAAAAAAAAAATTTTTTAAACTTTTTTCAATTTTACCCCCGTGGGATATATATTCTACCCACACACATTTGGAACTCTCCTGGGGTACCCTCACACATATTATTCCCTCATTTAGTGGATATTTTCACAAAAAAGTGAAATTTTCAAAAATTCAGAAAATTGGCTGAAAACGACTAAATATGAAGGACTCATCGGGCGAGTCGCTCTGGAACTGAAATCGGAACGCTCACTGACATTTCCCCTATCTTAAAGTCTGATAAACGCTGAAAAAATGACTAAGTCCGAAAAAAAAATGTTTTCACCTTTTTTCAGTTTTACCCCCGTGGGATATATATTCTACCCATATACATTTGGAACTCTCCTGGGGTACCCTCACACATATTATTCCCTCATTTAGTGGATATTTTAACAAAAAAGTGAAATTTTCAAAAATTCAGAAAATTGGCTGAAAACGACTAAATATGAAGGACTCATCGGGCGAATCGCTCTGGAACTGAAATCGGAACGCTCACTGACATTTCCCCTATCTGAAAGTCTGATAAACGCTGAAAAAATGACTAAGTCCGAAAAAAAATGTTTTCACCTTATTCAATTTTACCCCCGTGGGATATATATTCTACCCACACGCATTTGGAACTCTCCTGTTGTACCTGCACACATATTATTCCCTCATTTAGTGGATATTTTCACAAAAAAGTGAAATTTTCAAAAATTCAGAAAATTGGCTGAAAATGACTAAATATGAAGGACTCATTGGGCGAATCGCTCTGGAATGAAATCGGAACGCTCACTGACATTTCCCCTATCTGAAAGTCTGATAAACGCTGAAAAAATGACTAAGTCCGAAAAAAAAATGTTTTCACCTTTTTTCAATTTTACCCCTGTGGGATATATATTCTACCCTCACACATTTGGAACTCTCCTGGGGTACCCTCACACATATTATTCCCTCATTTAGTGGATATTTTCACAAAAAAGTGAAATTTTCAAAAATTCAGAAAATTGACTGAAAACGACTAAATATGAAGGACTCATCGGGCGAATCGATCTGGAACTGAAATCGGAACGCTCACTGACATTTCCCCTCTCTGAAAGTCTGATAAACGCTGAAAAAATGACTAAGTCCGAAAAAAAAATGTTTTCACCTTTTTTCAATTTTACCCCCGTGGGATATATATTCTACCCACACACATTTGGAACTCTCCTGGGGTACCCTCACACATATTATTCCCTCATTTAGTGGATATTTTCACAAAAAAGTGAAATTTTCAAAAATTCAGAAAATTGGCTGAAAATAACTAAATATGAAGGACTCATCAGGCGAATCGCTCTGGAACTGAAAACGGAATGCTCACTGACATTTCCCCTATCTGAAAGTCTGATAAACGCTGGAGAAATGACTAAGTCCAATAAAAAAATTTTTCAACTTTTTTCAATTTTACCAACGTGGGATATATATTCTACCCACACACATTTGGAACTCTCCTGGGGTACCCTCACACATATTATTCCCTCATTTAGTGGATATTTTCACAAAAAAGTGAAATTTTCAAAAATTCAGAAAATTGGCTGAAAACGACTAAATATGAAGGACTCATCGGGCGAGTCGCTCTGGAACTGAAATCGGAACGCTCACTGACATTTCCCCTATCTGAAAGTCTGATAAACGCTGAAAAAATGACTAAGTCCGAAAAAAAAATGTTTTCACCTTTTTTCAATTTTACCCCCGTGGGATATATATTCTACCGACACACATTTGGAACTCTCCTGGGGTACCCTCACACATATTATTCCCTCATTTAGTGGATATTTTCACAAAAAAAGTGAAATTTTAAAAAATTCAGAAAAGTGGCTGAAAATAACTAAATATGAACAACTCATCGGGCGACTTGCTCTGGAACTGAAATCAGAACGCTCACTGACATTTCCCCTAACTGAAAGTCTTATAAACGCCGGAAAAATGACTAAGTCCCAAAAAAAAATTTTTTCAACTTTTTTCAATTTTACCCCAGTGGGATATATATTCTACCCATATACATTTGGAACTCTCCTGGGGTACCCTCACACATATTATTCCCTCATTTAGTGGATATTTTCACAAAAAAGTGAAATTTTCAAAAATTCTGAAAATTGGCTGAAAATGACTAAATATGAAGGACTCATCAGGCGAATCGCTCTGGGACTGAAATCGGAATGCTCACTGACATTTCCCCTATCTGAAAGTCTGATAAACGCTGGAGAAATGACTAAGTCCAATAAAAAAAATTTTCAACTTTTTTCAATTTTACCCCCGTGGGATATATATTCTACCCACACACATTTGGAACTCTCCTGGGGTACCCTCACACATATTATTCCCTCATTTAGTGGATATTTTCACAAAAAAGTGAAATTTTCAAAAATTCAGAAAATTGGCTGAAAACGACTAAATATGAAGGACTCATCGGGCGAATCGCTCTGGAACTGAAATCGGAACGCTCACTGACATTTCCCCTATCTGAAAGTCTGATAAACGCTGAAAAAATGACTAAGTCCGAAAAAAAATGTTTTCACCTTTTTCAATTTTACCCCCGTGGGATATATATTCTACCCACACGCATTTGGAACTCTCCTGTTGTACCTGCACACATATTATTCCCTCATTTAGTGGATATTTTCACAAAAAAGTGAAATTTTCAAAAATTCAGAAAATTGGCTGAAAATGACTAAATATGAAGGACTCATCAGGCGAATCGCTCTGGAACTGAAATCGGAATGCTCACTGACATTTCCCCTATCTGAAAGTCTGATAAACGCTGGAGAAATGACTAAGTCCAATAAAAAAAATTTTCATCTTTTTTCAATTTTACCCCCGTGGTATATATATTCTACCCACACACATTTGGAACTCTCCTGGGGTACCCTCACACATATTATTCCCTCATTTAGTGGATATTTTCACAAAAAAGTGAAATTTTCAAAAATTCAGAAAAGTGGCTGAAAACGACTAAATATGAAGGACTCATCGGGCGAATCACTTTGGAACTGAAATCAGAGTGGTCACTGACATTTCCCCTATCTTAAAGTCTGATAAATGCCGGAAAAATAACTAAGTCCAAAAAAAAAATTTTTTAAACTTTTTTCAATTTTACCCCCGTGGGATATATATTCTACCCACACACATTTGGAACTCTCCTGGGGTACCCTCACACATATTATTCCCTCATTTAGTGGATATTTTCACAAAAAAGTGAAATTTTCAAAAATTCAGAAAATTGGCTGAAAACGACTAAATATGAAGGACTCATCGGGCGAGTCGCTCTGGAACTGAAATCGGAACGCTCACTGACATTTCCCCTATCTTAAAGTCTGATAAACGCTGAAAAAATGACTAAGTCCGAAAAAAAAATGTTTTCACCTTTTTTCAGTTTTACCCCCGTGGGATATATATTCTACCCATATACATTTGGAACTCTCCTGGGGTACCCTCACACATATTATTCCCTCATTTAGTGGATATTTTAACAAAAAAGTGAAATTTTCAAAAATTCAGAAAATTGGCTGAAAACGACTAAATATGAAGGACTCATCGGGCGAATCGCTCTGGAACTGAAATCGGAACGCTCACTGACATTTCCCCTATCTGAAAGTCTGATAAACGCTGAAAAAATGACTAAGTCCGAAAAAAAATGTTTTCACCTTATTCAATTTTACCCCCGTGGGATATATATTCTACCCACACGCATTTGGAACTCTCCTGTTGTACCTGCACACATATTATTCCCTCATTTAGTGGATATTTTCACAAAAAAGTGAAATTTTCAAAAATTCAGAAAATTGGCTGAAAATGACTAAATATGAAGGACTCATTGGGCGAATCGCTCTGGAATGAAATCGGAACGCTCACTGACATTTCCCCTATCTGAAAGTCTGATAAACGCTGAAAAAATGACTAAGTCCGAAAAAAAAATGTTTTCACCTTTTTTCAATTTTACCCCTGTGGGATATATATTCTACCCTCACACATTTGGAACTCTCCTGGGGTACCCTCACACATATTATTCCCTCATTTAGTGGATATTTTCACAAAAAAGTGAAATTTTCAAAAATTCAGAAAATTGACTGAAAACGACTAAATATGAAGGACTCATCGGGCGAATCGATCTGGAACTGAAATCGGAACGCTCACTGACATTTCCCCTCTCTGAAAGTCTGATAAACGCTGAAAAAATGACTAAGTCCGAAAAAAAAATGTTTTCACCTTTTTTCAATTTTACCCCCGTGGGATATATATTCTACCCACACACATTTGGAACTCTCCTGGGGTACCCTCACACATATTATTCCCTCATTTAGTGGATATTTTCACAAAAAAGTGAAATTTTCAAAAATTCTGAAAATTGGCTGAAAATGACTAAATATGAAGGACTCATCGGGCGAATCGCTCTGGAACTGAAATGGGAATGCTCACTGACATTTCCCCTATCTGAAAGTCTGATAAACGCCGGAAAAATGACTAAGTCAAAAAAAAAATGTTTTCATCTTTTTTCAATTTTACCCCCGTGGGATATATATTCTACCCACACACATTTGGAACTCTCCTGGGGTACCCTCACAAATATTTTTTCCCTCATTTAGTGGATATTTTCACAAAAAAGTGAAATTTTCAAAAATTCAGAAAATTGGCTGAAAACGACTAAATATGAAGGACTCATCGGGCGAATCGCTCTGGAACTGAAAACGGAATGCTCACTGACATTTCCCCTATCTGAAAGTTTGATAAACGCCGGAGAAATGACTAAGTCCAATAAAAATTTTTTTAAACTTTTTTCAATTTTACCCCAGTGGGATATATATTCTACCCACACACATTTGGAACTCTCCTGGGGTACCCTCACACATATTATTCCCTCATTTAGTGGATATTTTCACAAAAAAGTGAAATTTTCAAAAATTCTGAAAATTGGCTGAAAATTATTAAATATGAAGGACTCATCGGGCGAATCGCTCTGGAACTGAAATGGGAACGCTCACTGACATTTCTCCTATCTGAAAGTCTGATAAACGCCGGAAAAATGACTAAGTCTAAAAAAAAATTTTTTTCAACTTTTTTCAATTTTACCCCCGTGGTATATATATTCTACCCACACACATTTGGAACTCTCCTGGGGTACCCTCACACATATTATTCCCTCATTTAGTGGATATTTTCACAAAAAAGTGAAATTTTCAAAAATTCAGAAAAGTGGCTGAAAACGACAAAATATGAAGGACTCATCGGGCGAATCGCTCTGGAACTGAAAACGGAACGCTCACTGACATTTCTCCTATCTGAAAGTCTGATAAACGCCGGAAAAATGACTAAGTCCAAAAAAAAATTTTTTCAAGTTTTTTCAATTTTACCCCCGTGGGATATATATTCTACCCACACACATTTGGAACTCTCCTGGGGTACCCTCACACATATTATTCCCTCATTTAGTGGATATTTTCACAAAAAAGTGAAATTTTCAAAAATTCAGAAAATTGGCTGAAAACGACTAAATATGAAGGACTCATTGGGCGAGTCGCTCTGGAACTGAAATCGGAACGCTCACTGACATTTCCCCTAACTGAAAGTCTGATAAACACGGGAAAAATGACTAGGTCCAAAAAATTTTTTTTATCAACTTTTTTCAATTTTACCCTCCGTGGTATATATCTTCTACCCACACACATTTGGAACTCTCCTGGGGTAACCTCACACATATTATTCCCTCATTTAGTGGATATTTTCACAAAAAAGAGAAATTTCCAAAATTCAGAAAATTGGCTGAAAATGACTAAATATGAACGACTCATCGGGCAAATCGCTCTGGAACGGAAATCGGAACGCTCACTGACATTTCCCCTAACTGAAAGTCTGATAAACGCCGGAAAAATGACTAAGTCCAAAAAAATTTACCCTCGTGGGATATATCTTCTACCCACACACATTTGGAACTCTCCTGGGGTACCCTCACACATATTATTCCCTCATTTAGTGAATATTTTCACAAAAAAGTGAAATTTTCAAAAATTCTGAAAATTGGCTGAAAACGACTAAATATGAAGGACTCATCGGGCGAATCGCTCTGGTACTGAAATCGGAACGCTCACTGACATTTCCCCTATCTGAAAGTCTGATAAACGCTGAAAAAATGACTAAGTCCAAAAAAACTTTTTTTTCACCTTTTTTCAATTTTACCCCCGTGCGATATATATTCTACCCACACACATTTGGAACTCTCCTGGGGTACCCTCACACATATTATTCCCTCATTTAGTGGATATTTTCACAAAAAAAAGAAATTTTCAAAAATTCTGAAAATTGGCTGAAAACGACTAAATATGAAGGACTCATCGGGCGAATCGCTCTGGAATTGAAATCGGAATGCTCACTGACATTTCCCCTATCTGAAAGTCTGATAAACGCCGGAAAAATGACTATTAGTGTTGAGCATTCCGATACTGAAATATCGGGTATCGGCCGATATTCGCGGTATCGGAATTCCGATACTTAATTCCGAAACTTTTTCAATGTTGTATACCGGAATCGGAAGTTCCCATAATGCAATGAGCCATTTTCATTTTATTCAGCCAATGAGGATCCTAAGATCCTGTTAGGCATGTAGGCATCTTAACTAATGGCATGGCTGTGATTGGCTGCTGAAATTATGTCATGATGCACTATAAAAGCCACCGCCGCCATTTTCATCTCACTCTACTGGGAATTCAGTTAGGGATAGGATGCTGTTGTTCTGAGGGACAGTTTTAGCTACCTATTTGGTCTATTCTGCTTTACCCAAGCTACTTTATAAATCGCTGTGCCTTGCAGTGCTAGTGCACAGTTCTCTGTACTGTTCACTGCTTTCTGCAAGGTCTCTGTGTGTGAGTGCAGCTCACCCTGTAGTGTGTACTTCAGCCACGTCTGGTTATAGTGCACTCAGTGTGTGTCACTGCCTCATACATTGTTCTTTTTTGCCAATTCATAATTTTTCCTGATATCTCCTATTAGTGTGGTGGTTTCATCCGTATTCAGCTAAATTGGTTCCAAACACACTATATAGGAGTAGATAGAGAAATTTTTTTGGTCTTGCAGCGCTAGTGCACAGTGCTCTGCATCTGTACTGTTCACCGCTGTCTGCAAGGTCTGGTGTGTGAGTGCAGCTCACCCTGTAGTGTGTGCTTCAACCACATCTGGTTGTAGTGCACTCAGTGTGTGTCACTGCCTCATACATTGTCCTTTTTTGCCAATTCATAATTTTTCCTGATATCTCCTATTAGTGTGGTGGTTCCATCCGCATTCAGCTAAATTGGTTCCAAACACACTATATAGGAGTAGATAGAGACATTTTTTTGGTCTTGCAGCGCTAGTGCACAGTGCTCTGCATCTGTACT
Source organism: Phyllobates terribilis (assembly GCF_046119375.1). NCBI lineage: Eukaryota > Metazoa > Chordata > Amphibia > Anura > Dendrobatidae > Phyllobates > Phyllobates terribilis. The sequence goes on along the minus strand of NW_027363201.1, from coordinate 1,288,077 downwards.
GTTCACCGCTGTCTGCAAGGTCTGGTGTGTGAGTGCAGCTCACCCTGTAGTGTGTGCTTCAACCACGTCTGGTTGTAGTGCACTCAGTGTGTGTCACTGCCTCATACATTGTCCTTTTTTGCCAATTCATAATTTTTCCTGATTTCTCCTATTAGTGTGGTGGTTCCATCCGTATTCAGCTAAATTGGTTTCAAACACACTATATAGGAGTAGTTAGAGGAGCCTTTCTGCAGCATTGGGCCCTGCAGCCCCAGCCAGATTAGTATTAGCCTATTTTTTGCAGCCTCATCTATTGCATTGTAGGTTACCTTCCTACATTGTAATAGCTAAAAAAAGTTTGTGATACTATCGTTATTACATCTTTAGGCACATCCAGTGTCTTTTTGTGACAAAAAAAACCTAAATGAAGTTCACCAAACACTCCACTTTACAGTTGTGTAGGCCACATTAGCTCATATTAAAGTCTAGTCCACACTTTATAAAATTAGTGTTTCTTATACCTGTTAGCAGCTGTTCAGGAATAAGCACACTAAGCCCTTAGTACTTTTCTGCCTATCTTTATCAGTCTACCAAGATGAAGAAGGCAAGGAGTAAGGCATGTGGTCGTGGGCGTGGGTGTGGAGTTTCTGCAGGGAGAGGACGTGAGGATTCTGTGCCTGCAGGGAGAGGACGTGGGGATTCTGTGCCTGCTGCGGGCACCAGTGACTCAGCATCCCCCAGTTTTACCAGGGAACAGTCCTTTATGCGCAGCTTTGTAGGAGCTAGCCGTACCCCACTGCTGCGGGAGGACCAAATTGAAGCCGTTGTCGGATGGATGGCAGCTAACGCATCGACTTCAATTAGTTCCAGATCCTCTCAGGTCCTGAGCACTGAAGAGCACCCATCTGTCTCTTCACCACCTGCCAAATTGCCCAGGCAGTCAGAGAGCCCTGGACAGGAGCCATCTCTACTTCTGTTCTCTGAATCTCTTGGCTTGGAAAGAGGGGCCAGCCAAGCAGAATTCGAGAATTTGAAGAAGAGGTAGTATGCAGTGATGCGCAACTGTTTTGTCTCTCTGAATCTGAAGAGGCGGGTGGGCCAGTGCCTATGGTCAGCAGCACACCTCAGTATGCATCTGATGATGAGACTCAGGTGCCACTTTCTGGTGCGTACTGTGCTGTCGAGACTACCCAGGAGAAGCAGTTGTTTGAAGAGGGTGGTGTAGATGATGAGGTCCTTGACCCATCATGGCGTGAGGGACAGGAAGGTGGTGGGAGCAGCTCTGAGGAAGAGATTCCCCGAACAGCCCAAAAAGGAGGGAGAGGGAGGGGGCAGACTTGGTTGCCTGTAGCCTCCACTTCGGCACCCATTAGGAGCATGGCTCTTCCAAAATCCAAAGCGGGCGCTCCCAAGACTTGCAGTGCCTGGTCCTTTTTTGACACAGTTGCAGATGACATTTGCTTTGTCAAATGCAAGCTGTGTAATCAGAAGGTGAAAAGAGGGAAAAGTGTCAGCAACCTCAATACCACAAATATGTGGAAACATGTGCGGACCAAGCACGTGGTGGAGTTACAAAAACACACTGAAGACCTAGGTCAACCTACAGCGCCACCTACCACCTCTTCAGCTCGTGTTGTAGCCTCTTCCTCCAGCTCACACACAGCTGGTTCGGCTTCCTCACAGGATCGCCATGGAAGAATCTCTGGCACTGTTGTACAGAGACACAGTGTAATTCCACCCACAGCACCACTTTCCCAGTCATCCTCACACTCCCAGGCCAGTCTACAGCCATCGTTAGCACAGGCATGGGAGAAAAGGCGCCCATACTCGGCAAACCATCCCCGAGCACAGGCTCTGAATGCTGGCATAGCTAAACTACTGGCCCTTGAAATGCTATCATTCAGGCTGGTGGAGACTGACACATTCCGTAACTTTATGGCATTGGCAGTCCCACAATACAACGTGCCCAGCCGATTTTATTTCAGCAGGCAAGCCATCCCTGCCCTGCAACATCATGTGGAGGGAAAAATTAAACATGCGCTACAAAACGCCATCAGTAGCAAGGTCCACCTGACCACCGATGCGTGGACCAGTAAGCATGGACAGGGACGATACCTTTCCCTCACTGCCCATTGGGTAAATGTTGTGGAGCCGGGTACAGATCTTGAGAGTGGCGCTGTACGTGTTCTGCCAACTCCAAAGATTGCAGGAATCCAGTCTGTACACATTGACTCCTCCTCATACTCCAGTTCCTCTGAATCAGCGCTGCAGGAGCCGTCACGGTCTACCTCCACATCGACCCGTGAACGGTTACCTGTTATGGTGACCAATATGAGCACAGCCGTGGCCAAACGTCAACAGGCCGTATTAAAATTAATTTCTTTGGGGAATCGAAGCCACACAGCGCAGGAGCTCTGGAATGCCATCAAGCAGCAGAGCGACGTGTGGTTTGTGCCAGCGAATCTCCAGCCAGGCATGGTAGTGTGTGACAATGGCCGAAATCTGGTGGCAGCTCTGGGCCTAGGCAACCTCACTCACATCCCATGTCTGGCACATGCGCTCAACTTGGTCGTGCAGAGTTTTTTGAGGGACTATCCGGATCTTGATGCACTGCTTCACAAGGTCCGCATAGAGTGCACTCACTTGCGGCGTTCCAGCAATGCAAGATCACGCATTGCAGCTCTGCAGCGCCGATTACGTCTTCCGGAACATCGCATCATATGTGACCTACCCACCAGGTGGAATTCAACGTTACATATGTTGGAGAGGTTGTGTGAGCAGAAGGCAGCAGTAATGGAGTACCAGCTGCAGCAGGTGCAAACAAGTCGCAGTGCGCGCCGTTCACACTTCACCACCACTGAGTGGGCCTCTATGAAGGACATTTGCCACGTTTTGCGTGCCTTCGATTATTCCACGCGGATGGCGAGTGCAGATGATGCACTAGTCAGCATGACTATCCCCCTTATCTGCCTGCTTGAAAAAACACTGCAAGCACTAAGGGACGAGGTTTTGGAAGAGGTGGAGGATGAGGAGTCACAAATGCCATCTGCTTCTCTACAGTCTGCGCAACGTGGTTCCTCACAAAGGCCTTGGCAGGGGACACTTTGTGAGGAGGATGAGGAGGAGTCAATGGATGAGGAAGACATCTGTCCAGAGGAGGGAGGTACACAATGCTCTAGTAGTCAGCATCTAGAGCGAGGGTAGGGTGATGCAGAGCAGGCAGAGATCACGCCTCAAGCAGGGGACAGCGTTTCTTGGCCAGTTGGCAGTCTGCAGCACATGGTTGATTTCATGCTGCAGTGCCTGAGAAACGACCGCCGCATCGCCCACATTCTCAACATGGCTGATTATTGGGTGTCCACTCTCCTAGATCCTCGCTACTGGGACAACTTACAAAGTCTCATAACACCGTTGAACCGGGAGCGTAAAATGCGGGAGTACCAAGACGCACTGGTGCATTCAATCATGTTCTCCATTCCAACCGAGAGCAGTGCTGCTAGTGCTTTACAAAGCAGCTCAGTGCGTCGAGGCAGTGGAGGAAGCTCTGCACAAAGAGGGAGCAGAAGCAGCGCCTCAGCACAAGGCAAGACCAGTATGGCCGAAATGTGGCAACGTTTTGTGTCCCGCCGCCACAAATGTCTACACCATCACAGACGGCTCCAGTCAGCAGGAGGCAACGTTTCCGTCAGAAGGTGACAGACTACATGTCTTGCCCTCTTAGTGTACTCCCAGACGGCTCTTCTCCCTTCAAGTTTTGGGTCTGTAAGCTAGATACATGGCCAGAGCTAAGTCAGTATGCATTGGAGGTGCTAGCTTGCCCTGCTGCTAGTGTATTATCGGAACGCGTCTTTAGTGCCGCAGGTGGTGTACTAACAGACCGTCGCATGCGACTATTCTCTGATAACGTTGACTGGCTTACTTTTCTCAAAATGAACAAGGCCTGGATCTCTCATGAATTTGCCAGTCCTCTTCCAGAATAAATAATTGTTGGCAAAAGTATCCAGGTCTCCTGTTCTGTTCATGTTTCTACCACCTGAACTGTAATCCCTGAGCTCCAACACCGCCAGTTGGTGCTCGGAAGTGCCGTCTGCACAGTCAACACTTGCTGTCGTGTCATTGGGGTTCAGTAACGTCAGCTGTTCCCCGGCTGTGCGGACGGCAATTTCTCCTGCTCTGTCCACATTCTCACTACTACAGATTTTAAAGTTGCTCCAATTACACCTCTGGCTCCTCTGTTTTCAGTATTATCCCTGAGCTCCAACACCGCCAGTTGGTGCTCGGAAGTGCCGTCTGCACAGTCAACACTTGCTGCCGTGTTATTGGGGTTCAGTAACGTCAGCTGTTCCCCTGCTGTGCGGACGGCAATTTCTCCTGCTCTGTCCACATTCTCACTACTACTGATTTTAAAGTTGCTCCAATTACACCTCTGGCTCCTCTGTTTTCAGTATTATCCCTGAGCTCCAACACTGCCAGTTGGCGCTCGGAAGTGCCGTCTGCACAGTCAACACTTGCTGCCATGTTATTGGGGTTCAGTAACGTCAGCTGTTCCCCTGCTGTGCGGGCGGCACTTTCTCCTGCTCTGTCCACATCCACTGTACTACTGATTTAAAATCTCCTCCAAATACACCTCTGGCTCCTCTGTTTTCAGTATTATCCCTGAGCACCAACACCGCCAGTTGGCGCTCGGAAGTGACGTCTGCACAGTCAACACTTGCTGCCATGTTATTCGGGTTCAGTAACGTCAGCTGTTCCCCTGCTGTGCGGATGGCAATTTCTCCTGCTCTGTCCACATCCACTGTACTACTGATTTAAAACCTCCTCCAAATACACCTCTGGCTCCTCTGTTTTCAGTATTATCCCTGAGCTCCAACATCGCCAGTTGGCGCTCGGAAGTGCCGTCTGCACAGTCAACACTTGCTGTCATGTTATTGGGGTTCGGTAACGTCAGCTGTTCCCCTGCTGTGCGGACGGCAATTTCTCCTGCTCTGTCCACATTCTCACTACTACAGATTTTAAAGTTGCTCCAATTACACCTCTGGCTCCTCTGTTTTCAGTATTATCACTGAGCTCCAACACCGCCAGTTGGCGCTCGGAAGTGCCGTCTGCACAGTCAACACTTGCTGCCTTGTTATTGGGGTTCAGTAACGTCAGCTGTTCCCCTGCTGTGCGGATGGCAATTTCTCCTGCTCTGTCCACATTCTCACTACTACAGATTTTAAAGTTGCTCCAATTACACCTCTGGCTCTTCTGTTTTCAGTATTATCCCTGAGCTCCAACACTGCCAGTTGGCGCTCGGAAGTGCCGTCTGCACAGTCAACACTTGCTGCCGTGTCATTGGGGTTCAGTAATGTCAGCTGTTCCCCTGCTGTGCGGACGGCAATTTCTCCTGCTCTGTCCACCTTCTCAATACTACAGATTTTAAAGTTGCTCCAATTACACCTCTGGCTCCTCTGTTTTCAGTATTATCCCTGAGCTCCAACACCGCCAGTTGGCGCTCGGAAGTGCCGTCTGTACAGTCAACACTTGCTGCCGTGTCATTGGAGTTCAGTAACGTCAGCTGTTCCCCTGCTGTGCGGACGGCAATTTCTCCTGCTCTGTCCACATTCTCACTACTACAGATTTTAAAGTTGCTCCAATTACACCCCTGGCTCCTCTGTTTTCAGTATTATCCCTGAGCTCCAACACCACCAGTTGGCGCTCGGAAGTGCCGTCTGCACAGTCAAAACTTGCTGCCGTGTTATTGGGGTTCAGTAACGTCAGCTGTTCTCCTGCTGTGCGGACGGCAATTTCTCCTGCTCTGTCCACATCCACTGTACTACTGATTTAAAACCTCCTCCAAATACACCTCTGGCTCCTCTGTTTTCAGTATTATCCCTGAGCTCCAACACCGCCAGTTGGCGCTCGGAAGTGCCGTCTGCACAGTCAACACTTGCTGCCATGTCATTGGGGTTCGGTAACGTCAGCTGTTCCCCTGCTGTGCGGACGGCAATTTCTCCTGCTCTGTCCACATTCTCACTACTACAGATTTTAAAGTTGCTCCAATTACACCTCTGGCTCCTCTGTTTTCAGTATTATCCCTGAGCTCCAACACTGCCAGTTGGCGCTTGGAAGTGCCATCTGCACAGTCAACACTTGCTGCCGTGTTATTGGGGTTTAGTAACGTCAGCTGTTCCCCTGCTGTGCGGACGGCAATTTCTCCTGCTCTGTCCACATTCTCACTACTATAGATTTTAAAGTTGCTCCAATTACACCTCTGGCTCCTCTGTTTTCAGTATTATCCCTGAGCTCCAACACCGCCAGTTGGCGCTCGGAAGTGCCGTCTGCACAGTCAACACTTGCTGCCATGTCATTGGGGATCAGTAACGTCAGCTGTTCCCCTGCTGTGCGGACGGCAATTTCTCCTGCTCTGTCCACATTCTCACTACTACAGATTTTAAAGTTGCTCCAATTACACCTCTGGCTCCTCTGTTTTCAGTATTATCCCTGAGCTCCAACACCGCCAGTTGGCGCTCGGAAGTGCCGTCTGTACAGTCAACACTTGCTGCCGTGTCATTGGGGTTCAGTAACGTCAGCTGTTCCCCTGCTGTGCGGACGGCAATTTCTCCTGCTCTGTCCACATTCTCACTACTACAGATTTTAAAGTTGCTCCAATTACACCCCTGGCTCCTCTGTTTTCAGTATTATCCCTGAGCTCCAACACCACCAGTTGGCGCTCGGAAGTGCCGTCTGCACAGTCAAAACTTGCTGCCGTGTTATTGGGGTTCAGTAACGTCAGCTGTTCTCCTGCTGTGCGGACGGCAATTTCTCCTGCTCTGTCCACATCCACTGTACTACTGATTTAAAACCTCCTCCAAATACACCTCTGGCTCCTCTGTTTTCAGTATTATCCCTGAGCTCCAACACCGCCAGTTGGCGCTCGGAAGTGCCGTCTGCACAGTCAACACTTGCTGCCATGTCATTGGGGTTCGGTAACGTCAGCTGTTCCACTGCTGTGCGGACGGCAATTTCTCCTGCTCTGTCCACATTCTCACTACTACAGATTTTAAAGTTGCTCCAATTACACCTCTGGCTCCTCTGTTTTCAGTATTATCCCTGAGCTCCAACACTGCCAGTTGGCGCTTGGAAGTGCCATCTGCACAGTCAACACTTGCTGCCGTGTTATTGGGGTTTAGTAACGTCAGCTGTTCCCCTGCTGTGCGGACGGCAATTTCTCCTGCTCTGTCCACATTCTCACTACTACAGATTTTAAAGTTGCTCCAATTACACCTCTGGCTCCTCTGTTTTCAGTATTATCCCTGAGCTCCAACACCGCCAGTTGGCGCTCGGAAGTGCCGTCTGCACAGTCAACACTTGCTGCCATGTCATTGGGGATCAGTAACGTCAGCTGTTCCCCTGCTGTGCGGACGGCAATTTCTCCTGCTCTGTCCACATTCTCACTACTACAGATTTTAAAGTTGCTCCAATTACACCTCTGGCTCCTCTGTTTTCAGTATTATCCCTGAGCTCCAACACCGCCAGTTGGCGCTCGGAAGTGCCGTCTGTACAGTCAACACTTGCTGCCGTGTCATTGGGGTTCAGTAACGTCAGCTGTTCCCCTGCTGTGCGGACGGCAATTTCTCCTGCTCTGTCCACATTCTCACTACTACAGATTTTAAAGTTGCTCCAATTACACCCCTGGCTCCTCTGTTTTCAGTATTATCCCTGAGCTCCAACACCACCAGTTGGCGCTCGGAAGTGCCGTCTGCACAGTCAAAACTTGCTGCCGTGTTATTGGGGTTCAGTAACGTCAGCTGTTCCCCTGCTGTGCGGACGGCAATTTCTCCTGCTCTGTCCACATCCACTGTACTACTGATTTAAAACCTCCTCCAAATACACCTCTGGCTCCTCTGTTTTCAGTATTATCCCTGAGCTCCAACACCGCCAGTTGGCGCTCGGAAGTGCCGTCTGCACAGTCAACACTTGCTGCCATGTCATTGGGGTTCGGTAACGTCAGCTGTTCCCCTGCTGTGCGGACGGCAATTTCTCCTGCTCTGTCCACATTCTCACTACTACAGATTTTAAAGTTGTTCCAATTACACCTCTGGCTCCTCTGTTTTCAGTATTATCCCTGAGCTCCAACACTGCCAGTTGGCGCTTGGTAGTGCCATCTGCACAGTCAACACTTGCTGCCGTGTTATTGGGGTTTAGTAACGTCAGCTGTTCCCCTGCTGTGCGGACGGCAATTTCTCCTGCTCTGTCCACATTCTCACTACTACAGATTTTAAAGTTGCTCCAATTACACCTCTGGCTCCTCTGTTTTCAGTATTATCCCTGAGCTCCAACACCGCCAGTTGGCGCTTGGAAGTGCCGTCTGCACAGTCAACACTTGCTGCCGTGTTATTGGGGTTCGGTAACGTCAGCTGTTCCCCTGCTGTGCGGACGGCAATTTCTCCTGCTTTGTCCACATCCACTGTACTACTGATTTAAAACCTCCTCCAAATACACCTCTGGCTCCTCTGTTTTTAGTATTTACCCTGAGCTCCAATACCGCTAGTTGCTGCTCAGAAGTGCCGTCTGCACAGTCAACGTTTGCTCCAGTGTTATTGGGGTTCAGTAACGTCAGCTGTTCCCCTGCTGTGTGTCCGGCAAATTCTCCTGCTTTGTCCACATCCACTGTACTACTGATTTAAAACTTGCTCCAATTACACCTCTGGCTCCACTCTGTTTTTAGTATTTACCCTGGGTTCCAGCACCGTCAGCTGGTCTTCGGCAGTTCCATTGGCTCTTGTACCTTCTACTACCCATCCGGGTTCCAGTACCGTCAGCTGGTTCTCGGCAGTGTCTTTGGCACGGGTACTCCCTCCTGCCCAGCCTGGTTCCAGCACGCCAGCTGTTTCCGGGTAGTGTCAACGTCACTTTGCCTCCAATGCGTTGTCCTGTCGTGTTGCGGTCGGGTTAGCCGACTCTATGGTGCCTGCAGTTTAGGTGACTCCTATGTGGGCTGCGGGATCTGGCCATGAAGGCTGGTTCCATAGTGCCTATAGGACAAGCACCCCCTGTAGGACTATGGATTTTGGTAACTGCGGCCGGCTCGCGGCCTTGAACTTTTTTTTACATGGGTACCTTCTGCTACCCATCCGGGTTCCAGTACCGTCAGCTGGTTCTCGGCAGTGCCATTGGATTAGGTGCCTCCTTCTCGGTATCCAAGTTCCACCAACGTCTGCTGGTCCTTGGTAGTGCTTTCTGGCACAGGTACCTCCTGCTTAGTAACCTAGTTCCAGTACCGTCAGCTGGTCTTCGGCAGTTCCATTAGCTCTTGTACCTTCTACTACCCATCCGGGTTCCAGTACCGTCAGCTGGTTCTCGGCAGTGTCTTTGGCATGGGTACTCCCTCCTGCCCAGCCTGGTTCCAGCACGCCAGCTGTTTCCGGGTAGTGTCAACGTCACTTTACCTCCAATGCGTTGTCCTGTCGTGTTGCGGTCGGGTTAGCCGACTCTATGATGCCTGCAGTTTAGGTGACTCCTATGTGGGCTGCGGGATCTGGCAATGAAGGCTGGTTCCATAGTGCCTATATGACAAGCACCCCCTGTAGGACTGTGGGTTTTGGTAACTGCGGCCGGCTCGCGGCCTTGAATTTTTTTTTTCATGGGTACCTTCTGCTACCCATCCGGGTTCCAGTACCGTCAGCTGGTTCTCGGCAGTGCCTTTGGATTAGGTGCCTCCTTCTCGGTATCCAAGTTCCACCAACGTCTGCTGGTCCTTGGTAGTGCTTTCTGGCACAGGTACCTCCTGCTTAGTAACCGAGTTCCAGTACCGTCAGCTGGTCTTCGGCAGTTCCATTGGTTCTTGTACCTTCTGCTACCCATCCGGGTTCCAGTACCGTCAGCTGGTCCTCGGTAGTTCCATTTGCTCTTGTACCTTCTACTACCCATCCGGGTTCCAGTACCGTCAGCTGGTTCTCGGCAGTGACTTTGGATTAGGTGCCCCCTTCTCGGTATCCAAGTTCCACCAACGTCTGCTGGTCCTTGGTAGTGCTTTCTGGCACAGGTACCTCCTGCTTAGTAACCGAGTTCCAGTACCGTCAGCTGGTCTTCGGCAGTTCCATTGGCTCTTGTACCTTCTGCTACCCATCCGGGTTCCAGTACCGTCAGCTGGTTCTCGGTAGTTCCTCAGCTTTCTTGTACCTTCTGCTACATTTCCAAGTTCGAGCTTTTTGAAATGGTTTTTGGTAATCACTCTGGATCTCCCTGATGAGGACCCTGAAGACGAGGACCCTGAAGACCAACCCTAAGAAGACTAGGACCCCGAAGACAACGACCCTGAAGACGAGGACCCTGAAGACCACCCCGAAGAAGATGAGGACCCTGAAGACCACCCCGAAGAAGACGAGGACCCTGAAGACCACCCCGAAGAAGACGAGGACCCCGAAGACGAGGACCCAGAAGACGAACCCGAAGAAGACGAGGACCCCGAAGACGAGGACCCCCGAAGACGACGACCCTGATGACCACCACGAAGAAGACCAAGAAGATGACCCTGAAGAAGTTGACCAAGAGGACAAAGAAGAGAAGACAAGCACCAAGATACAGAAGAACAAGAGACAGAAAACCAAGAAGCAGAAATATAAGAAGCTGCAGAACAAAAAGCGGAAGAACATTAAGCATAAGACTAAAAATCTGAGCAAAAGATAATATCTAAATTATAAGCAGAAGATGACTAAGCAGTGTATGGGGGTGCCCCTGGAAAAGACCTGCTGCTGCAGGCCAAACTGAACGCGGACAAATCCTGTTGTAAATCTTTTGTGACGGGCAGAACGAAAGGTGTAATGTCCAACCTTTTATAGATAACAACTACAGCAATGCCTGTCACAAATAAGAATATGATGAAGAAGAAGAATATGAAGAAGATGAAGAAGTAGAATATGAAGAATGTAAAAAAAAAGAATAATACGAAGAAGGTGAAGAAGAAGAAGATAAAGAAGGTGAAGAAGAAGAGGATGAAAAAGAAGCTGAGGATGATGAAGGAGAAAGTGTGGAAGAAGTAAAAAAGAAGGTGAAGAGCATGGAAGTAGTGAAACATAAATATCTGACAAAATATAAAAATACTTAACATAGTCAATATTTCCGTAACTCAGAACGTCTTAAAAAAAAAATTAATTCCTGCTACTCCATTTGATTGGGCTAAACCTCTATGCCTTTATTGTCTCCCCCACCTCCCCCAATACATTCTACATTATTCTTAGTTGTTTTCCTTCATGTAGAATTAACCTACAAGGAAAGAAAGGGTTTATTTTCATTCCGATATTTCTGTCCCATTGACTTGCATTGGTTTCCTGTATCGGAATCGGTGATATCCGATACTTTTTCGGTATCGGTCCGATCCAATCCGATATTTCCCGATATCGGAAGGTATCACTCAAAACTAATGACTAAGTCTAAAAAAAAATTTTTCTTCATCTTTTTTCAATTTTACCCCCGTGGGATATATATTCTACCCACACACATTTGGAATTCTCTTGGGGTCCCCTCACACATATTATTCCCTCATTTAGTGGATATTTTCACAAAAAAGTGAAATTTTCAAAAATTCAGAAAATTGGCTGAAAACGACTAAATATGAAGGACTCATCGGGCGAATCACTCTGGAACTGAAATCGGAACGCTCACTGACATTTCCCCAATCTGAAAGTCTGATAAACGCTGAAAAAATGACTAAGTCGAAAAAAAAAAAATTTTCACCTTTTTTCAATTTTACCCCCGTGGGATATATATTCTACCCCCACACATTTGGAACTCTCCTGGGGTACCCTCACACATATTATTCCCTCATTTAGTGGATATTTTCACAAAAAAGTGAAATTTTCAAAAATTCTGAAAATTGGCTGAAAACGACTAAATATGAAGGACTCATCGGGCGAATCGCTCTGGAACTGAAATCGGAATGCTCACTGACATTTGCCCTAATTGAAAGTCTGATAAACGCCGGAGAAATGACTAAGTCCAAAAAAAAATTTTTTTCAACTTTTTTCAATTTTACCCCCGTGGGATATATATTCTACCCACACACATTTGGAACTCTCCTGGGGTACCCTCACACATATTATTCCCTCATTTAGTGGATATTTTCACAAAAAAGTGAAATTTTCAAAAATTCTGAAAATTGGCCGAAAACGACTAAATATGAAGGACTCATCGGGCGAATCGCTCTGGAACTGTAATCAGAACGCTCACTGACATTTCTCCTATATGAAAGTCTGATAAACACTGGAAAAATGACTAAGTCCAAAAAAAATTTTTTTTCAACTTTTTTCAATTTTACCCCCGTGGGGTACATATTCTACCCACACACATTTGGAACTCTCCTGGGCTTCCCTCACACATATTATTCCCTCATTTAGTGGATATTTTCACAAAAAAGTGAAATTTTCAAAAATTCAGAAAATTGGCTGAAAACGACTAAATATGAAGGACTCATCGGGCGAATCGCTCTGGAACTGAAATCGGAACGCTCACTGACATTTCCCCTATCTGAAAGTCTGATAAACGCCGGAAAAATGACTAAGGCTAAAAAAAAATTTTCTTCATCTTTTTTCAATTTTACCCCCGTGGGATATATATTCTACCCAAACATATTTGGAACTCTCCTGGGGTACCCTCACACATATTATTCCCTCATTTAGTGGATATTTTCACAAAAAAGTGAAATTTTCAAAAATTCAGAAAATTGGCTGAAAACGACTAAATATGAAGGACTCATCGGGCGAATCGCTCTGGAACTGAAATCGGAACGCTCACTGACATTTCCCCTATCTGAAAGTCTGATAAACGGCGGAAAAATGACTAAGTCTAAAAAAAATTTTTCTTCATCTTTTTTCAATTTTACCCCCGTGGGATATATATTCTACCCACACACATTTGGAATTCTCTTGGGGTATCCTCACACATATTATTCCCTAATTTAGTGGATATTTTCACAAAAAAGTGACATTTTCAAAAATTCTGAAAATTGGCTGAAAACGACTAAATATGAAGGACTCATCTGGCGAATCGCTCTGGAACTGAAATCGGAACGCTCACTGACATTTCCCCTATCTGAAAGTCTGATAAACGCCGGAAAAATGACTAAGTCTAAAAAAAATTTTTCTTCATCTTTTTTCAATTTTACCCCCGTGGGATATATATTCTACCCACACACATTTGGAACTCTCCTGGGGTACCATCACACATATTATTCCCTCATTTAGTGGATATTTTTGCAAAAAAGTGAAATTTTCAAAAATTCTGAAAATTGGCTGAAAACGACTAAATATGAAGGACTCATCGGGCGAATCGCTCTGGAACTGAAATCGGAATGCTCACTGACATTTCTCCTATCTGAAAGTCTGATAAACGCCGGAAAAATGACTAAGTCCAAAAAAAAATTTTTTTCGCCTTTTTTCAATTTTACCCCCGTGGGATATATATTCTACCCACACACATTTGGAACTCTCCTGGGGTACCCTCACACATATTATTCACTCATTCAGTGTATATTTTCACAAAAAAGTGAAATTTTCAAAAATTCTGAAAATTGGCTGAAAATGACTAAATATGAACGACTCATCAGGCGAATCGCTCTGGAACTTAAATCGGAATGCTCGCTGACATTTCCCCTATCTGAAAGTCTGATAAACGCCGGAAAAATGACTAAGTCTAAAAAAAATTTTTCTTCATCTTTTTTCAATTTTACCCCCGTGGGATATATATTCTACCCACACACATTTGGAACTCTCCTGGGGTACCCTCACACATATTATTCCCTCATTTAGTGGATATTTTCACAAAAAAGTGAAATTTTCAAAAATTCAGAAAATTGGCTGAAAACGACTAAATATGAAGGACTCATCGAGCGAATCACTCTGGAACTGAAATCGGAAAGCTCACTGACATTTCCCCTATCTGAAAGTCTGATAAACGGCGGAAAAATGACTAAGTCCAAAAAAAAATTTTTCTTCATCTTTTTTCAATTTTACCCCCATGGGATATATATATTCTACCCACACACATTTGGAATTCTCTTGGGGTATCCTCACACATATTATTCCCTAATTTAGTGGATATTTTCACAAAAAAGTGACATTTTCAAAAATTCTGAAAATTGGCTGAAAACGACTAAATATGAAGGACTCATCGGGCGAATCGCTCTGGAACTGAAATCGGAACGCTCACTGACATTTCCCCTATCTGAAAGTCTGATAAACGCTGAAAAAATGACTAAGTCCAAAAAAAAAAAATTTTCACCTTTTTTCAATTTTACCCCCGTGGGATATATATTCTACCCACACACATTTGGAACTCTCCTGGGGTACCCTCACACATATTATTCCCTCATTTAGTGGATATTTTTGCAAAAAAGTGAAATTTTCAAAAATTCTGAAAATTGGCTGAAAACGACTAAATATGAAGGACTCATCGGGCGAATCGCTCTGGAACTGTAATCGGAACGCTCACTGACATTTCTCCTATCTGAAAGTCTGATAAATGCTGGAAAAATGACTAAGTCCAAAAAAAATTTTTTTTCAACTTTTTTCAATTTTACCCCCGTGGGGTACATATTCTACCCACACACATTTGGAACTCTCCTGGGGTACCCTCACACATATTATTCCCTCATTTAGTGGATATTTTCACAAAAAAGTGAAATTTTCAAAAATTCAGAAAATTGGCTGAAAACGACTAAATATGAAGGACTCATCGGGCGAATCGCTCTGGAACTGAAATTGGAAAGCTCACTGACATTTCCCCTATCTGAAAGTCTGATAAACGGCGGAAAAATGACTAAGTCCAAAAAAAAATTTTTCTTCATCTTTTTTCAATTTTACCCCCGTGGGATATATATTCTACCCACACACATTTGGAATTCTCTTGGGGTATCCTCACACATATTATTCCCTAATTTAGTGGATAATTTCACAAAAAAGTGACATTTTCAAAAATTCTGAAAATTGGCTGAAAACGACTAAATATGAAGGACTCATCGGGCGAATCGCTCTGGAACTGAAATCGGAACGCTCACTGACATTTCCCCTATCTGAAAGTCTGATAAACGCTGAAAAAATGACTAAGTCCAAAAAAAAAAAATTTTCACCTTTTTTCAATTTTACCCCCGTGGGATATATATTCTACCCACACACATTTGGAACTCTCCTGGGGTACCCTCACACATATTATTCCCTCATTTAGTGGATATTTTCACAAAAAAGTTAAATTTTCAAAAATTCTGGAAATTGGCTGAAAACGACTAAATATGAAGGACTCATCGGGCGAATGGCTCTGGAACTGAAATCGGAACGCTCACTGACATTTCCCCTATCTGAAAGTCTGATAAACGCTGGAAAAATGACTAAGTCAAAAAAAAAAATTTTTTCAACTTTTTTCAATTTTACCCCCGTGGGGTATATATTCTACCCACACACATTTGGCACTCTCCTGGGGTACCCTCACACATATTATTCCCTCATTCAGTGTATATTTTCACAAAAAAGTGAAATTTTCAAAAATTCTGAAAATTGGCTGAAAATGACTAAATATGAACGACTCATCGTGCGAATCGCTCTGGAACTGAAATCGGAATGCTCACTGACATTTCCCCTATCTGAAAGTCTGATAAACGCTGAAAAAATGACTAAGTCCAAAAAAAAAAATTTTTCAACTTTTTTCAATTTTACCCCAGTGGGGTATATATTCTACCCACACACATTTGGAACTCTCCTGGGGTACCCTCACACATATTATTCCCTCATTCAGTGTATATTTTCACAAAAAAGTGAAATTTTCAAAAATTCTGAAAATTGGCTGAAAATGACTAAATATGAACGACTCATCGGGCGAATCGCTCTGGAACTTAAATCGGAATGCTCACTGACATTTCCCCTATCTGAAAGTCTGATAAACGCCGGGAAAATGACTAAGTCCAAAAACATTTTTTTTTCAACTTTTTTCAATTTTACCCCCATGGGGTATATATTCTACCCACACACATTTGGAACTCTCCTGGGGTACCCTCACACATATTATTCCCTCATTTAGTGGATATTTTCACAAAAAAGTGAAATTTTCAAAAATTCTGAAAATTGGCTGAAAATGACTAAATATGAAGGACTCATCGGGCGAATCGCTCTGCAACTGAAATCGGAATGCTCACTGACATTTCCCCTATCTGAAAGTCTGATAAACGCTGAAAACATGACTAAGTCCAAACAAAAAAATTTTTCACCTTTTTTCAATTTTACCCCCGTGGGATATATATTCTACCCACACACATTTGAAACTCTCCTGGGGTACCCTCACACATATTATTCCCTCATTTAGTGGATATTTTTACAAAAAAGTGAAATTTTAAAAAATTCTGAAAATTGGCTGAAAACGACTAAATAAGAAGGACTCATCGGGCGAATCGCTCTGGAACTGAAATCGGAACGCTCACTGACATTTCTGCTATCTGAAAGTCTGATAAACGCCGGTAAAATGACTAAATCCAAAAAAAAATTTTTTCAACTTTTTTCAATTTTACCCCCGTGGGGTATATATTCTACCCACAAACATTTGGAACTCTACTGGGGTACCCTCACACATATTATTCCCTCATTTAGTGGATATTTTCACAAAAAAGTGAAATTTTCAAAAATTCTGAAAATTGGCTGAAAACGACTAAATATGAAGGACTCATCGGGCGAATCGCTCTAGAACTGAAATCGGAGCGCTTACTGACTTTTCCCCTATCTGAAAGTCTGATAAACGCCGGAAAAATTACTAAGTCTAAAAAAAATTTTTCTTCATCTTTTTTCAATTTTACCCCCGTGGTATATATATTCTACCCACACACATTTGGAATTCTCTTGGGGTATCCTCACACATATTATTTCCTCATTTAGTGGATATTTTCACAAAAAAGTGAAATTTTCAAAAATTCTGAAAATTGGCTGAAAACGACTAAATATGAAGGACTCATCGGGCGATTCGCTCTAGAACTGAAATCAGAACGCTCACTGACTTTTCCGCTATCTGAAAGTCTGATAAACGCCGGAAAAATGACTAAGTCTAAAAAAAAAATTTTTTTAACTTTTTTCAATTTTACCCCCGTGAGATATATATTCTACCCACACACATTTGGAACTCTCCTGGGGTACCCTCACACATATTATTCCCTCATTTAGTGGATATTTTCACAAAAAAGTGAAATTTTCAAAAACTCTGGAAATTGGCTGAAAACGACTAAATATGAAGGACTCATCGGGCGAATCGCTCTGGAACTGAAATTGGAACGCTCACTGACTTTTCCGCTATCTGAAAGTCTGATAAACGCTGGAAAAATGACTAAGTCTAAAAAAAAATTTTTTCAACTTTTTTCAATTTTACCCCCGTGGGGTATATATTCTACCCACACACATTTGGAATTCTCTTGGGGTACCCTCACACATATTATTCCCTCATTTAGTGGATATTTTCACAAAAAAGTGAAATTTTCAAAAATTCTGAAAATTGGCTGAAAACGACTAAATATGAAGGACTCATCGGGCGAATCGCTCTGGAACTGAAATTGGAACGCTCTCTGACTTTTCCGCTATCTGAAAGTCTGATAAACGACGGAAAAATGACTAAGTCTAAAAAAAAAATTTTTTCTACTTTTTTCAATTTTACCCCCTTGGGATATATATTCTACCCACACACATTTGGAACTCTCCTGGGGTACCCTCACACATATTATTCCCTCATTTAGTGGATATTTTCACAAAAAAGTGAAATTTTCAAAAATTCAGAAAATTGGCTTAAAAACGACTAAATATGAAGGACTCATCGGGAGAATCGCTCTGGAACTGAAATCGGAATGCTCAATGACATTTCTCCTATCTGAAAGTCTGATAAACGCTGAAAAAATGACTAAGTCCAAAAAAAAATTTTTTGCACCTTTTTTCAAATTTACCCCCATGGGATATATATTCTACCCACACACATTTGGAACTCTCCTGGGGTACCCTCACACATATTATTCCCTCATTTAGTGAATATTTTCACAAAAAAGTGAAATTTTCAAAAATTCGGAAAATTGGCTGAAAACGACTAAATATGAAGGACTCATCGGGCGAATCGCTCTGGAACTGAAATCGGAACGCTCACTGACATTTCCCCTATCTGAAAGTCTGATAAACGCCGGAAAGATGACTAAGTCCAAAAAAAAAAATTTTTCACCTTTTTTCAATTTTACCCCCGTGGGATATATATTCTACCCACACACATTTGGAACTCTCCTGGGGTACCCTCACACATATTATTCCCTCATTTAGTGGATATTTTCACAAAAAAGTGAAATTTTCAAAAATTCTGAAAATTGGCTGAAAACGACTAAATATGAAGGACTCATCGGGCGAATCGCTCTGGAACTGAAATGGGAACGCTCTCTGACTTTTCCGCTATCTGAAAGTCTGATAAACGCCGGAAAAATGACTAAGTCTAAAAAAAAAATTTTTTCAACTTTTTTCAATTTTACCCCCGTGGGATATATATTCTACCCACACACATTTGGAACTCTCCTGGGGTACCCTCACACATATTATTCCCTCATTTAGTGGATATTTTCACAAAAAAGTGAAATTTTCAAAAATTCGGAAAATTGGCTGAAAACGACTAAATATGAAGGACTCATCGGGCGAATCGCTCTGGAACTGAAATCGGAACGCTCTCTGACTTTTCCGCTATCTGAAAGTCTGATAAACGACGGAAAAATGACTAAGTCTAAAAAAAAAATTTTTTCTACTTTTTTCAATTTTACCCCCTTGGGATATATATTCTACCCACACACATTTGGAACTCTCATGGGGTACCCTCACACATATTATTCCCTCATTTAGTGGATATTTTCACAAAAAAGTGAAATTTTCAAAAATTCAGAAAATTGGCTGAAAACGACTAAATATGATGGACTCATCGGGAGAATCGCTCTGGAACTGAAATCGGAATGCTCAATGACATTTCTCCTATCTGAAAGTCTGATAAACGCTGAAAAAATGACTAAGTCCAAAAAAAAATTTTTTGCACCTTTTTTCAAATTTACCCCCATGGGATATATATTCTACCCACACACATTTGGAACTCTCCTGGGGTACCCTCACACATATTATTCCCTCATTTAGTGAATATTTTCACAAAAAAGTGAAATTTTCAAAAATTCGGAAAATTGGCTGAAAACGACTAAATATGAAGGACTCATCGGGCGAATCGCTCTGGAACTGAAAGGGGAACGCTCTCTGACGTTTCCGCTATCTGAAAGTCTGATAAACGCCGGAAAAATGACTAAGTCTAAAAAAAAATTTTTTCCAACTTTTTTCAATTTTACCCCCGTGGGATATATATTCTACCCACACACATTTGGAACTCTCCTGGGGTACCCTCACACATATTATTCCCTCATTTAGTGGATATTTTCACAAAAAAGTGAAATTTTCAAAAACTCTGGAAATTGGCTGAAAACGACTAAATATGAAGGACTCATCGGGCGAATCGCTCTGGAACTGAAATCGGAACGCTCACTGACATTTCCCCTATCTGAAAGTCTGATAAACGCTGAAAAAATGAATAAGTCCAAAAAAATAAATTTTTCACCTCTTTTCAATTTTACCCCCGTGGGATATATATTCTACCCACACACATTTGGAATTCTCTTGGGGTACCCTCACACATATTATTCCCTCATTTAGTGGATATTTTCACAAAAAAGTGAAATTTTCAAAAATTCTGAAAATTGGCTGAAAACGACTAAATATGAAGGACTCATCGGGCGAATCGCTCTGGAACTGAAATTGGAACGCTCTCTGACTTTTCCGCTATCTGAAAGTCTGATAAACGACGGAAAAATGACTAAGTCTAAAAAAAAAATTTTTTCTACTTTTTTCAATTTTACCCCCTTGGGATATATATTCTACCCACACACATTTGGAACTCTCCTGGGGTACCCTCACACATATTATTCCCTCATTTAGTGGATATTTTCACAAAAAAGTGAAATTTTCAAAAATTCAGAAAATTGGCTTAAAAACGACTAAATATGAAGGACTCATCGGGAGAATCGCTCTGGAACTGAAATCGGAATGCTCAATGACATTTCTCCTATCTGAAAGTCTGATAAACGCTGAAAAAATGACTAAGTCCCAAAAAAAATTTTTTGCACCTTTTTTCAAATTTACCCCCATGGGATATATATTCTACCCACACACATTTGGAACTCTCCTGGGGTACCCTCACACATATTATTCCCTCATTTAGTGAATATTTTCACAAAAAAGTGAAATTTTCAAAAATTCGGAAAATTGGCTGAAAACGACTAAATATGAAGGACTCATCGGGCGAATCGCTCTGGAACTGAAATCGGAACGCTCACTGACATTTCCCCTATCTGAAAGTCTGATAAACGCCGGAAAGATGACTAAGTCCAAAAAAAAAAATTTTTCACCTTTTTTCAATTTTACCCCCGTGGGATATATATTCTACCCACACACATTTGGAACTCTCCTGGGGTACCCTCACACATATTATTCCCTCATTTAGTGGATATTTTCACAAAAAAGTGAAATTTTCAAAAATTCTGAAAATTGGCTGAAAACGACTAAATATGAAGGACTCATCGGGCGAATCGCTCTGGAACTGAAATGGGAACGCTCTCTGACTTTTCCGCTATCTGAAAGTCTGATAAACGCCGGAAAAATGACTAAGTCTAAAAAAAAAATTTTTTCAACTTTTTTCAATTTTACCCCCGTGGGATATATATTCTACCCACACACATTTGGAACTCTCCTGGGGTACCCTCACACATATTATTCCCTCATTTAGTGGATATTTTCACAAAAAAGTGAAATTTTCAAAAATTCAGAAAATTGGCTGAAAACGACTAAATATGATGGACTCATCGGGAGAATCGCTCTGGAACTGAAATCGGAATGCTCAATGACATTTCTCCCATCTGAAAGTCTGATAAACGCTGAAAAAATGACTAAGTCCAAAAAAAAATTTTTTGCACCTTTTTTCAAATTTACCCCCATGGGATATATATTCTACCCACACACATTTGGAACTCTCCTGGGGTACCCTCACACATATTATTCCCTCATTTAGTGAATATTTTCACAAAAAAGTGAAATTTTCAAAAATTCGGAAAATTGGCTGAAAACGACTAAATATGAAGGACTCATCGGGCGAATCGCTCTGGAACTGAAAGGGGAACGCTCTCTGACGTTTCCGCTATCTGAAAGTCTGATAAACGCCGGAAAAATGACTGTCTAAAAAAAAATTTTTTTCAACTTTTTTCAATTTTACCCCCGTGGGATATATATTCTACCCACACACATTTGGAACTCTCCTGGGGTACCCTCACACATATTATTCCCTCATTTAGTGGATATTTTCACAAAAAAGTGAAATTTTCAAAAACTCTGGAAATTGGCTGAAAACGACTAAATATGAAGGACTCATCGGGCGAATCGCTCTGGAACTGAAATCGGAACGCTCACTGACATTTCCCCTATCTGAAAGTCTGATAAACGCTGAAAAAATGAATAAGTCCAAAAAAATAAATTTTTCACCTCTTTTCAATTTTACCCCCGTGGGATATATATTCTACCGACACACATTTGGAACTCTCCTGGGGTACCCTCACGCATATTATTTCCTCATTTAGTGGATATTTTCACAAAAAAGTGAAATTTTCAAAAATTCTGAAAATTGGCTGAAAACGACTAAATATGAAGGACTCATCGGGCGAATCGCTCTGGAACTGAAATTGAAACGCTCACTGACTTTTCCGCTATCTGAAAGTCTGATAAACGCTGGAAAAATGACTAAGTCTAAAAAAAAATGTTTTCAACTTTTTTCAATTTTACCCCCGTGGGGTATATATTCTACCCACACACATTTGGAATTCTCTTGGGGTACCCTCACACATATTATTCCCTCATTTAGTGGATATTTTCACAAAAAAGTGAAATTTTCAAAAATTCTGAAAATTGGCTGAAAACGACTAAATATGAAGGACTCATCGGGCGAATCGCTCTGGAACTGAAATCAGAACGTTCACTGACATTTCCCCTATCTGAAAGTCTGATAAACGCTGAAAAAATGACTAAGTCCAAAAAAAAATTTTTTGCACCTTTTTTCAAATTTACCCCCATGGGATATATATTCTACCCACACACATTTGGAACTCTCCTGGGGTACCCTCACACATATTATTCCCTCATTTAGTGGATATTTTCACAAAAAAGTGAAATTTTCAAAAATTCTGAAAATTGGCTGAAAATGACTAAATATGAAGGACTCATCGGGCGAATCGCTCTGGAACTGAAATCTGAACGCTCACTGACATTTCCCCTATCTGAAAGTCTAATAAACGCTGAAAAAATGACTAAGTCCAAAAAAAAAAATTTTTCACCTTTTTTCAATTTTACCCCCGTGGGATATATATTCTACCCACACACATTTGGAACTCTCCTGGGGTACCCTCACACATATTATTCCCTCATTTAGTGGATATTTTCACAAAAAAGTGAAATTTTCAAAAATTCGGAAAATTGGCTGAAAACGACTAAATATGAAGGACTCATCGGGCGAATCGCTCTGGAACTGAAATCGGAACGCTCTCTGACTTTTCCGCTATCTGAAAGTCTGATAAACGACGGAAAAATGACTAAGTCTAAAAAAAAAATTTTTTCTACTTTTTTCAATTTTACCCCCTTGGGATATATATTCTACCCACACACACTTGGAACTCTCCTGGGGTACCCTCACACATATTATTCCCTCATTTAGTGGATATTTTCACAAAAAAGTGAAATTTTCAAAAATTCAGAAAATTGGCTGAAAACGACTAAACATGAAGGACTCATCGGGCGAATCGCTCTGGAACTGAAATCGGAACGCTCACTGACATTTCCCCTATCTGAAAGTCTGATAAACGCTGAAAAAATGAATAAGTCCAAAAAAATAAATTTTTCACCTCTTTTCAATTTTACCCCCGTGGGATATATATTCTACCGACACACATTTGGAACTCTCCTGGGGTACCCTCACGCATATTATTTCCTCATTTAGTGGATATTTTCACAAAAAAGTGAAATTTTCAAAAATTCTGAAAATTGGCTGAAAACGACTAAATATGAAGGACTCATCGGGCGAATCGCTCTGGAACTGAAATTGAAACGCTCACTGACTTTTCCGCTATCTGAAAGTCTGATAAACGCTGGAAAAATGACTAAGTCTAAAAAAAAATTTTTTCAACTTTTTTCAATTTTACCCCCGTGGGGTATATATTCTACCCACACACATTTGGAATTCTCTTGGGGTACCCTCACACATATTATTCCCTCATTTAGTGGATATTTTCACAAAAAAGTGAAATTTTCAAAAATTCTGAAAATTGGCTGAAAACGACTAAATATGAAGGACTCATCGGGCGAATCGCTCTGGAACTGAAATTGGAACGCTCACTGACTTTTCCGCTATCTGAAAGTCTGATAAACCCTGAAAAAATGACTAAGTCTAAAAAAAATTTTTCTTCATCTTTTTTCAATTTTACCCCGTGGGATATATATTCTACCCACACACATTTGGAATTCTCTTGGGGTACCCTCACACATATTATTCCCTCATTTAGTGGATATTTTCACAAAAAAGTGAAATTTTCAAAAATTCGGAAAATTGGCTGAAAACGACTAAATATGAAGGACTCATCGGGCGAATCGCTCTGGAACTGAAATCAGAACGTTCACTGACATTTCCCCTATCTGAAAGTCTGATAAACGCTGAAAAAATGACTAAGTCCAAAAAAAAATTTTTTGCACCTTTTTTCAAATTTACCCCCATGGGATATATATTCTACCCACACACATTTGGAACTCTCCTGGGGTACCCTCACACATATTATTCCCTCATTTAGTGGATATTTTCACAAAAAAGTGAAATTTTCAAAAATTCTGAAAATTGGCTGAAAATGACTAAATATGAAGGACTCATCGGGCGAATCGCTCTGGAACTGAAATCTGAACGCTCACTGACATTTCCCCTATCTGAAAGTCTAATAAACGCTGAAAAAATGACTAAGTCCAAAAAAAAAAATTTTTCACCTTTTTTCAATTTTACCCCCGTGGGATATATATTCTACCCACACACATTTGGAACTCTCCTGGGGTACCCTCACACATATTATTCCCTCATTTAGTGGATATTTTCACAAAAAAGTGAAATTTTCAAAAATTCAGAAAATTGGCTGAAAACGACTAAATATGAAGGACTCATCGGGAGAATCGCTCTGGAACTGAAATCGGAACGCTCAATGACATTTCTCCTATCTGAAAGTCTGATAAACGCTGAAAAAATGACTAAGTCCAAAAAAAAATTTTTTGCACCTTTTTTCAAATTTACCCCCATGAGATATATATTCTACCCACACACATTTGGAACTCTCCTGGGGTACCCTCACACATATTATTCCCTCATTTAGTGGATATTTTCACAAAAAAGTGAAATTTTCAAAAATTCGGAAAATTGGCTGAAAACGACTAAATATGAAGGACTCATCAGGCGAATCGCTCTGGAACTGAAATCGGAACGCTCTCTGACTTTTCCGCTATCTGAAAGTCTGATAAACGACGGAAAAATGACTAAGTCTAAAAAAAAAATTTTTTCTACTTTTTTCAATTTTACCCCCTTGGGATATATATTCTACCCACACACACTTGGAACTCTCCTGGGGTACCCTCACACATATTATTCCCTCATTTAGTGGATATTTTCACAAAAAAGTGAAATTTTCAAAAATTCAGAAAATTGGCTGAAAACGACTAAACATGAAGGACTCATCGGGAGAATCGCTCTGGAACTGAAATCGGAATGCTCAATGACATTTCTCCTATCTGAAAGTCTGATAAACGCTGAAAAAATGACTAAGTCCAAAAAAAAATTTTTTGCACCTTTTTTCAAATTTACCCCCATGGGATATATATTCTACCCACACACATTTGGAACTCTCCTGGGGTACCCTCACACATATTATTCCCTCATTTAGTGAATATTTTCACAAAAAAGTGAAATTTTCAAAAATTCGGAAAATTGGCTGAAAACGACTAAATATGAAGGACTCATCGGGCGAATCGCTCTGGAACTGAAATCGGAACGCTCACTGACATTTCCCCTATCTGAAAGTCTGATAAACGCCGGAAAGATGACTAAGTCCAAAAAAAAAAATTTTTCACCTTTTTTCAATTTTACCCCCGTGGGATATATATTCTACCCACACACATTTGGAACTCTCCTGGGGTACCCTCACACATATTATTCCCTCATTTAGTGGATATTTTCACAAAAAAGTGAAATTTTCAAAAATTCTGAAAATTGGCTGAAAACGACTAAATATGAAGGACTCATCGGGCGAATCGCTCTGGAACTGAAATGGGAACGCTCTCTGACTTTTCCGCTATCTGAAAGTCTGATAAACGCCGGAAAAATGACTAAGTCTAAAAAAAAAATTTTTTCAACTTTTTTCAATTTTACCCCCGTGGGATATATATTCTACCCACACACATTTGGAACTCTCCTGGGGTACCCTCACACATATTATTCCCTCATTTAGTGGATATTTTCACAAAAAAGTGAAATTTTCAAAAATTCGGAAAATTGGCTGAAAACGACTAAATATGAAGGACTCATCGGGCGAATCGCTCTGGAACTGAAATCGGAACGCTCTCTGACTTTTCCGCTATCTGAAAGTCTGATAAACGACGGAAAAATGACTAAGTCTAAAAAAAAAATTTTTTCTACTTTTTTCAATTTTACCCCCTTGGGATATATATTCTACCCACACACATTTGGAACTCTCCTGGGGTACCCTCACACATATTATTCCCTCATTTAGTGGATATTTTCACAAAAAAGTGAAATTTTCAAAAATTCGGAAAATTGGCTGAAAACGACTAAATATGAAGGACTCATCGGGCGAATCGCTCTGGAACTGAAATCGGAACGCTCTCTGACTTTTCCGCTATCTGAAAGTCTGATAAACGACGGAAAAATGACTAAGTCTAAAAAAAAAATTTTTTCTACTTTTTTCAATTTTACCCCCTTGGGATATATATTCTGCCCACACACATTTGGAACTCTCATGGGGTACCCTCACACATATTATTCCCTCATTTAGTGGATATTTTCACAAAAAAGTGAAATTTTCAAAAATTCAGAAAATTGGCTGAAAACGACTAAATATGATGGACTCATCGGGAGAATCGCTCTGGAACTGAAATCGGAATGCTCAATGACATTTCTCCTATCTGAAAGTCTGATAAACGCTGAAAAAATGACTAAGTCCAAAAAAAAATTTTTTGCACCTTTTTTCAAATTTACCCCCATGGGATATATATTCTACCCACACACATTTGGAACTCTCCTGGGGTACCCTCACACATATTATTCCCTCATTTAGTGAATATTTTCACAAAAAAGTGAAATTTTCAAAAATTCGGAAAATTGGCTGAAAACGACTAAATATGAAGGACTCATCGGGCGAATCGCTCTGGAACTGAAAGGGGAACGCTCTCTGACTTTTCCGCTATCTGAAAGTCTGATAAACGCCGGAAAAATGACTAAGTCTAAAAAAAAATTTTTTTCAACTTTTTTCAATTTTACCCCCGTGGGATATATATTCTACCCACACACATTTGGAACTCTCCTGGGGTACCCTCACACATATTATTCCCTCATTTAGTGGATATTTTCACAAAAAAGTGAAATTTTCAAAAATTCGGAAAATTGGCTGAAAACGACTAAATATGAAGGACTCATCGGGCGAATCGCTCTGGAACTGATATCTGAACGCTCACTGACATTTCCCCTATCTGAAAGTCTGATAAACGCCGGAAAAATGACTAAGTCTAAAAAAAAAATTTTTTCAACTTTTTTCAATTTTACCCCCGTGGGATATATATTCTACCCACACACATTTGGAACTCTCCTGGGGTACCCTCACACATATTATTCCGTCATTTAGTGGATATTTTCACAAAAAAGTGAAATTTTCAAAAATTCTGAAAATTGGCTAAAAACGACTAAATATGAAGGACTCATCGGGCGAATCGCTCTGGAACTGAAATCGGAACGCTCTCTGACTTTTCCGCTATCTGAAAGTCTGATAAACGCCGGAAAAATGACTAAGTCTAAAAAAAAAATATTTTCAACTTTTTTCAATTTTACCCCCGTGGGATATATATTCTACCCACACACATTTGGAACTCTCCTGGGGTACCCTCACACATATTATTCCCTCATTTAGTGGATATTTTCACAAAAAAGTGAAATTTTCAAAAATTCGGAAAATTGGCTGAAAACGACTAAATATGAAGGACTCATCGGGCGAATCGCTCTGGAACTGAAATCGGAACGCTCTCTGACTTTTCCGCTATCTGAAAGTCTGATAAACGAAGGAAAAATGACTAAGTCTAAAAAAATATTTTTTCTACTTTTTTCAATTTTACCCCCATGGGATATATATTCTACCCACACACATTTGGAACTCTCCTGGGGTACCCTCACACATATTATTCCCTCATTTAGTGGATATTTTCACAAAAAAGTGAAATTTTCAAAAATTCGGAAAATTGGCTGAAAACGACTAAATATGAAGGACTCATCGGGCGAATCGCTCTGGAACTGAAATCGGAACGCTCAATGACATTTCTCCTATCTGAAAGTCTGATAAACGCTGAAAAAATGACTAAGTCCAAAAAAAAAAATTTTTCACCTTTTTTCAATTTTACCCCCGTGGGATATATATTCTACCCACACACATTTGGAACTCTCCTGGGGTACCCTCACACATATTATTCCCTCATTTAGTGGATATTTTCACAGAAAAGTGAAATTTTCAAAAATTCTGAAAATTGGCTGAAAACGACTAAATATGAAGGACTCATCGGGCGAATCGCTCTGGAACTGAAATCGGAACGCTCTCTGACTTTTCCGCTATCTGAAAGTCTGATAAACGACGGAAAAATGACTAAGTCTAAAAAAAAATTTTTTTCAACTTTTTTCAATTTTACCCCCGTGGGATATATATTCTACCCACACACATTTGGAACTCTCATGGGGTACCCTCACACATATTATTCCCTCATTTAGTGGATATTTTCACAAAAAAGTGAAATTTTCAAAAATTCTGAAAATTGGCTGAAAACGACTAAATATGAAGGACTTATCGGGAGAATCGCTCTGGAACTGAAATCGGAACGCTCAATGACATTTCTCCTATCTGAAAGTCTGATAAACGCTGAAAAAATGACTAAGTCCAAAAAAAAAAATTTTTCACCTTTTTTCAATTTTACCCCCGTGGGATATATATTCTACCCACACACATTTGGAACTCTCCTGGGGTACCCTCACACATATTATTCCCTCATTTAGTGGATATTTTCACAAAAAAGTGAAATTTTCAAAAATTCGGAAAATTGGCTGAAAACGACTAAATATGAAGGACTCATCGGGCGAATCGCTCTGGAACTGATATCTGAACGCTCACTGACATTTCCCCTATCTGAAAGTCTGATAAACGCTGAAAAAATGACTAAGTCTAAAAAAAAAATATTTTCAACTTTTTTCAATTTTACCCCCGTGGGATATGTATTCTACCCACACACATTTGGGACTCTCCTGGGGTACCCTCACACATATTATTCCCTCATTTAGTGGATATTTTCACAAAAAAGTGAAATTTTCAAAAATTCGGAAAATTGGCTGAAAACGACTAAATATGAAGGACTCATCGGGAGAATCGCTCTGGAACTGAAATCGGAACGCTCAATGACATTTCTCCTATCTGAAAGTCTGATAAACGCTGAAAAAATGACTAAGTCCAAAAAAAAAAATTTTTCACCTTTTTTCAATTTTACCCCCGTGGGATATATATTCTACCCACACACATTTGGAACTCTCCTGGGGTACCCTCACACATATTATTCCCTCATTTAGTGGATATTTTCACAAAAAAGTGAAATTTTCAAAAATTCGGAAAATTGGCTGAAAACGACTAAATATGAAGGACTCATCGGGCGAATCGCTCTGGAACTGATATCTGAACGCTCACTGACATTTCCCCTATCTGAAAGTCTGATAAACGCTGAAAAAATGACTAAGTCTAAAAAAAAAATATTTTCAACTTTTTTCAATTTTACCCCCGTGGGATATGTATTCTACCCACACACATTTGGAACTCTCCTGGGGTACCCTCACACATATTATTCCCTCATTTAGTGGATATTTTCACAAAAAAGTGAAATTTTCAAAAATTCGGAAAATTGGCTGAAAACGACTAAATATGAAGGACTCATCGGGAGAATCGCTCTGGAACTGAAATCGGAACGCTCAATGACATTTCTCCTATCTGAAAGTCTGATAAACGCTGAAAAAATGACTAAGTCCAAAAAAAAAATTTTTTGCACCTTTTTTCAAATTTACCCCCATGGGATATATATTCTACCCACACACATTTGGAACTCTCCTGGGGTACCCTCACACATATTATTCCCTCATTTAGTGAATATTTTCACAAAAAAGTGAAATTTTCAAAAATTCGGAAAATTGGCTGAAAACGACTAAATATGAAGGACTCATCGGGCGAATCGCTCTGGAACTGAAATCGGAACGCTCACTGACATTTCCCCTATCTGAAAGTCTGATAAACGCCGGAAAGATGACTAAGTCCAAAAAAAAAAATTTTTCACCTTTTTTCAATTTTACCCCCGTGGGATATATATTCTACCCACACACATTTGGAACTCTCCTGGGGTACCCTCACACATATTATTCCCTCATTTAGTGGATATTTTCACAAAAAAGTGAAATTTTCAAAAATTCTGAAAATTGGCTGAAAACGACTGAATATGAAGGACTCATCGGGCGAATCGCTCTGGAACTGAAATCGGAACGCTCTGACTTTTCCGCTATCTGAAAGTCTGATAAACGCCGGAAAAATGACTAAGTCTAAAAAAAAAATATTTTCAACTTTTTTCAATTTTACCCCCGTGGGATATATATTCTACCCACTCACATTTGGAACTCTCCTGGGGTACCCTCACACATATTATTCCCTCATTTAGTGGATATTTTCACAAAAAAGTGATATTTTCAAAAATTCGGAAAATTGGCTGAAAACGACTAAATATGAAGGACTCATCGGGCGAATCGCTCTGGAACTGATATCTGAACGCTCACTGACATTTCCCCTATCTGAAAGTCTGATAAACGCTGAAAAAATGACTAAGTCTAAAAAAAAATATTTTCAACTTTTTTCAATTTTACCCCCGTGGGATATATATTCTACCCACACACATTTGGAACTCTCCTGGGGTACCCTCACACATATTATTCCCTCATTTAGTGGATATTTTCACAAAAAAGTGAAATTTTCAAAAATTCTGAAAATTGGCTGAAAACGACTAAATATGAAGGACTCATTGGGCGAATCGCTCTGGATCTGATATCTGAACGCTCACTGACATTTCCCCTATCTGAAAGTCTGATAAACGCTGAAAAAATGACTAAGTCCAAAAAAAAAAAAATTTCACCTTTTTTCAATTTTACCCCCGTGGGATATATATTCTACCCACACACATTTGCAACTCTCCTGGGGTACCCTCACACATATTATTCCCTCATTTAGTGGATATTTTCACAAAAAAGTGAAATTTTCAAAAATTCGGAAAATTGGCTAAAAACGACTAAATATGAAGGACTCATCGGGCGAATCGCTCTGGAACTGAAATCGGAACGCTCTCTGACTTTTCCGCTATCTGAAAGTCTGATAAACGCCGGAAAAATGACTAAGTCTAAAAAAAAAATATTTTCAACTTTTTTCAATTTTACCCCCGTGGGATATATATTCTACCCACACACATTTGGAACTCTCCTGGGGTACCCTCACACATATTATTCCCTCATTTAGTGGATATTTTCACAAAAAAGTGAAATTTTCAAAAATTCGGAAAATTGGCTGAAAACGACTAAATATGAAGGACTCATCGGGAGAATCGCTCTGGAACTGAAATCGGAACGCTCAATGACATTTCTCCTATCTGAAAGTCTGATAAACGCTGAAAAAATGACTAAGTCCAAAAAAAAATTTTTTGCACCTTTTTTCAAATTTACCCCCATGGGATATATATTCTACCCACACACATTTGGAACTCTCCTGGGGTACCCTCACACATATTATTCCCTCATTTAGTGAATATTTTCACAAAAAAGTGAAATTTTCAAAAATTCGGAAAATTGGCTGAAAACGACTAAATATGAAGGACTCATCGGGCGAATCGCTCTGGAACTGAAATCGGAACGCTCTCTGACTTTTCCGCTATCTGAAAGTCTGATAAACGCCGGAAAAATGACTAAGTCTAAAAAAAAAATATTTTCAACTTTTTTCAATTTTACCCCCGTGGGATATATATTCTACCCACTCACATTTGGAACTCTCCTGGGGTACCCTCACACATATTATTCCCTCATTTAGTGGATATTTTCACAAAAAAGTGAAATTTTCAAAAATTCAGAAAATTGGCTGAAAACGACTAAATATGAAGGACTCATCGGGCAAATCGCTCTGGAACTGATATCTGAATGCTCACTGACATTTCCCCTATCTGAAAGTCTGATAAACGCTGAAAAAATGACTAAGTCTAAAAAAAAATATTTTCAACTTTTTTCAATTTTACCCCCGTGGGATATATATTCTACCCACACACATTTGGAACTCTCCTGGGGTACCCTCACACATATTATTCCCTCATTTAGTGGATATTTTCACAAAAAAGTGAAATTTTCAAAAATTCTGAAAATTGGCTGAAAACGACTAAATATGAAGGACTCATTGGGCGAATCGCTCTGGATCTGATATCTGAACGCTCACTGACATTTCCCCTATCTGAAAGTCTGATAAACGCTGAAAAAATGACTAAGTCCAAAAAAAAAAAAATTTCACCTTTTTTCAATTTTACCCCCGTGGGATATATATTCTACCCACACACATTTGGAACTCTCCTGGGGTACCCTCACACATATTATTCCCTCATTTAGTGGATATTTTCACAAAAAAGTGAAATTTTCAAAAATTCGGAAAATTGGCTGAAAATGACTAAATATGAAGGACTCATCGGGCGAATCGCTCTGGAACTGAAATCGGAACGCTCTCTGACTTTTCCGCTATCTGAAAGTCTGATAAACGACGGAAAAATGACTAAGTCTAAAAAAAAATTTTTTTCAACTTTTTTCAATTTTACCCCCGTGGGATATATATTCTACCCACACACATTTGGAACTCTCATGGGGTACCCTCACACATATTATTCCCTCATTTAGTGGATATTTTCACAAAAAAGTGAAATTTTCAAAAATTCTGAAAATTGGCTGAAAACGACTAAATATGAAGGACTTATCGGGAGAATCGCTCTGGAACTGAAATCGGAACGCTCAATGACATTTCTCCTATCTGAAAGTCTGATAAACGCTGAAAAAATGACTAAGTCCAAAAAAAAAAATTTTTCACCTTTTTTCAATTTTACCCCCGTGGGATATATATTCTACCCACACACATTTGGAACTCTCCTGGGGTACCCTCACACATATTATTCCCTCATTTAGTGGATATTTTCACAAAAAAGTGAAATTTTCAAAAATTCGGAAAATTGGCTGAAAACGACTAAATATGAAGGACTCATCGGGCGAATCGCTCTGGAACTGATATCTGAACGCTCACTGACATTTCCCCTATCTGAAAGTCTGATAAACGCTGAAAAAATGACTAAGTCTAAAAAAAAAATATTTTCAACTTTTTTCAATTTTACCCCCGTGGGATATGTATTCTACCCACACACATTTGGAACTCTCCTGGGGTACCCTCACACATATTATTCCCTCATTTAGTGGATATTTTCACAAAAAAGTGAAATTTTCAAAAATTCGGAAAATTGGCTGAAAACGACTAAATATGAAGGACTCATCGGGAGAATCGCTCTGGAACTGAAATCGGAACGCTCAATGACATTTCTCCTATCTGAAAGTCTGATAAACGCTGAAAAAATGACTAAGTCCAAAAAAAAAAATTTTTCACCTTTTTTCAATTTTACCCCCGTGGGATATATATTCTACCCACACACATTTGGAACTCTCCTGGGGTACCCTCACACATATTATTCCCTCATTTAGTGGATATTTTCACAAAAAAGTGAAATTTTCAAAAATTCGGAAAATTGGCTGAAAACGACTAAATATGAAGAACTCATCGGGCGAATCGCTCTGGAACTGATATCTGAACGCTCACTGACATTTCCCCTATCTGAAAGTCTGATAAACGCTGAAAAAATGACTAAGTCTAAAAAAAAAATATTTTCAACTTTTTTCAATTTTACCCCCGTGGGATATGTATTCTACCCACACACATTTGGAACTCTCCTGGGGTACCCTCACACATATTATTCCCTCATTTAGTGGATATTTTCACAAAAAAGTGAAATTTTCAAAAATTCGGAAAATTGGCTGAAAACGACTAAATATGAAGGACTCATCGGGAGAATCGCTCTGGAACTGAAATCGGAACGCTCAATGACATTTCTCCTATCTGAAAGTCTGATAAACGCTGAAAAAATGACTAAGTCCAAAAAAAAAATTTTTTGCACCTTTTTTCAAATTTACCCCCATGGGATATATATTCTACCCACACACATTTGGAACTCTCCTGGGGTACCCTCACACATATTATTCCCTCATTTAGTGAATATTTTCACAAAAAAGTGAAATTTTCAAAAATTCGGAAAATTGGCTGAAAACGACTAAATATGAAGGACTCATCGGGCGAATCGCTCTGGAACTGAAATCGGAACGCTCACTGACATTTCCCCTATCTGAAAGTCTGATAAACGCCGGAAAGATGACTAAGTCCAAAAAAAAAAATTTTTCACCTTTTTTCAATTTTACCCCCGTGGGATATATATTCTACCCACACACATTTGGAACTCTCCTGGGGTACCCTCACACATATTATTCCCTCATTTAGTGGATATTTTCACAAAAAAGTGAAATTTTCAAAAATTCTGAAAATTGGCTGAAAACGACTGAATATGAAGGACTCATCGGGCGAATCGCTCTGGAACTGATATCTGAACGCTCACTGACATTTCCCCTATCTGAAAGTCTGATAAACGCTGAAAAAATGACTAAGTCTAAAAAAAAATATTTTCAACTTTTTTCAATTTTACCCCCGTGGGATATATATTCTACCCACACACATTTGGAACTCTCCTGGGGTACCCTCACACATATTATTCCCTCATTTAGTGGATATTTTCACAAAAAAGTGAAATTTTCAAAAATTCTGAAAATTGGCTGAAAACGACTAAATATGAAGGACTCATTGGGCGAATCGCTCTGGATCTGATATCTGAACGCTCACTGACATTTCCCCTATCTGAAAGTCTGATAAACGCTGAAAAAATGACTAAGTCCAAAAAAAAAAAAATTTCACCTTTTTTCAATTTTACCCCCGTGGGATATATATTCTACCCACACACATTTGCAACTCTCCTGGGGTACCCTCACACATATTATTCCCTCATTTAGTGGATATTTTCACAAAAAAGTGAAATTTTCAAAAATTCGGAAAATTGGCTAAAAACGACTAAATATGAAGGACTCATCGGGCGAATCGCTCTGGAACTGAAATCGGAACGCTCTCTGACTTTTCCGCTATCTGAAAGTCTGATAAACGCCGGAAAAATGACTAAGTCTAAAAAAAAAATATTTTCAACTTTTTTCAATTTTACCCCCGTGGGATATATATTCTACCCACACACATTTGGAACTCTCCTGGGGTACCCTCACACATATTATTCCCTCATTTAGTGGATATTTTCACAAAAAAGTGAAATTTTCAAAAATTCGGAAAATTGGCTGAAAACGACTAAATATGAAGGACTCATCGGGAGAATCGCTCTGGAACTGAAATCGGAACGCTCAATGACATTTCTCCTATCTGAAAGTCTGATAAACGCTGAAAAAATGACTAAGTCCAAAAAAAAATTTTTTGCACCTTTTTTCAAATTTACCCCCATGGGATATATATTCTACCCACACACATTTGGAACTCTCCTGGGGTACCCTCACACATATTATTCCCTCATTTAGTGAATATTTTCACAAAAAAGTGAAATTTTCAAAAATTCGGAAAATTGGCTGAAAACGACTAAATATGAAGGACTCATCGGGCGAATCGCTCTGGAACTGAAATCGGAACGCTCTCTGACTTTTCCGCTATCTGAAAGTCTGATAAACGCCGGAAAAATGACTAAGTCTAAAAAAAAAATATTTTCAACTTTTTTCAATTTTACCCCCGTGGGATATATATTCTACCCACTCACATTTGGAACTCTCCTGGGGTACCCTCACACATATTATTCCCTCATTTAGTGGATATTTTCACAAAAAAGTGAAATTTTCAAAAATTCTGAAAATTGGCTGAAAACGACTAAATATGAAGGACTCATTGGGCGAATCGCTCTGGATCTGATATCTGAACGCTCACTGACATTTCCCCTATCTGAAAGTCTGATAAACGCTGAAAAAATGACTAAGTCCAAAAAAAAAAAAATTTCACCTTTTTTCAATTTTACCCCCGTGGGATATATATTCTACCCACACACATTTGGAACTCTCCTGGGGTACCCTCACACATATTATTCCCTCATTTAGTGGATATTTTCACAAAAAAGTGAAATTTTCAAAAATTCGGAAAATTGGCTGAAAATGACTAAATATGAAGGACTCATCGGGCGAATCGCTCTGGAACTGAAATCGGAACGCTCTCTGACTTTTCCGCTATCTGAAAGTCTGATAAACGACGGAAAAATGACTAAGTCTAAAAAAAAATTTTTTTCAACTTTTTTCAATTTTACCCCCGTGGGATATATATTCTACCCACACACATTTGGAACTCTCATGGGGTACCCTCACACATATTATTCCCTCATTTAGTGGATATTTTCACAAAAAAGTGAAATTTTCAAAAATTCTGAAAATTGGCTGAAAACGACTAAATATGAAGGACTTATCGGGAGAATCGCTCTGGAACTGAAATCGGAACGCTCAATGACATTTCTCCTATCTGAAAGTCTGATAAACGCTGAAAAAATGACTAAGTCCAAAAAAAAAAATTTTTCACCTTTTTTCAATTTTACCCCCGTGGGATATATATTCTACCCACACACATTTGGAACTCTCCTGGGGTACCCTCACACATATTATTCCCTCATTTAGTGGATATTTTCACAAAAAAGTGAAATTTTCAAAAATTCGGAAAATTGGCTGAAAACGACTAAATATGAAGGACTCATCGGGCGAATCGCTCTGGAACTGATATCTGAACGCTCACTGACATTTCCCCTATCTGAAAGTCTGATAAACGCTGAAAAAATGACTAAGTCTAAAAAAAAAATATTTTCAACTTTTTTCAATTTTACCCCCGTGGGATATGTATTCTACCCACACACATTTGGAACTCTCCTGGGGTACCCTCACACATATTATTCCCTCATTTAGTGGATATTTTCACAAAAAAGTGAAATTTTCAAAAATTCGGAAAATTGGCTGAAAACGACTAAATATGAAGGACTCATCGGGAGAATCGCTCTGGAACTGAAATCGGAACGCTCAATGACATTTCTCCTATCTGAAAGTCTGATAAACGCTGAAAAAATGACTAAGTCCAAAAAAAAAAATTTTTCACCTTTTTTCAATTTTACCCCCGTGGGATATATATTCTACCCACACACATTTGGAACTCTCCTGGGGTACCCTCACACATATTATTCCCTCATTTAGTGGATATTTTCACAAAAAAGTGAAATTTTCAAAAATTCGGAAAATTGGCTGAAAACGACTAAATATGAAGAACTCATCGGGCGAATCGCTCTGGAACTGATATCTGAACGCTCACTGACATTTCCCCTATCTGAAAGTCTGATAAACGCTGAAAAAATGACTAAGTCTAAAAAAAAAATATTTTCAACTTTTTTCAATTTTACCCCCGTGGGATATGTATTCTACCCACACACATTTGGAACTCTCCTGGGGTACCCTCACACATATTATTCCCTCATTTAGTGGATATTTTCACAAAAAAGTGAAATTTTCAAAAATTCGGAAAATTGGCTGAAAACGACTAAATATGAAGGACTCATCGGGAGAATCGCTCTGGAACTGAAATCGGAACGCTCAATGACATTTCTCCTATCTGAAAGTCTGATAAACGCTGAAAAAATGACTAAGTCCAAAAAAAAAATTTTTTGCACCTTTTTTCAAATTTACCCCCATGGGATATATATTCTACCCACACACATTTGGAACTCTCCTGGGGTACCCTCACACATATTATTCCCTCATTTAGTGAATATTTTCACAAAAAAGTGAAATTTTCAAAAATTCGGAAAATTGGCTGAAAACGACTAAATATGAAGGACTCATCGGGCGAATCGCTCTGGAACTGAAATCGGAACGCTCACTGACATTTCCCCTATCTGAAAGTCTGATAAACGCCGGAAAGATGACTAAGTCCAAAAAAAAAAATTTTTCACCTTTTTTCAATTTTACCCCCGTGGGATATATATTCTACCCACACACATTTGGAACTCTCCTGGGGTACCCTCACACATATTATTCCCTCATTTAGTGGATATTTTCACAAAAAAGTGAAATTTTCAAAAATTCTGAAAATTGGCTGAAAACGACTGAATATGAAGGACTCATCGGGCGAATCGCTCTGGAACTGAAATCGGAACGCTCTGACTTTTCCGCTATCTGAAAGTCTGATAAACACCGGAAAAATGACTAAGTCTAAAAAAAAAATATTTTCAACTTTTTTCAATTTTACCCCCGTGGGATATATATTCTACCCACTCACATTTGGAACTCTCCTGGGGTACCCTCACACATATTATTCCCTCATTTAGTGGATATTTTCACAAAAAAGTGAAATTTTCAAAAATTCGGAAAATTGGCTGAAAACGACTAAATATGAAGGACTCATCGGGCGAATCGCTCTGGAACTGATATCTGAACGCTCACTGACATTTCCCCTATCTGAAAGTCTGATAAACGCTGAAAAAATGACTAAGTCTAAAAAAAAATATTTTCAACTTTTTTCAATTTTACCCCCGTGGGATATATATTCTACCCACACACATTTGGAACTCTCCTGGGGTACCCTCACACATATTATTCCCTCATTTAGTGGATATTTTCACAAAAAAGTGAAATTTTCAAAAATTCTGAAAATTGGCTGAAAACGACTAAATATGAAGGACTCATTGGGCGAATCGCTCTGGATCTGATATCTGAACGCTCACTGACATTTCCCCTATCTGAAAGTCTGATAAACGCTGAAAAAATGACTAAGTCCAAAAAAAAAAAAATTTCACCTTTTTTCAATTTTACCCCCGTGGGATATATATTCTACCCACACACATTTGCAACTCTCCTGGGGTACCCTCACACATATTATTCCCTCATTTAGTGGATATTTTCACAAAAAAGTGAAATTTTCAAAAATTCGGAAAATTGGCTAAAAACGACTAAATATGAAGGACTCATCGGGCGAATCGCTCTGGAACTGAAATCGGAACGCTCTCTGACTTTTCCGCTATCTGAAAGTCTGATAAACGCCGGAAAAATGACTAAGTCTAAAAAAAAAATATTTTCAACTTTTTTCAATTTTACCCCCGTGGGATATATATTCTACCCACACACATTTGGAACTCTCCTGGGGTACCCTCACACATATTATTCCCTCATTTAGTGGATATTTTCACAAAAAAGTGAAATTTTCAAAAATTCGGAAAATTGGCTGAAAACGACTAAATATGAAGGACTCATCGGGAGAATCGCTCTGGAACTGAAATCGGAACGCTCAATGACATTTCTCCTATCTGAAAGTCTGATAAACGCTGAAAAAATGACTAAGTCCAAAAAAAAATTTTTTGCACCTTTTTTCAAATTTACCCCCATGGGATATATATTCTACCCACACACATTTGGAACTCTCCTGGGGTACCCTCACACATATTATTCCCTCATTTAGTGAATATTTTCACAAAAAAGTGAAATTTTCAAAAATTCGGAAAATTGGCTGAAAACGACTAAATATGAAGGACTCATCGGGCGAATCGCTCTGGAACTGAAATCGGAACGCTCTCTGACTTTTCCGCTATCTGAAAGTCTGATAAACGCCGGAAAAATGACTAAGTCTAAAAAAAAAATATTTTCAACTTTTTTCAATTTTACCCCCGTGGGATATATATTCTACCCACTCACATTTGGAACTCTCCTGGGGTACCCTCACACATATTATTCCCTCATTTAGTGGATATTTTCACAAAAAAGTGAAATTTTCAAAAATTCAGAAAATTGGCTGAAAACGACTAAATATGAAGGACTCATCGGGCAAATCGCTCTGGAACTGATATCTGAATGCTCACTGACATTTCCCCTATCTGAAAGTCTGATAAACGCTGAAAAAATGACTAAGTCTAAAAAAAAATATTTTCAACTTTTTTCAATTTTACCCCCGTGGGATATATATTCTACCCACACACATTTGGAACTCTCCTGGGGTACCCTCACACATATTATTCCCTCATTTAGTGGATATTTTCACAAAAAAGTGAAATTTTCAAAAATTCTGAAAATTGGCTGAAAACGACTAAATATGAAGGACTCATTGGGCGAATCGCTCTGGATCTGATATCTGAACGCTCACTGACATTTCCCCTATCTGAAAGTCTGATAAACGCTGAAAAAATGACTAAGTCCAAAAAAAAAAAAATTTCACCTTTTTTCAATTTTACCCCCGTGGGATATATATTCTACCCACACACATTTGGAACTCTCCTG
This sequence comes from Phyllobates terribilis, assembly GCF_046119375.1. Taxonomy (NCBI): domain Eukaryota; kingdom Metazoa; phylum Chordata; class Amphibia; order Anura; family Dendrobatidae; genus Phyllobates; species Phyllobates terribilis. Next base: position 1,248,126 of record NW_027363201.1, on the reverse strand, counting down.
GGGTACCCTCACACATATTATTCCCTCATTTCACAAAAAAGTGAAATTTTCAAAAATTCGGAAAATTGGCTGAAAACGACTAAATATGAAGGACTCATCGGGCGAATCGCTCTGGAACTGAAATCGGAACGCTCTCTGACTTTTCCGCTATCTGAAAGTCTGATAAAGGACGGAAAAATGACTAAGTCTAAAAAAAAAATTTTTTCAACTTTTTTCAATTTTACCCCCTTGGTATATATATTCTACCCACACACATTTGGAACTCTCATGGGGTACCCTCACACATATTATTCCCTCATTTAGTGGATATTTTCACAAAAAAGTGAAATTTTCAAAAATTCAGAAAATTGGCTGAAAACGACTAAATATGAAGGACTCATCGGGAGAATCGCTCTGGAACTGAAATCGGAATGCTCAATGACATTTCTCCTATCTGAAAGTCTGATAAACGCTGAAAAAATGACTAAGTCCAAAAAAAAATTTTTTGCACCTTTTTTCAAATTTACCCCCATGGGATATATATTCTACCCACACACATTTGGAACTCTCCTGGGGTACCCTCACACATATTATTCCCTCATTTAGTGAATATTTTCACAAAAAAGTGAAATTTTCAAAAATTCGGAAAATTGGCTGAAAACGACTAAATATGAAGGACTCATCGGGCGAATCGCTCTGGAACTGAAATCGGAACGCTCACTGACATTTCCCCTATCTGAAAGTCTGATAAACGCCGGAAAGATGACTAACTCGAAAAAAAAAAAATTTTCACCTTTTTTCAATTTTACCCCCGTGGGATATATATTCTACCCACACACATTTGGAACTCTCCTGGGGTACCCTCACACATATTATTCCCTCATTTAGTGGATATTTTCACAAAAAAGTGAAATTTTCAAAAATTCGGAAAATTGGCTGAAAACGACTAAATATGAAGGACTCATCCGGTGAATCGCTCTGGAACTGAAATCGGAACGCTCACTGACATTTCCCCTATCTGAAAGTCTGATAAATGCCGGAAAGATGACTAAGTCCAAAAAAAAAAATGTTTCACCTTTTTTCAATTTTACCCCCGTGGGATATATATTCTACCCACACACATTTGGAACTCTCCTGGGGTACCCTCACACATATTATTCCCTCATTTAGTGGATATTTTCACAAAAAAGTGAAATTTTCAAAAATTCTGAAAATTGGCTGAAAACGACTAAATATGAAGGACTCATCGGGCGAATCGCTCTGGAACTGATATCTGAACGCTCACTGACATTTCCCCTATCTGAAAGTCTGATAAACGCTGAAAAAATGACTAAGTCTAAAAAAAAAATATTTTCAACTTTTTTCAATTTTACCCCCGTGGGATATGTATTCTACCCACACACATTTGGAACTCTCCTGGGGTACCCTCACACATATTATTCCCTCATTTAGTGGATATTTTCACAAAAAAGTGAAATTTTCAAAAATTCGGAAAATTGGCTGAAAACGACTAAATATGAAGGACTCATCGGGAGAATCGCTCTGGAACTGAAATCGGAACGCTCAATGACATTTCTCCTATCTGAAAGTCTGATAAACGCTGAAAAAATGACTAAGTCCAAAAAAAAAATTTTTTGCACCTTTTTTCAAATTTACCCCCATGGGATATATATTCTACCCACACACATTTGGAACTCTCCTGGGGTACCCTCACACATATTATTCCCTCATTTAGTGAATATTTTCACAAAAAAGTGAAATTTTCAAAAATTCGGAAAATTGGCTGAAAACGACTAAATATGAAGGACTCATCGGGCGAATCGCTCTGGAACTGAAATCGGAACGCTCACTGACATTTCCCCTATCTGAAAGTCTGATAAACGCCGGAAAGATGACTAAGTCCAAAAAAAAAAATTTTTCACCTTTTTTCAATTTTACCCCCGTGGGATATATATTCTACCCACACACATTTGGAACTCTCCTGGGGTACCCTCACACATATTATTCCCTCATTTAGTGGATATTTTCACAAAAAAGTGAAATTTTCAAAAATTCTGAAAATTGGCTGAAAACGACTGAATATGAAGGACTCATCGGGCGAATCGCTCTGGAACTGAAATCGGAACGCTCTGACTTTTCCGCTATCTGAAAGTCTGATAAACGCCGGAAAAATGACTAAGTCTAAAAAAAAAATATTTTCAACTTTTTTCAATTTTACCCCCGTGGGATATATATTCTACCCACTCACATTTGGAACTCTCCTGGGGTACCCTCACACATATTATTCCCTCATTTAGTGGATATTTTCACAAAAAAGTGAAATTTTCAAAAATTCGGAAAATTGGCTGAAAACGACTAAATATGAAGGACTCATCGGGCGAATCGCTCTGGAACTGATATCTGAACGCTCACTGACATTTCCCCTATCTGAAAGTCTGATAAACGCTGAAAAAATGACTAAGTCTAAAAAAAAATATTTTCAACTTTTTTCAATTTTACCCCCGTGGGATATATATTCTACCCACACACATTTGGAACTCTCCTGGGGTACCCTCACACATATTATTCCCTCATTTAGTGGATATTTTCACAAAAAAGTGAAATTTTCAAAAATTCTGAAAATTGGCTGAAAACGACTAAATATGAAGGACTCATTGGGCGAATCGCTCTGGATCTGATATCTGAACGCTCACTGACATTTCCCCTATCTGAAAGTCTGATAAACGCTGAAAAAATGACTAAGTCCAAAAAAAAAAAAATTTCACCTTTTTTCAATTTTACCCCCGTGGGATATATATTCTACCCACACACATTTGCAACTCTCCTGGGGTACCCTCACACATATTATTCCCTCATTTAGTGGATATTTTCACAAAAAAGTGAAATTTTCAAAAATTCGGAAAATTGGCTAAAAACGACTAAATATGAAGGACTCATCGGGCGAATCGCTCTGGAACTGAAATCGGAACGCTCTCTGACTTTTCCGCTATCTGAAAGTCTGATAAACGCCGGAAAAATGACTAAGTCTAAAAAAAAAATATTTTCAACTTTTTTCAATTTTACCCCCGTGGGATATATATTCTACCCACACACATTTGGAACTCTCCTGGGGTACCCTCACACATATTATTCCCTCATTTAGTGGATATTTTCACAAAAAAGTGAAATTTTCAAAAATTCGGAAAATTGGCTGAAAACGACTAAATATGAAGGACTCATCGGGAGAATCGCTCTGGAACTGAAATCGGAACGCTCAATGACATTTCTCCTATCTGAAAGTCTGATAAACGCTGAAAAAATGACTAAGTCCAAAAAAAAATTTTTTGCACCTTTTTTCAAATTTACCCCCATGGGATATATATTCTACCCACACACATTTGGAACTCTCCTGGGGTACCCTCACACATATTATTCCCTCATTTAGTGAATATTTTCACAAAAAAGTGAAATTTTCAAAAATTCGGAAAATTGGCTGAAAACGACTAAATATGAAGGACTCATCGGGCGAATCGCTCTGGAACTGAAATCGGAACGCTCTCTGACTTTTCCGCTATCTGAAAGTCTGATAAACGCCGGAAAAATGACTAAGTCTAAAAAAAAAATATTTTCAACTTTTTTCAATTTTACCCCCGTGGGATATATATTCTACCCACTCACATTTGGAACTCTCCTGGGGTACCCTCACACATATTATTCCCTCATTTAGTGGATATTTTCACAAAAAAGTGAAATTTTCAAAAATTCAGAAAATTGGCTGAAAACGACTAAATATGAAGGACTCATCGGGCAAATCGCTCTGGAACTGATATCTGAATGCTCACTGACATTTCCCCTATCTGAAAGTCTGATAAACGCTGAAAAAATGACTAAGTCTAAAAAAAAATATTTTCAACTTTTTTCAATTTTACCCCCGTGGGATATATATTCTACCCACACACATTTGGAACTCTCCTGGGGTACCCTCACACATATTATTCCCTCATTTAGTGGATATTTTCACAAAAAAGTGAAATTTTCAAAAATTCTGAAAATTGGCTGAAAACGACTAAATATGAAGGACTCATTGGGCGAATCGCTCTGGATCTGATATCTGAACGCTCACTGACATTTCCCCTATCTGAAAGTCTGATAAACGCTGAAAAAATGACTAAGTCCAAAAAAAAAAAAATTTCACCTTTTTTCAATTTTACCCCCGTGGGATATATATTCTACCCACACACATTTGGAACTCTCCTGGGGTACCCTCACACATATTATTCCCTCATTTAGTGGATATTTTCACAAAAAAGTGAAATTTTCAAAAATTCGGAAAATTGGCTGAAAATGACTAAATATGAAGGACTCATCGGGCGAATCGCTCTGGAACTGAAATCGGAACGCTCTCTGACTTTTCCGCTATCTGAAAGTCTGATAAACGCCGGAAAAATGACTAAGTCTAAAAAAAAAATTTTTTCAACTTTTTTCAATTTTACCGCCGTGGGATATATATTCTACCCACACACATTTGGAACTCTCCTGGGGAACCCTCACACATATTATTCCCTCATTTAGTGGATATTTTCACAAAAAAGTGAAATTTTCAAAAATTCTGAAAATTGGCTGAAAACGACTAAATATGAAGGACTCATTGGGCGAATCGCTCTGGATCTGATATCTGAACGCTCACTGACATTTCCCCTATCTGAAAGTCTGATAAACGCTGAAAAAATGACTAAGTCCAAAAAAAAAAAAATTTCACCTTTTTTCAATTTTACCCCCATGGGATATATATTCTACCCACACACATTTGGAACTCTCCTGGGGTACCCTCACACATATTATTCCCTCATTTCACAAAAAAGTGAAATTTTCAAAAATTCGGAAAATTGGCTGAAAACGACTAAATATGAAGGACTCATCGGGCGAATCGCTCTGGAACTGAAATCGGAACGCTCTCTGACTTTTCCGCTATCTGAAAGTCTGATAAAGGACGGAAAAATGACTAAGTCTAAAAAAAAAATTTTTTCAACTTTTTTCAATTTTACCCCCTTGGTATATATATTCTACCCACACACATTTGGAACTCTCATGGGGTACCCTCACACATATTATTCCCTCATTTAGTGGATATTTTCACAAAAAAGTGAAATTTTCAAAAATTCAGAAAATTGGCTGAAAACGACTAAATATGAAGGACTCATCGGGAGAATCGCTCTGGAACTGAAATCGGAATGCTCAATGACATTTCTCCTATCTGAAAGTCTGATAAACGCTGAAAAAATGACTAAGTCCAAAAAAAAATTTTTTGCACCTTTTTTCAAATTTACCCCCATGGGATATATATTCTACCCACACACATTTGGAACTCTCCTGGGGTACCCTCACACATATTATTCCCTCATTTAGTGAATATTTTCACAAAAAAGTGAAATTTTCAAAAATTCGGAAAATTGGCTGAAAACGACTAAATATGAAGGACTCATCGGGCGAATCGCTCTGGAACTGAAATCGGAACGCTCACTGACATTTCCCCTATCTGAAAGTCTGATAAACGCCGGAAAGATGACTAACTCGAAAAAAAAAAAATTTTCACCTTTTTTCAATTTTACCCCCGTGGGATATATATTCTACCCACACACATTTGGAACTCTCCTGGGGTACCCTCACACATATTATTCCCTCATTTAGTGGATATTTTCACAAAAAAGTGAAATTTTCAAAAATTCGGAAAATTGGCTGAAAACGACTAAATATGAAGGACTCATCCGGTGAATCGCTCTGGAACTGAAATCGGAACGCTCACTGACATTTCCCCTATCTGAAAGTCTGATAAATGCCGGAAAGATTACTAAGTCCAAAAAAAAAAATGTTTCACCTTTTTTCAATTTTACCCCCGTGGGATATATATTCTACCCACACACATTTGGAACTCTCCTGGGGTACCCTCACACATATTATTCCCTCATTTAGTGGATATTTTCACAAAAAAGTGAAATTTTCAAAAATTCTGAAAATTGGCTGAAAACGACTAAATATGAAGGACTCATCGGGCGAATCGCTCTGGAACTGATATCTGAACGCTCACTGACATTTCCCCTATCTGAAAGTCTGATAAACGCTGAAAAAATGACTAAGTCCAAAAAAAAAATTTTTTCACCTTTTTTCAATTTTACCCCCATGGGATATATATTCTACCCACACACATTTGGAACTCTCCTGGGGTACCCTCACACATATTATTCCCTCATTTCACAAAAAAGTGAAATTTTCAAAAATTCGGAAAATTGGCTGAAAACGACTAAATATGAAGGACTCATCGGGCGAATCGCTCTGGAACTGAAATCGGAACGCTCTCTGACTTTTCCGCTATCTGAAAGTCTGATAAAGGACGGAAAAATGACTAAGTCTAAAAAAAAAATTTTTTCTACTTTTTTCAATTTTACCCCCTTGGGATATATATTCTACCCACACACATTTGGAACTCTCATGGGGTACCCTCACACATATTATTCCCTCATTTAGTGGATATTTTCACAAAAAAGTGAAATTTTCAAAAATTCAGAAAATTGGCTGAAAACGACTAAATATGAAGGACTCATCGGGAGAATCGCTCTGGAACTGAAATCGGAATGCTCAATGACATTTCTCCTATCTGAAAGTCTGATAAACGCTGAAAAAATGACTAAGTCCAAAAAAAAATTTTTTGCACCTTTTTTCAAATTTACCCCCATGGGATATATATTCTACCCACACACATTTGGAACTCTCCTGGGGTACCCTCACACATATTATTCCCTCATTTAGTGAATATTTTCACAAAAAAGTGAAATTTTCAAAAATTCGGAAAATTGGCTGAAAACGACTAAATATGAAGGACTCATCGGGCGAATCGCTCTGGAACTGAAATCGGAACGCTCACTGACATTTCCCCTATCTGAAAGTCTGATAAACGCCGGAAAGATGACTAACTCGAAAAAAAAAAAATTTTCACCTTTTTTCAATTTTACCCCCGTGGGATATATATTCTACCCACACACATTTGGAACTCTCCTGGGGTACCCTCACACATATTATTCCCTCATTTAGTGGATATTTTCACAAAAAAGTGAAATTTTCAAAAATTCGGAAAATTGGCTGAAAACGACTAAATATGAAGGACTCATCGGGCGAATCGCTCTGGAACTGATATCTGAACGCTCACTGACATTTCCCCTATCTGAAAGTCTGATAAACGCTGAAAAAATGACTAAGTCCAAAAAAAAAATTTTTTCACCTTTTTTCAATTTTACCCCCATGGGATATATATTCTACCCACACACATTTGGAACTCTCCTGGGGTACCCTCACACATATTATTCCCTCATTTCACAAAAAAGTGAAATTTTCAAAAATTCGGAAAATTGGCTGAAAACGACTAAATATGAAGGACTCATCGGGCGAATCGCTCTGGAACTGAAATCGGAACGCTCTCTGACTTTTCCGCTATCTGAAAGTCTGATAAAGGACGGAAAAATGACTAAGTCTAAAAAAAAAATTTTTTCTACTTTTTTCAATTTTACCCCCTTGGGATATATATTCTACCCACACACATTTGGAACTCTCATGGGGTACCCTCACACATATTATTCCCTCATTTAGTGGATATTTTCACAAAAAAGTGAAATTTTCAAAAATTCAGAAAATTGGCTGAAAACGACTAAATATGAAGGACTCATCGGGAGAATCGCTCTGGAACTGAAATCGGAATGCTCAATGACATTTCTCCTATCTGAAAGTCTGATAAACGCTGAAAAAATGACTAAGTCCAAAAAAAAATTTTTTGCACCTTTTTTCAAATTTACCCCCATGGGATATATATTCTACCCACACACATTTGGAACTCTCCTGGGGTACCCTCACACATATTATTCCCTCATTTAGTGAATATTTTCACAAAAAAGTGAAATTTTCAAAAATTCGGAAAATTGGCTGAAAACGACTAAATATGAAGGACTCATCGGGCGAATCGCTCTGGAACTGAAATCGGAACGCTCACTGACATTTCCCCTATCTGAAAGTCTGATAAACGCCGGAAAGATGACTAAGTCGAAAAAAAAAAATTTTTCACCTTTTTTCAATTTTACCCCCGTGGGATATATATTCTACCCACACACATTTGGAACTCTCCTGGGGTACCCTCACACATATTATTCCCTCATTTAGTGGATATTTTCACAAAAAAGTGAAATTTTCAAAAATTCTGAAAATTGGCTGAAAACGACTAAATATGAAGGACTCATCGGGCGAATCGCTCTGGAACTGATATCTGAACGCTCACTGACATTTCCCCTATCTGAAAGTCTGATAAACGCTGAAAAAATGACTAAGTCCAAAAAAAAAATTTTTTCACCTTTTTTCAATTTTACCCCCATGGGATATATATTCTACCCACACACATTTGGAACTCTCCTGGGGTGCCGTCACACATATTATTCCCTCATTTAGTGGATATTTTCACAAAAAAGTGAAATTTTCAAAAATTCGGAAAATTGGCTGAAAACGACTAAATATGAAGGACTCATCGGGCGAATCGCTCTGGAACTGAAATCGGAACGCTCTCTGACTTTTCCGCTATCTGAAAGTCTGATAAACGCCGGAAAAATGACTAAGTCTAAAAAAAAAATTTTTTCAACTTTTTTCAATTTTACCGCCGTGGGATATATATTCTACCCACACACATTTGGAACTCTCCTGGGGAACCCTCACACATATTATTCCCTCATTTAGTGGATATTTTCACAAAAAAGTGAAATTTTCAAAAATTCGGAAAATTGGCTGAAAACGACTAAATATAAAGGACTCATCGGGCGAATCGCTCTGGAACTGAAATCGGAACGCTCTCTGACTTTTCCGCTATCTGAAAGTCTGATAAACGCCGGAAAAATGACTAAGTCTAAAAAAAAAATTTTTTCAACTTTTTTCAATTTTACCCCCGTGGGATATATATTCTACCCACACACATTTGGAACTCTCCTGGGGTACCCTCACACATATTATTCCCTCATTTAGTGGATATTTTCACAAAAAAGTGAAATTTTCAAAAATTCGGAAAATTGGCTGAAAACGACTAAATATGAAGGACTCATCCGGTGAATCGCTCTGGAACTGAAATCGGAACGCTCACTGACATTTCCCCTATCTGAAAGTCTGATAAATGCCGGAAAGATGACTAAGTCCAAAAAAAAAAATTTTTCACCTTTTTTCAATTTTACCCCCGTGGGATATATATTCTACCCACACACATTTGGAACTCTCCTGGGGTACCCTCACACATATTATTCCCTCATTTCACAAAAAAGTGAAATTTTCAAAAATTCGGAAAATTGGCTGAAAACGACTAAATATGAAGGACTCATCGGGCGAATCGCTCTGGAACTGAAATCGGAACGCTCTCTGACTTTTCCGCTATCTGAAAGTCTGATAAAGGACGGAAAAATGACTAAGTCTAAAAAAAAATATTTTCAACTTTTTTCAATTTTACCCCCGTAGGATATATATTCTACCCACACACATTTGGAACTCTCCTGGGGTACCCTCACACATATTATTCCCTCATTTAGTGGATATTTTCACAAAAAAGTGAAATTTTCAAAAATTCTGAAAATTGGCTGAAAACGACTAAATATGAAGGACTCATCGGGCGAATCGCTCTGGAACTGAAATCGGAACGCTCTCTGACTTTTCCGCTATCTGAAAGTCTGATAAACGCCGGAAAAATGACTAAGTCTCAAAAAAAAATATTTTCAACTTTTTTCAATTTTACCCCCGTGGGATATATATTCTACCCACACACATTTGGAACTCTCCTGGGGTACCCTCACACATATTATTCCCTCATTTAGTGGATATTTTCACAAAAAAGTGAAATTTTCAAAAATTCTGAAAATTGGCTGAAAACGACTAAATATGAAGGACTCATCGGGCGAATCGCTCTGGAACTGATATCTGAACGCTCACTGACATTTCCCGTATCTGAAAGTCTGATAAACGCTGAAAAAATGACTAAGTCCAAAAAAAAAAAATTTTCACCTTTTTTCAAATTTACCCCCATGGGATATATATTCTACCCACACACATTTGGAACTCTCCTGGGGTACCCTCACACATATTATTCCCTCATTTAGTGGATATTTTCACAAAAAAGTGAAATTTTCAAAAATTCGGAAAATTGGCTGAAAACGACTAAATATGAAGGACTCATCGGGCGAATCGCTCTGGAACTGAAATCGGAACGCTCTCTTACTTTTCCGCTATCTGAAAGTCTGATAAACGCCGGAAAAATGACTAAGTCTAAAAAAAAAATTTTTTCAACTTTTTTCAATTTTACCCCCGTGGGATATATATTCTACCCACACACATTTGGAACTCTCCTGGGGTACCCTCACACATATTATTCCCTCATTTAGTGGATATTTTCACAAAAAAGTGAAATTTTCAAAAATTCAGAAAATTGGCTGAAAACGACTAAATATGAAGGACTCATCGGGAGAATCACTCTGGAACTGAAATCGGAACGCTCTCTGACTTTTCCGCTATCTGAAAGTCTGATAAACGCCGGAAAAATGACTAAGTCTAAAAAAAAAATATTTTCACCTTTTTTCAATTTTACCCCCGTGGGATATATATTCTACCCACACACATTTGGAACTCTCCTGGGGTACCCTCACACATATTATTCCCTCATTTAGTGGATATTTTCACAAAAAAGTGAAATTTTCAAAAATTCGGAAAATTGGCTGAAAACGACTAAATATGAAGGACTCATCGGGCGAATCGCTCTGGAACTGAAATCGGAACGCTCTCTGACTTTTCCGCTATCTGAAAGTCTGATAAAGGACGGAAAAATGACTAAGTCTAAAAAAAAATATTTTCAACTTTTTTCAATTTTACCCCCGTAGGATATATATTCTACCCACACACATTTGGAACTCTCCTGGGGTACCCTCACACATATTATTCCCTCATTTAGTGGATATTTTCACAAAAAAGTGAAATTTTCAAAAATTCTGAAAATTGGCTGAAAACGACTAAATATGAAGGACTCATCGGGCGAATCGCTCTGGAACTGAAATCGGAACGCTCTCTGACTTTTCCGCTATCTGAAAGTCTGATAAACGCCGGAAAAATGACTAAGTCTCAAAAAAAAATATTTTCAACTTTTTTCAATTTTACCCCCGTGGGATATATATTCTACCCACACACATTTGGAACTCTCCTGGGGTACCCTCACACATATTATTCCCTCATTTAGTGGATATTTTCACAAAAAAGTGAAATTTTCAAAAATTCTGAAAATTGGCTGAAAACGACTAAATATGAAGGACTCATCGGGCGAATCGCTCTGGAACTGATATCTGAACGCTCACTGACATTTCCCGTATCTGAAAGTCTGATAAACGCTGAAAAAATGACTAAGTCCAAAAAAAAAAAATTTTCACCTTTTTTCAAATTTACCCCCATGGGATATATATTCTACCCACACACATTTGGAACTCTCCTGGGGTACCCTCACACATATTATTCCCTCATTTAGTGGATATTTTCACAAAAAAGTGAAATTTTCAAAAATTCGGAAAATTGGCTGAAAACGACTAAATATGAAGGACTCATCGGGCGAATCGCTCTGGAACTGAAATCGGAACGCTCTCTTACTTTTCCGCTATCTGAAAGTCTGATAAACGCCGGAAAAATGACTAAGTCTAAAAAAAAAATTTTTTCAACTTTTTTCAATTTTACCCCCGTGGGATATATATTCTACCCACACACATTTGGAACTCTCCTGGGGTACCCTCACACATATTATTCCCTCATTTAGTGGATATTTTCACAAAAAAGTGAAATTTTCAAAAATTCAGAAAATTGGCTGAAAACGACTAAATATGAAGGACTCATCGGGAGAATCACTCTGGAACTGAAATCGGAACGCTCTCTGACTTTTCCGCTATCTGAAAGTCTGATAAACGCCGGAAAAATGACTAAGTCTAAAAAAAAAATATTTTCACCTTTTTTCAATTTTACCCCCGTGGGATATATATTCTACCCACACACATTTGGAACTCTCCTGGGGTACCCTCACACATATTATTCCCTCATTTAGTGGATATTTTCACAAAAAAGTGAAATTTTCAAAAATTCGGAAAATTGGCTGAAAACGACTAAATATGAAGGACTCATCGGCGAATCACTCTGGAACTGAAATCGGAACGCTCTCTGACTTTTCCGCTATCTGAAAGTCTGATAAACGCTGAAAAAATGACTAAGTCCAAAAAAAAAAATTTTTCACCTTTTTTCTATTTTACCCCTGTGGGATATATATTCTACCCACACACATTTGGAACTCTACTGGGGAGCCCTCACACATATTATTCCCTCATTTAGTGGATATTTTCACAAAAAAGTGAAATTTTCAAAAATTCTGAAAATTGGCTGAAAACGACTAAATTTGAAGGACTCATCGGGCGAATCGCTCTGGAACTGAAATCGGAACGCTCTCTGACTTTTCCGCTATCTGAAAGTCTGATAAACGCCAGAAAAATGTCTAAGTCCAAAAAAAAAATTTTTCACCTTTTTTCAATTTTACCCCCGTGGGATATATATTCTACCCACACACATTTGGAACTCTCCTGGGGTACCCTCACACATATTATTCCCTCATTTAGTGGATATTTTCACAAAAAAGTGAAATTTTCAAAAATTCGGAAAATTGGCTGAAAACGACTAAATATGAAGGACTCATCGGGCGAATCGCTCTGGAACTGCAATCTGAACGCTCACTGACATTTCCCCTATCTGAAAGTCTGATAAACGCCGGAAAAATGACTAAGTCCAAAAAAAAAAATTTTTCACCTTTTTTCAATTTTACCCCCGTGGGATATATATTCTAACCACACACATTTGGAACTCTCCTGGGGTACCCTCACACATATTATTCCCTCATTTAGTGGATATTTTCACAAAAAAGTGAAATTTTCAAAAATTCTGAAAATTGGCTGAAAACGACTAAATTTGAAGGACTCATCGGGCGAATCGCTCTGGAACTGAAATCGGAACGCTCTCTGACTTTTCCGCTATCTGAAAGTCTGATAAACGCTGAAAAAATGACTAAGTCCAAAAAAAAAATTTTTTCACCTTTTTTCTATTTTACCCCTGTGGGATATATATTCTACCCACACACATTTGGAACTCTACTGGGGTGCCCTCACACATATTATTCCCTCATTTAGTGGATATTTTCACAAAAAAGTGAAATTTTCAAAAATTCTGAAAATTGGCTGAAAACGACTAAATTTGAAGGACTCATCGGGCGAATCGCTCTGGAACTGAAATCGGAACGCTCTCTGAATTTTCCGCTATCTGAAAGTCTGATAAACGCCAGAAAAATGTCTAAGTCTAAAAAAAAATATTTTCAACTTTTTTCAATTTTACCCCCGTGGGATATATATTCTACCCACACACATTTGGAACTCTCCTGGGGTACCCTCACACATATTATTCCCTCATCTAGTGGATATTTTCACAAAAAAGTGAAATTTTCAAAAATTCTGAAAATTGGCTGAAAACGACTAAATATGAAAGACTCATCGGGCGAATCACTCTGGAATTGAAATCTGAACGCTCACTGACATTTCCCCTATCTGAAAGTCTGATAAACGCTGAAAAAATGACTAAGTCCAAAAAAAAAATTTTTCACCTTTTTTCAATTTTACCCCCGTGGGATATATATTCTACCCACACACATTTGGAACTCTCCTGGGGTACCCTCACACATATTATTCCCTCATTTAGTGGATATTTTCACAAAAAAGTGAAATTTTCAAAAATTCGGAAAATTGGCTGAAAACGACTAAATATGAAGGACTCATCGGGCGAATCGCTCTGGAACTGAAATCTGAACGCTCACTGACATTTCCCCTATCTGAAAGTCTGATAAACGCCGGAAAAATGACTAAGTCCAAAAAAAAAAATTTTTCACCTTTTTTCAATTTTACCCCCGTGGGATATATATTCTAACCACACACATTTGGAACTCTCCTGGGGTACCCTCACACATATTATTCCCTCATTTAATGGATATTTTCACAAAAAAGTGAAATTTTCAAAAATTCGGAAAATTGGCTGAAAACGACTAAATATGAAGGACTCATCGGGCGAATCGCTCTGGAACTGAAATCGGAACGCTCTCTGACTTTTCCGCTATCTGAAAGTCTGATAAACGCCGGAAAAATGACAGTCTAAAAAAAAAAAATTTTTCAACTTTTTTCAATTTTACCCCCGTGGGATATATATTCTACCCACACACATTTGGAACTCTCCTGGGGTACCCTCACACATATTATTCCCTCATTTAGTGGATATTTTCACAAAAAAGTGAAATTTTCAAAAATTCGGAAAATTGGCTGAAAACGACTAAATATGAAAGACTCATCGGGCGAATCACTCTGGAACTGAAATCTGAACGCTCACTGACATTTCCCCTATCTGAAAGTCTGATAAACGCCGGAAAAATGACTAAGTCCAAAAAAAAAAATTTTTCACCTTTTTTCAATTTTACCCCCGTGGGATATATAATCTAACCACACACATTTGGAACTCTCCTGGGGTACCCTCACACATATTATTCCCTCATTTAGTGGATATTTTCACAAAAAAGTGAAATTTTCAAAAATTCTGAAAATTGGCTGAAAACGACTAAATTTGAAGGACTCATCGGGCGAATCGCTCTGGAACTGAAATCGAAACGCTCTCTGACTTTTCCGCTATCTGAAAGTCTGATAAACGCCGGGAAAATGACTAAGTCTAAAAAAAAAATATTTTCAACTTTTTTCAATTTTACCCCCGTGGGATATATATTCTACCCACACACATTTGGAACGCTCCTGGGGTACCCTCACACATATTATTCCCTCATTTAGTGGATATTTTCACAAAAAAGTGAAATTTTCAAAAATTCTGAAAATTGGCTGAAAACGACTAAATATGAAGGACTCATCGGGCGAATCGCTCTGGAACTGATATCTGAACGCTCACTGACATTTCCCCTATCTGAAAGTCTGATAAACGCTGAAAAAATGACTAAGTCCAAAAAAAAAAAATTTTCACCTTTTTTCAATTTTACCCCCGTGGGATATATATTCTACCCACACACATTTGGAACTCTCCTGGGGTACACTCACACATATTATTCCCTCATTTAGTGGATATTTTCACAAAAAAGTGAAATTTTCAAAAATTCAGAAAATTGGCTGAAAACGACTAAATATGAAGGACTCATCGGGAGAATCGCTCTGGAACTGAAATCGGAACGCTCAATGACATTTCTCCTATCTGAAAGTCTGATAAACGCTGAAAAAATGACTAAGTCCAAAAAAAAATTTTTTGCACCTTTTTTCAAATTTACCCCCATGGGATATATATTCTACCCACACACATTTGGAACTCTCCTGGGGTACCCTCACACATATTATTCCCTCATTTAGTGGATATTTTCACAAAAAAGTGAAATTTTCAAAAATTCGGAAAATTGGCTGAAAACGACTAAATATGAAGGACTCATCGGGCGAATCGCTCTGGAACTGAAATCGGAACGCTCACTGACATTTCCCCTATCTGAAAGTCTGATAAACGCCGGAAAGATGACTAAGTCCAAAAAAAATTTTTTTCACCTTTTTTCAATTTTACCCCCGTGGGATATATATTCTACCCACACACATTTGGAACTCTCCTGGGGTACCCTCACACATATTATTCCCTCATTTAGTGGATATTTTCACAAAAAAGTGAAATTTTCAAAAATTCGGAAAATTGGCTGAAAACGACTAAATATGAAAGACTCATCGGGCGAATCGCTCTGGAATTGAAATCTGAACGCTCACTGACATTTCCCCTATCTGAAAGTCTGATAAACGCTGAAAAAATGACTAAGTCCAAAAAAAAAATTTTTCACCTTTTTTCAATTTTACCCCCGTGGGATATATATTCTACCCACACACATTTGGAACTCTCCTGGGGTACCCTCACACATATTATTCCCTCATTTAGTGGATATTTTCGCAAAAAAGTGAAATTTTCAAAAATTCGGAAAATTGGCTGAAAACGACTAAATATGAAGGACTCATCGGGCGAATCGCTCTGGAACTGAAATCGGAACGCTCTCTGACTTTTCCGCTATCTGAAAGTCTGATAAACGCCGGAAAAATGACAGTCTAAAAAAAAAATTTTTTCAACTTTTTTCAATTTTACCCCCGTGGGATATATATTCTACCCACACACATTTGGAACTCTCCTGGGGTACACTCACACATATTATTCCCTCATTTAGTGGATATTTTCACAAAAAAGTGAAATTTTCAAAAATTCAGAAAATTGGCTGAAAACGACTAAATATGAAGGACTCATCGGGCGAATCGCTCTGGAACTGAAATCGGAACGCTCAATGACATTTCTCCTATCTGAAAGTCTGATAAACGCCGGAAAGATGACTAAGTCCAAAAAAAATTTTTTTCACCTTTTTTCAATTTTACCCCCGTGGGATATATATTCTACCCACACACATTTGGAACTCTCCTGGGGTACCCTCACACATATTATTCCCTCATTTAGTGGATATTTTCACAAAAAAGTGAAATTTTCAAAAATTCGGAAAATTGGCTGAAAACGACTAAATATGAAAGACTCATCGGGCGAATCGCTCTGGAATTGAAATCTGAACGCTCACTGACATTTCCCCTATCTGAAAGTCTGATAAACGCTGAAAAAATGACTAAGTCCAAAAAAAAAATTTTTCACCTTTTTTCAATTTTACCCCCGTGGGATATATATTCTACCCACACACATTTGGAACTCTCCTGGGGTACCCTCACACATCTTATTCCCTCATTTAGTGGATATTTTCACAAAAAAGTGAAATTTTCAAAAAATCTGAAAATTGGCTGAAAACGGCTAAATATGAAGGACTCATCGGGTGAATCGCTCTGGAACTGAAATCGGAACGCTCTCTGACTTTTCCGCTATCTGAAAGTCTGATAAACGCCGGAAAAATGACTAAGTCTAAAAAAAAAATATTTTCAACTTTTTTCAATTTTACCCCCGTGGGATATATATTCTACCCACACACATTTGGAACTCTCCTGGGGTACCCTCACACATATTATTCCCTCATTTAGTGGATATTTTCACAAAAAAGTGAAATTTTCAAAAATTCAGAAAATTGGCTGAAAACTACTAAATATGAAGGACTCATCGGGAGAATCGCTCTGGAACTGAAATCGGAACGCTCAATGACATTTCTCCTATCTGAAAGTCTGATAAACGCTGAAAAAATGACTAAGTCCAAAAAAAAATTTTTTGCACCTTTTTTCAAATTTACCCCCATGGAATATATATTCGAATATATATATTCGAACTGCACCTGACGAAATAGAGGAATGGAAGCATGTGACCCACAGAAGCAGGAGGATCGAGAGGCAGTCAGCACCCATACTGCTCAGGAACCAGTACCAGGCTCTCACACAGGAGAACCATGAAGAAATACAGCAAGATAAGACTTTGCCAGCAATGAATAACCTTGTAAGCCCTCAGAATCCTCCTGGATGGAGAAAGAAGAATGTTGTGAAGAAAAAACGTAGAGTGGTGGTCATGGGGGATTCCCTGTTAAGAGGAACAGAGGCCGCTATCTGCAGACCAGACATAACCTCAAGAGAAATGTGCTGTCTTCCAGGAGCAAAAATTAAAGATGTGTCTGACAGGATATCAAGACTCTTCAGACCTACAGATCACTACCCATTCCTGCTAATACATGTGGGGACAAATGACACCGCAAGAAAGGACCTGGAAACCATCTGCAGTGACTTTGAAGACTTAGGCAAGAAAGTGAAAGAATTGGGAGCGCAGGTGGTCTTCTCATCCATCCTCCCAGTGGATGGCCATGGAACAATGAGGTGGAATAAGATTCTACAGGTGAACAACTGGCTACGTCGATGGTGCCGTCAACAAGGATTTGGATTTCTGGATCACGGAATGAATTACCTATACGATGGACTACTTGCTAGAGATGGGGTGCACCTTACGAAGACTGGAAAACATGTATTTGGAAGTCGCCTTGCTACACTCATCAGAAGAGCTTTAAACTAGAACAATGTGGGAAGGGAAGCAAAAGGCCAGAAAAAGCCATACAGCTGACAAATACTATTGAGATCTCTGCTACTGGAAGTGGAAAAGAAGAACAAAGACAAAAAAATCGAAATAATAAAAATATGGGAGGAAGAGAAACCAATCACAAACTAAAATGTTTTTATACAAATGCACAAAGCATGGGCAACAAACAAGGAGAATTGGAACTACTAATGCAGGAAAAGGAATATGATGTCATTGGAATCACTGAAACTTGGTGGGACGATACACATGATTGGAATAAAAGGCTAAAAGGATACAACTTATTTGCAAGAAACAGACTTGATAAACGAGGAGGAGGTGTTGCATTGTATGTTAGAAAAGCGTATATCTGCACAGAGATTGAAGCTTCAGAGACTGGGAGTTCTGTGGAAACTGTTTGGGTAAGAATACAAGGAGAGAACAACGGAAAGGACACCATTGTAGGCATTTACTACAGGCCACCTGGACAAGCTGAAGATATGGATGAACTCTTTATGTATCAAATGACCAAGTTCTCCAAAAAATATGACGTAGTGGTCATGGGAGATTTCAACTATCCAGACATTTGTTGGGAATCTCTCTCAAGTAAAACTAACAGGTCAAGCAAATTCTTATCCTTTCTTGCTGACAACTTTATCTTCCAAAAGGTAGGGGAGAAAACAAGGGGATCTGCTACTTTGGATCTAATTCTTATAAACAGGGAGCAAATGGTTGAGGAGGTAAAGGTGGCTGGGACCCTAGGAGGCAGCGATCATGCTATTATAGAATTTTGGATAACTAGAGGAGGAAGACATGTGAAGACTCAAACTTCAAGGTTAGATTTTAGAAAGGCAGATTTTAAGAGACTCAGAAAGAGAATAGGAGGGATCCAATGGCTGGATGTCCTTAAGGACAAAAATGTCCAGGAAGGATGGGAAATTTTTAAAAATGAGATTCTCAAAGCACAATCGTTAACAATCCCGAAAAGTAGGAAAAATGGGAAGCATTTAAGGAAACCAGGATGGATGAACACAGAACTTAAACACATGCTAAAAAGAAAGAAAGAAATGTTTATTAAATGGAAAGAGGGAGGCATATCTAAAGAAGATTATAATGCAGTCTGCAGATCCTGTAGGGCACGTATCAGGTTAGCTAAAGCTGACAATGAATTAAGGCTTGCAAGAGATGTCAAAAGCAATAAAAAAGGATTTTGGGGGTATGTCAAAAGTAAAAGAAAAGTCAAAGATGCTATAGGATTTTTACAGGATGAAAATGGAGAAATGGTAAGAGAGGATGTTGAGAAGGCCGAACTTTTTAATTCCTATTTTGCATCTGTTTTCTCTCAGAAAGAAAATGTAACATCAACTGATCTTCACTGTCCTTTTAAAGGAATAGAGGAATCCAAGTTATCAGTAAACAGAGAGATTGTGAGGGAATATTTAGCTAACATAAATGAGTTCAAGTCTCCAGGTCCAGATGAATTACACCCCAGAGTACTGAAGGAGATTGTAGAAGAAATTTTAGAACCACTCTCCATAATCTTTGAAAATTCTTGGAGAACAGGAGAAGTCCCAGAAGACTGGAGAAGAGCAAATGTTGTTCCTATCTTCAAAAAGGGGAAGAAGGTGGACCCAGGGAACTATAGGCCGGTGAGTCTGACTTCTATACCAGGAAAGATCTTTGAACAAATTATTAAACAACATGTATGTAAGTACATGGATAAGAATGAAGTGATTAACCAGAGTCAGCATGGGTTTGTAACTAACAAGTCATGTCAGACTAACTTAATTTCCTTCTATGACAGAATCACTGACTGGGTGGATCAGGGAAATGCTGTAGATATAGTATATCTTGACTTCAGCAAAGCATTTGACAAAGTATCTCACATCATCCTTATTGAAAAAATGACCAAGTATGCAATGGACCAGGCAACTGTTAGGTGGATTCATAACTGGCTTAGTGATCGGACTCAAAGGGTGGTTGTAAATGGCTTCACATCCAGCTGGATGAATGTCTCAAGTGGGGTACCACAGGGCTCCGTCCTGGGACCTGTATTGTTCAACATCTTTATCAATGATTTAGATGAAGGAATTGAGGGTAAACTGATTAAATTTGCTGATGACACAAAGCTAGGAGGGATAGCTAATACTAGAGAAGAGAGAGAGAGGATTCAAAAAGACCTAAATAAACTGGAGCAGTGGGCAGCAACCAACAGAATGGTTTTTAACAGGGAAAAATGCAAAGTACTACATCTGGGCAATAAAAATGAAAAAAGCATATACAGAATGGGAGGAATAGAGCTAAGCAACAGTACATGTGAAAAAGACTTAGGTATACTAATAGATCATAGACTGAACATGAGTCAACAGTGTGATGCAGCAGCAAAAAAGGCAAATACAATTCTGGGATGTATTAACAGAAGCATACAGTCTAGATCACGTGAAGTCATTATCGGTCTTTACTCCTCTTTGGTCAGACCTCATCTGGAATACTGTGTACAGTTTTGGGCACCACATTTTAAAAAAGACATAGACAAACTGGAGCAAGTTCAGAGAAGAGCGACCAGAATGGTGACTGGTCTGCAAACCATGTCCTATGAGGAACGGTTGCAGGATTTGGGAATGTTTAGCTTGCAAAAAAGAAGACTGAGAGGAGACTTAATAGCTGTCTACAAATATGTCAAGGGCTGTCACATTGTAGAAGGATCATCTTTATTCTCATTTGCACAAGGAAAGACTAGAAGCAATGGGATGAAACTAAATGGGAGGAGACACAGATTAGATATTAGAAAAAACTTTTTGACAGTTAGGGTGATTAATGAGTGGAACAGGCTGCCACGAGAGGTGGTGAGTTCCCCTTCAATGGACGTCTTCAAACAGAGGCTGGACAGACATCTGTCTGAGATGATCTAGTGAATCCTGCTTTGAGCAGGGGGTTGGACCAGATGACCCAGGAGGTCCCTTCCAACTCTACCATTCTATGATTCTATGACTCTATGATATTCTACCCACACACATTTGGAACTCTCCTGGGGTACCCTCACACATATTATTCCCTCATTTAGTGGATATTTTCACAAAAAAGTGAAATTTTCAAAAATTCTGAAAATTGGCTGAAAACGACTAAATATGAAGGACTCATCGGGCGAATCGCTCTGGAACTGAAATCGGAACGCTCTCTGACTTTTCCGCTATCTGAAAGTCTGATAAACGCCGGAAAAATGACTAAGTCTAAAAAAAAAATATTTTCAACTTTTTTCAATTTTACCCCGTGGGATATATATTCTACCCACACACATTTGGAACTCTCCTGGGGTACCCTCACACATATTATTCCCTCATTTAGTGGATATTTTCACAAAAAAGTGAAATTTTCAAAAATTCAGAAAATTGGCTGAAAACGACTAAATATGAAGGACTCATCGGGCGAATCGCTCTGGAACTGAAATCGGAATGCTCTCTGACTTTTCCGCTATCTTAAAGTCTGATAAACGCCGGAAAAATGACTAAGTCTAAAAAAAAAATTTTTTCAACTTTTTTCAATTTTACCCCCGTGGGATATATATTCTACCCACACACATTTGGAACTCTCCTGGGGTACCCTCACACATATTATTCCCTCATTTAGTGGATATTTTCACAAAAAAGTGAAATTTTCAAAAATTCTGAAAATTGGCTGAAAACGACTAAATATGAAGGACTCATTGGGCGAATCGCTCTGGAACTGAAATCGGAACGCTCACTGACATTTCCCCTATCTGAAAGTCTGATAAACCCTGGAAAAATGACTAAGTCCAAAAAAAATTTTTCTTCATCTTTTTTCAATTTTACCCCCGTGGGATATATATTCTACCCACACACATTTGAAATTCTCTTGGGGTACCCTCACACATATATTCCCTCATTTAGTGGATATTTTCACAAAAAAGTGAAATTTTCAAAAATTCTGAAAATTGGCTGAAAACGTCTAAATATGAAGGACTCATCGGGCGAATCGCTCTGGAACTGAAATCGGAACGCTCTCTGACTTTTCCGCTATCTGAAAGTCTGATAAACGCTGAAAAAATGACTAAGTCCAAAAAAAAAAATTTACACCTTTTTTCAATTTTACCCCCGTGGGATATATATTCTACCCACACACATTTGGAACTCTCCTGGGGTACCCTCACACATATTATTCCCTCATTTAGTGGATATTTTCACAAAAAAGTGAAATTTTCAAAAATTCTGAAAATTGGCTGAAAACGACTAAATATGAAGGACTCATCGGGCGAATCGCTCTGGAACTGATATCTGAACGCTCACTGACATTTCCCCTATCTGAAAGTCTGATAAACGCTGAAAAAATGACTAAGTCTAAAAAAAAAATTTTTTCAATTTTTTTCAATTTTACCCCCGTGGGATATATATTCTACCCACACACATTTGGAACTCTCCTGGGGTACCCTCACACATATTATTCCCTCATTTAGTGGATATTTTCACAAAAAAGTGAAATTTTCAAAAATTCTGAAAATTGGCTGAAAACGACTAAATATGAAGGACTCATCGGGCGAATCGCTCTGGAACTGATATCTGAACGCTCACTGACATTTCCCCTATCTGAAAGTCTGATAAACGCTGAAAAAATGACAGTCCAAAAAAAACATTTTTTCACCTTTTTTCAATTTTACCCCCGTGGCATACATATTCTACCCACACACATTTGGAACTCTCCTGGGGTACCCTCACACATATTATTCCCTCATTTAGTGGATATTTTCACAAAAAAGTGACATTTTCAAAAATTCTGAAAATTGGCTGAAAACGACTAAATTTGAAGGACTCATCGGGCGAATCGCTCTGGAACTGAAATCGGAACACTCTCTGACTTTTCCGCTATCTGAAAGTCTGATAAACGCCGGAAAAATGACTAAGTCTAAAAAAAAAATATTTTCAACTTTTTTCAATTTTACCCCCGTGGGATATATATTCTACCCACACACATTTGGAACTCTCCTGGGCTACCCTCACACATATTATTCCCTCATTTAGTGGATATTTTCGCAAAAAAGTGAAATTTTCAAAAATTCTGAAAATTGTCTGAAAACGACTAAATATGAAGGACTCATCGGGCGAATCGCTCTGGAACTGATATCTGAACGCTCACTGACATTTCCCCTATCTGAAAGTCTGATAAACGCTGAAAAAATGACTAAGTCCAAAAAAAAAAAATTTTCACCTTTTTTCAATTTTACCCCCGTGGGATATATATTCTACCCACACACATTTGGAACTCTCCTGGGGTACCCTCACACATATTATTCCCTCATTTAGTGGATATTTTCACAAATAAGTGAAATTTTCAAAAATTTGGAAAATTGGCTGAAAACGACTAAATATGAAGGACTCATCGGGCGAATCGCTCTGGAACTGAAATCGGAACGCTCTCTGACTTTTCCGCTATCTGAAAGTCTGATAAACGCCGGAAAAATGACTAAGTCTAAAAAAAAAATTTTTTCAACTTTTTTCAATTTTACCCCCGTGGGATATATATTCTACCGACACACATTTGGAACTCTCCTGGGGTACCCTCACACGTATTATTCCCTCATTTAGTGGATATTTTCACAAAAAAGTGACATTTTCAAAAATTCAGAAAATTAGCTGAAAACGACTAAATATGAAGGACTCATCGGGCGAATCGCTCTGGAACTGAAATCGGAACGCTCTCTGACTTTTCCGCTATCTGAAAGTCTGATAAACGCCGGAAAAATGACTAAGTCCAAAAAAAAAATTTTTCACCTTTTTTCAATTTTACCCCCGTGGGATATATATTCTACCCACACACATTTGGAACTCTCCTGGGGTACCCTCACACATATTATTCCCTCATTTAGTGGATATTTTCACAAATAAGTGAAATTTTCAAAAATTCGGAAAATTGGCTGAAAACGACTAAATTTGAAGGACTCATCGGGCGAATCGCTCTGGAACTGAAATCGGAACGCTCTCTGACTTTTCCGCTATCTGAAAGTCTGATAAACGCCGGAAAAATGACTAAGTCTAAAAAAAAAATATTTTCAACTTTTTTCAATTTTACCCCCGTGGGATATATATTCTACCCACACACATTTGGAACTCTCC
Source organism: Phyllobates terribilis (assembly GCF_046119375.1). NCBI lineage: Eukaryota > Metazoa > Chordata > Amphibia > Anura > Dendrobatidae > Phyllobates > Phyllobates terribilis. The sequence continues at coordinate 1,223,875 of NW_027363201.1, read as the reverse complement.
TGGGGTACCCTCACACATATTATTCCCTCATTTAGTGGATATTTTCACAAAAAAGTGAAATTTTCAAAAATTCTGAAAATTGGCTGAAAACGACTAAATTTGAAGGACTCATCGGGCGAATCGCTCTGGAACTGAAATCGGAACGCTCTCTGACTTTTCCGCTATCTGAAAGTCTGATAAACGCCGGAAAAATGACTAAGTATAAAAAAAAAATATTTTCAACTTTTTTCAATTTTACCCCCGTGGGATATATATTCTACCCACACACATTTGGAACTCTCCTGGGGTACCCTCACACATATTATTCCCTCATTTAGTGGATATTTTCACAAAAAAGTGAAATTTTCAAAAATTCGGAAAATTGGCTGAAAACGACTAAATATGAAGGACTCATCGGGCGAATCGCTCTGGAACTGAAATCGGAACGCTCTCTGACTTTTCCGCTATCTGAAAGTCTGATAAACGCTGGAAAAATGTCTAAGTCTAAAAAAAAATATTTTCAACTTTTTTCAATTTTACCCCCGTGGGATATATATTCTACCCACACACATTTGGAACTCTCCTGGGGTACCCTCACACATATTATTCCCTCATTTAGTGGATATTTTCACAAAAAAGTGAAATTTTCAAAAATTCGGAAAATTGGCTGAAAACGACTAAATATGAAGGACTCATCGGGCGAATCGCTCTGGAACTGAAATCGGAACGCTCTCTGACTTTTCCGCTATCTGAAAGTCTGATAAACGCTGGAAAAATGTCTAAGTCTAAAAAAAAAATATTTTCCACTTTTTTCAATTTTACCCCCGTTGGATATATATTCTACCCACACACATTTGGAACTCTCCTGGGGTACCCTCACACATATTATTCCCTCATTTAGTGGATATTTTCACAAAAAAGTGAAATTTTCAAAAATTCAGAAAATTGGCTGAAAACGACTAAATATGAAGGACTCATCGGGAGAATCGCTCTGGAACTGAAATCGGAACGCTCACTGACATTTCTCCTATCTGAAAGTCTGATAAACGCTGAAAAAATGACTAAGTCCAAAAAAAAATTTTTTGCACATTTTTTCAAATTTACCCCCATGGGATATATATTCTACCCACACACATTTGGAATTCTCTTGGGGTATCCTCACACATATTATTCCCTCATTTAGTGGATATTTTCACAAAAAAGTGACATTTTCAAAAATTCAGAAAATTGGCTGAAAACGACTAAATATGAAGGACCCATCGGGCGAATCGCTCTGGAACTGAAATCGGAACGCTCACTGACATTTCCGCTATCTGAAAGTCTGATAAACGCAGGAAAAATGACTAAGTCGAAAAAAAAAATTTTTTCAGCTTTTTTCAATTTTACCCCCGTGGGATATATATTCTACCCACACACATTTGGAACTCTCCTGGGGTACCCTCACCCATAATATTCCCTCATTTAGTGGATATTTTCACAAAAAAGTGAAATTTTCAAATATTTAGAAAATTGGCTGAAAACAACTAAATATGAAGGACTCATCGGGCGAATCGCTCTGGAACTGAAATCGGAACGCTCACTGACATTTCCGCTATCTGAAAGTCTGATAAACGCAGGAAAAATGACTAAGTCGAAAAAAAAAATTTTCACCTTTTTTCAATTTTACCCCCGTAGGATATATATTCTACCCACACACATTTGGAACTCTCCTGGGGTACCCTCACACATATTATTCCCTCATTTAGTGGATATTTTCACAAAAAAGTGAAATTTTCAAAAATTCTGAAAATTGGCTGAAAACGACTAAATATGAAGGACTCATCGGGCGAAGCGCTCTGGAACTGAAATCGGAACGCTCTCTGACTTTTCCGCTATCTGAAAGTCTGATAAACGCCGGAAAAATGTCTAAGTCTAAAAAAAAAATATTTTCAACTTTTTTCAATTTTACCCCCGTGGGATATATATTCTACCCACACACATTTGGAACTCTCCTGGGGTACCCTCACACATATTATTCCCTCATTTAGTGGATATTTTCACAAAAAAGTGAAATTTTCAAAAATTCTGAAAATTGGCTGAAAACGACTAAATATGAAGGACTCATCGGGCGAATCGCTCTGGAACTGAAATCTGAACGCTCACTGACATTTCCCCTATCTGAAAGTCTGATAAACGCTGAAAAAATGACTAAGTCCAAAAAAAAAATTTTTCACCTTTTTTCAATTTTACCCCCGTGGGATATATATTCTACCCACACACATTTGGAACTCTCCTGGGGTACCCTCACACATATTATTCCCTCATTTAGTGGATATTTTCACAAAAAAGTGAAATTTTCAAAAATTCTGAAAATTGGCTGAAAACGACTAAATTTGAAGGACTCATCGGGCGAATCGCTCTGGAACTGAAATCGGAACGCTCTCTGACTTTTACGCTATCTGAAAGTCTGATAAACGCCGGAAAAATGACTAAGTCTAAAAAAAAAATATTTTCACCTTTTTTCAATTTTACCCCCGTGGGATATATATTCTACCCACACACATTTGGAACTCTCCTGGGGTACCCTCACACATATTATTCCCTCATTTAGTGGATATTTTCACAAAAAAGTGAAATTTTCAAAAATTCGGAAAATTGGCTGAAAACGACTAAATATGAAGGACTCATCGGGCGAATCGCTCTGGAACTGAAATCGGAACGCTCACTGACATTTCCCCTATTTGAAAGTCTGATAAACGCCGGAAAAATGACTAAGTCCAAAAAAAAAAAATTTTCACCTTTTTTCGATTTTACCCCCGTGGGATATATATTCTACCCACACACATTTGGAACTCTCCTGGGGTACCCTCACACATATTATTCCCTCATTTAGTGGATATTTTCACAAAAAAGTGAAATTTTCAAAAATTCTGAAAATTGGCTGAAAACGACTAAATTTGAAGGACTCATCGGGCGAATCGCTCTGGAACTGAAATCGGAACGCTCTCTGACTTTTCCGCTATCTGAAAGTCTGATAAACGCTGGAAAAATGTCTAAGTCTAAAAAAAAATTTTTCACCTTTTTTCAATTTTACCCCCGTGGGATATATATTCTACCCACACACATTTGGAACTCTCCTGGGGTACCCTCACACATATTATTCCCTCATTTAGTGGATATTTTCACAAAAAAGTGAAATTTTCAAAAATTCGGAAAATTGGCTGAAAATGTCTAAATATGAAGGACTTATCGGGCGAATCACTCTGGAACTGAAATCAGAACGCTCTCTGACTTTTCCGCTATCTGAAAGTCTGATAAACGCTGGAAAAATGTCTAAGTCTAAAAAAAAAATATTTTCCACTTTTTTCAATTTTACCGCCGTGGGATATATATTCTACCCACACACATTTGGAACTCTCCAGGGGTACCCTCACACATATTATTCCCTCATTTAGTGGATATTTTCACAAAAATGTGAAATTTTAAAAAATTCTGAAAATTGGCTGAAAACGACTAAATATGAAGGACTCATCGGGCGAATCGCTCTGGAACTGAAATCTGAACGCTCACTGACATTTCCCCTATCTGAAAGTCTGATAAACGCTGAAAAAATGACAGTCCAAAAAAAAAAATTTTTCACCTTTTTTCATTTTTACCCCCGTGGGATATATTTTCTACCCACACAGATTTGGAACTCTCCTGGGGTACCCTCACACATATTATTCCCTCATTTAGTGGATATTTTCACAAAAAAGTGAAATTTTCAAAAATTCTGAAAATTGGCTGAAAACGACTAAATATGAAGGACTCATCGGGCGAATCGCTCTGGAACTGATATCTGAACGCTCACTGACATTTCCCCTATCTGAAAGTCTGATAAACGCTGAAAAAATGACTAAGTCCAAAAAAAAAAATTTTTCATCTTTTTTCAATTTTACCCCCGTGGGATATATATTCTACCCACACACATTTGGAACTCTCCTGGGGTACCCTCACACATATTATTCCCTCATTTAGTGGATATTTTCACAAAAATGTGAAATTTTAAAAAATTCTGAAAATTGGCTGAAAACGACTAAATATGAAGGACTCAACGGGCGAATCGCTCTGGAACTGAAATCGGAATGCTCACTGACATTTCCCCTAACTGACAGTCTGATAAACGCCGGAAAAATGACTGTCCAAAAAAATTTTTTTTCAACTTTTTTCAATTTTACCCCCGTGGGATATATATTCTACCCATATACATTTGGAACTCTCCTGGGGTACCCTCACACATATTATTCCCTCATTTAGTGGATATTTTCACAAAAAAGTGAAATTTTCAAAAATTCAGAAAATTGGCTGAAAACAACTAAATATGAAGGACTCATCGGGCGAATCGCTCTGGAACTGAAATCGGAACGCTCACTGACATTTCCCCTATCTGAAAGTCTGATAAACGCCGGAAAAATGACAAAGTCCAAAAAAATATTTTTTTCACCTTTTTTCAATTTTACCCCTGTGGGATATATATTCTACCCACACACATTTGGAACTCTCCTGTTGTACCCTCACACATATTATTCCCTCATTTAGTAGATATTTTCCCAAAAAAGTGAAATTTTCAAAAATTCAGAAAATTGGCTGGAAACGACTAAATATGAAGGACACATCGGGCGAATCGCTCTGGAACTGAAATCGGAACGCTCTCTGACTTTTCCGCTATCTGAAAGTCTGATAAACGCCGGAAAAATGTCTAAGTCTAAAAAAAAAATATTTTCAACTTTTTTCAATTTTACCCCCGTGGGATATATATTCTACCCACACACATTTGGAACTCTCCTGGGGTACCCTCACACATATTATTCCCTCATTTAGTGGATATTTTCACAAAAAAGTGAAATTTTCAAAAATTCTGAAAATTGGCTGAAAACGACTAAATATGAAGGACTCATCGGGCGAATCGCTCTGGAACTGAAATCTGAATGCTCACTGACATTTCTCCTATCTGAAAGTCTGATAAACGCTGAAAAAATGACTAAGTCCAAAAAAAAAATTTTTCACCTTTTTTCAATTTTACCCCCGTGGGATATATATTCTACCCACACACATTTGGAACTCTCCTGGGGAACCCTCACACATATTATTCCCTCATTTAGTGGATATTTTCACAAAAAAGTGAAATTTTCAAAAATTCTGAAAATTGGCTGAAAACGACTAAATTTGAAGGACTCATCGGGCGAATCGCTCTGGAACTGATATCTGAACGCTCACTGACATTTCCCCTATCTGAAAGTCTGATAAACGCTGAAAAAATGACTAAGTCCAAAAAAAAAATTTTTTCAACTTTTTTCAATTTTACCCCCGTGGGATATATATTCTACCCACACACATTTTGAACTCTCCTGGGGTACCCTCACACATATTATTCCCTCATTTAGTGGATATTTTCACAAAAAAGTGAAATTTTCAAAAATTCGGAAAATTGGCTGAAAACGACTAAATATGAAGGACTCATCGGGCGAATCGCTCTGGAACTGAAATCGGAACGCTCTCTGACTTTTCCGCTATCTGAAAGTCTGATAAACGCAGGAAAAATGACTAAGTCGAAAAAAAAATTTTTCACCTTTTTTCAATTTTACCCCCGTGGGATATATATTCTACCCACACACATTTGGAACTCTCCTGGGGTACCCTCACACATATTATTCCCTCATTTAGTGGATATTTTCACAAAAAAGTGAAATTTTCAAAAATTCTGAAAATTGGCTGAAAACGACTAAATATGAAGGACTCATCGGGCGAAGCGCTCTGGAACTGAAATCGGAACGCTCTCTGACTTTTCCGCTATCTGAAAGTCTGATAAACGCCGGAAAAATGTCTAAGTCTAAAAAAAAAATATTTTCAACTTTTTTCAATTTTACCCCCGTGGGATATATATTCTACCCACACACATTTGGAACTCTCCTGGGGTACCCTCACACATATTATTCCCTCATTTAGTGGATATTTTCACAAAAAAGTGAAATTTTCAAAAATTCTGAAAATTGGCTGAAAACGACTAAATATGAAGGACTCATCGGGCGAATCGCTCTGGAACTGAAATCTGAACGCTCACTGACATTTCCCCTATCTGAAAGTCTGATAAACGCTGAAAAAATGACTAAGTCCAAAAAAAAAATTTTTCACCTTTTTTCAATTTTACCCCCGTGGGATATATATTCTACCCACACACATTTGGAACTCTCCTGGGGTACCCTCACACATATTATTCCCTCATTTAGTGGATATTTTCACAAAAAAGTGAAATTTTCAAAAATTCTGAAAATTGGCTGAAAACGACTAAATTTGAAGGACTCATCGGGCGAATCGCTCTGGAACTGAAATCGGAACGCTCTCTGACTTTTACGCTATCTGAAAGTCTGATAAACGCCGGAAAAATGACTAAGTCTAAAAAAAAAATATTTTCACCTTTTTTCAATTTTACCCCCGTGGGATATATATTCTACCCACACACATTTGGAACTCTCCTGGGGTACCCTCACACATATTATTCCCTCATTTAGTGGATATTTTCACAAAAAAGTGAAATTTTCAAAAATTCGGAAAATTGGCTGAAAACGACTAAATATGAAGGACTCATCGGGCGAATCGCTCTGGAACTGAAATCGGAACGCTCACTGACATTTCCCCTATTTGAAAGTCTGATAAACGCCGGAAAAATGACTAAGTCCAAAAAAAAAAAATTTTCACCTTTTTTCGATTTTACCCCCGTGGGATATATATTCTACCCACACACATTTGGAACTCTCCTGGGGTACCCTCACACATATTATTCCCTCATTTAGTGGATATTTTCACAAAAAAGTGAAATTTTCAAAAATTCTGAAAATTGGCTGAAAACGACTAAATTTGAAGGACTCATCGGGCGAATCGCTCTGGAACTGAAATCGGAACGCTCTCTGACTTTTCCGCTATCTGAAAGTCTGATAAACGCTGGAAAAATGTCTAAGTCTAAAAAAAAAATTTTTCACCTTTTTTCAATTTTACCCCCGTGGGATATATATTCTACCCACACACATTTGGAACTCTCCTGGGGTACCCTCACACATATTATTCCCTCATTTAGTGGATATTTTCACAAAAAAGTGAAATTTTCAAAAATTCGGAAAATTGGCTGAAAATGACTAAATATGAAGGACTTATCGGGCGAATCACTCTGGAACTGAAATCAGAACGCTCTCTGACTTTTCCGCTATCTGAAAGTCTGATAAACGCTGGAAAAATGTCTAAGTCTAAAAAAAAAATATTTTCCACTTTTTTCAATTTTACCGCCGTGGGATATATATTCTACCCACACACATTTGGAACTCTCCTGGGGTACCCTCACACATATTATTCCCTCATTTAGTGGATATTTTCACAAAAATGTGAAATTTTAAAAAATTCTGAAAATTGGCTGAAAACGACTAAATATGAAGGACTCATCGGGCGAATCGCTCTGGAACTGAAATCTGAACGCTCACTGACATTTCCCCTATCTGAAAGTCTGATAAACGCTGAAAAAATGACAGTCCAAAAAAAAAATTTTTCACCTTTTTTCATTTTTACCCCCGTGGGATATATTTTCTACCCACACACATTTGGAACTCTCCTGGGGTACCCTCACACATATTATTCCCTCATTTAGTGGATATTTTCACAAAAATGTGAAATTTTAAAAAATTCTGAAAATTGGCTGAAAACGACTAAATATGAAGGACTCAACGGGCGAATCGCTCTGGAACTGAAATCGGAATGCTCACTGACATTTCCCCTAACTGACAGTCTGATAAACGCCGGAAAAATGACTGTCCAAAAAAATTTTTTTTCAACTTTTTTCAATTTTACCCCCGTGGGATATATATTCTACCCATATACATTTGGAACTCTCCTGGGGTACCCTCACACATATTATTCCCTCATTTAGTGGATATTTTCACAAAAAAGTGAAATTTTCAAAAATTCAGAAAATTGGCTGAAAACAACTAAATATGAAGGACTCATCGGGCGAATCGCTCTGGAACTGAAATCGGAACGCTCACTGACATTTCCCCTATCTGAAAGTCTGATAAACGCCGGAAAAATGACAAAGTCCAAAAAAATATTTTTTTCACCTTTTTTCAATTTTACCCCTGTGGGATATATATTCTACCCACACACATTTGGAACTCTCCTGTTGTACCCTCACACATATTATTCCCTCATTTAGCAGATATTTTCCCAAAAAAGTGAAATTTTCAAAAATTCAGAAAATTGGCTGGAAACGACTAAATATGAAGGACACATCGGGCGAATCGCTCTGGAACTGAAATCGGAACGCTCTCTGACTTTTCCGCTATCTGAAAGTCTGATAAACGCCGGAAAAATGTCTAAGTCTAAAAAAAAAATATTTTCAACTTTTTTCAATTTTACCCCCGTGGGATATATATTCTACCCACACACATTTGGAACTCTCCTGGGGTACCCTCACACATATTATTCCCTCATTTAGTGGATATTTTCACAAAAAAGTGAAATTTTCAAAAATTCTGAAAATTGGCTGAAAACGACTAAATATGAAGGACTCATCGGGCGAATCGCTCTGGAACTGAAATCTGAATGCTCACTGACATTTCTCCTATCTGAAAGTCTGATAAACGCTGAAAAAATGACTAAGTCCAAAAAAAAAATTTTTCACCTTTTTTCAATTTTACCCCCGTGGGATATATATTCTACCCACACACATTTGGAACTCTCCTGGGGAACCCTCACACATATTATTCCCTCATTTAGTGGATATTTTCACAAAAAAGTGAAATTTTCAAAAATTCTGAAAATTGGCTGAAAACGACTAAATTTGAAGGACTCATCGGGCGAATCGCTCTGGAACTGATATCTGAACGCTCACTGACATTTCCCCTATCTGAAAGTCTGATAAACGCTGAAAAAATGACTAAGTCCAAAAAAAAAATTTTTTCAACTTTTTTCAATTTTACCCCCGTGGGATATATATTCTACCCACACACATTTTGAACTCTCCTGGGGTACCCTCACACATATTATTCCCTCATTTAGTGGATATTTTCACAAAAAAGTGAAATTTTCAAAAATTCGGAAAATTGGCTGAAAACGACTAAATATGAAGGACTCATCGGGCGAATCGCTCTGGAACTGAAATCGGAACGCTCTCTGACTTTTCCGCTATCTGAAAGTCTGATAAACGCAGGAAAAATGACTAAGTCGAAAAAAAAATTTTTCACCTTTTTTCAATTTTACCCCCGTGGGATATATATTCTACCCACACACATTTGGAACTCTCCTGGGGTACCCTCACACATATTATTCCCTCATTTAGTGGATATTTTCACAAAAAAGTGAAATTTTCAAAAATTCTGAAAATTGGCTGAAAACGACTAAATATGAAGGACTCATCGGGCGAAGCGCTCTGGAACTGAAATCGGAACGCTCTCTGACTTTTCCGCTATCTGAAAGTCTGATAAACGCCGGAAAAATGTCTAAGTCTAAAAAAAAAATATTTTCAACTTTTTTCAATTTTACCCCCGTGGGATATATATTCTACCCACACACATTTGGAACTCTCCTGGGGTACCCTCACACATATTATTCCCTCATTTAGTGGATATTTTCACAAAAAAGTGAAATTTTCAAAAATTCTGAAAATTGGCTGAAAACGACTAAATATGAAGGACTCATCGGGCGAATCGCTCTGGAACTGAAATCTGAATGCTCACTGACATTTCTCCTATCTGAAAGTCTGATAAACGCTGAAAAAATGACTAAGTCCAAAAAAAAAATTTTTCACCTTTTTTCAATTTTACCCCCGTGGGATATATATTCTACCCACACACATTTGGAACTCTCCTGGGGAACCCTCACACATATTATTCCCTCATTTAGTGGATATTTTCACAAAAAAGTGAAATTTTCAAAAATTCTGAAAATTGGCTGAAAACGACTAAATTTGAAGGACTCATCGGGCGAATCGCTCTGGAACTGATATCTGAACGCTCACTGACATTTCCCCTATCTGAAAGTCTGATAAACGCCGAAAAAATGACTAAGTCCAAAAAAAAAATTTTTTCAACTTTTTTCAATTTTACCCCCGTGGGATATATATTCTACCCACACACATTTGGAACTCTCCTGGGGTACCCTCACACATATTATTCCCTCATTTAGTGGATATTTTCACAAAAAAGTGAAATTTTCAAAAATGCGGAAAATTGGCTGAAAACGACTAAATATGAAGGACTCATCGGGCGAATCGCTCTGGAACTGAAATCTGAACGCTCACTGACATTTCCCCTCTCTGAAAGTCTGATAAACGCTGAAAAAATGACTAAGTCCAAAAAAAAAATTTTTCACCTTTTTTCAATTTTACCCCCGTGGGATATATATTCTACCCACACACATTTGGAACTCTCCTGGGGTACCCTCACACATATTATTCCCTCATTTAGTGGATATTTTCACAAAAAAGTGAAATTTTCAAAAATTCGGAAAATTGGCTGAAAACGACTAAATATGAAGGACTCATCGGGCGAAGCGCTCTGGAACTGAAATCGGAACGCTCTCTGACTTTTCCGCTATCTGAAAGTCTGATAAACGCCGGAAAAATGTCTAAGTCTAAAAAAAAAATATTTTCAACTTTTTTCAATTTTACCCCCGTGGGATATATATTCTACCCACACACATTTGGAACTCTCCTGGGGTACCCTCACACATATTATTCCCTCATTTAGTGGATATTTTCACAAAAAAGTGAAATTTTCAAAAATTCTGAAAATTGGCTGAAAACGACTAAATATGAAGGACTCATCGGGCGAAGCGCTCTGGAACTGAAATCGGAACGCTCTCTGACTTTTCCGCTATCTGAAAGTCTGATAAACGCCGGAAAAATGTCTGTCTAAAAAAAAAATATTTTCAACTTTTTTCAATTTTACCCCCGTGGGATATATATTCTACCCACACACATTTGGAACTCTCCTGGGGTACCCTCACACATATTATTCCCTCATTTAGTGGATATTTTCACAAAAAAATGAAATTTTCAAAAATTCTGAAAATTGGCTGAAAACGACTAAATATGAAGGACTCATCGGGCGAATCGCTCTGGAACTGAAATCTGAACGCTCACTGACATTTCCCCTATCTGAAAGTCTGATAAAGGCTGAAAAAATGACTAAGTCCAAAAAAAAAATTTTTCACCTTTTTTCAATTTTACCCCCGTGGGATATATATTCTACCCACACACATTTGGAACTCTCCTGGGGTACCCTCACACATATTATTCCCTCATTTAGTGGATATTTTCACAAAAAAGTGAAATTTTCAAAAATTCGGAAAATTGGCTGAAAACGACTAAATATGAAGGACTCATCGGGCGAATCGCTCTGGAACTGAAATCGGAACGCTCACTGACATTTCCCCTATCTGAAAGTCTGATAAACGCCGGAAAAATGACTAAGTCCAAAAAAAAAATTTTTTCACCTTTTTTCAATTTTACCCCCGTGGGATATATATTCTACCCACACACATTTGGAACTCTCCTGGGGTACCCTCACACATATTATTCCCTCATTTAGTGGATATTTTCACAAAAAAGTGAAATTTTCAAAAATTCTGAAAATTGGCTGAAAACGACTAAATTTGAAGGACTCATCGGGCGAATCGCTCTGGAACTGAAATCGGAACGCTCTCTGACTTTTCCGCTATCTGAAAGTCTGATAAACGCCGGAAAAATGACAGTCCAAAAAAATTTTTTTTCAACTTTTTTCAATTTTACCCCTGTGGGATATATATTCTACCCACACACATTTGGAACTCTCCTGGGGAACCCTCACACATATTATTCCCTCATTTAGTGGATATTTTCACAAAAAAGTGAAATTTTCAAAAATTCTGAAAATTGGCTGAAAACGACTAAATTTGAAGGACTCATCGGGCGAATCGCTCTGGAACTGATATCTGAACGCTCACTGACATTTCCCCTATCTGAAAGTCTGATAAACGCTGAAAAAATGACTAAGTCCAAAAAAAAAATTTTTTCAACTTTTTTCAATTTTACCCCCGTGGGATATATATTCTACCCACACACATTTTGAACTCTCCTGGGGTACCCTCACACATATTATTCCCTCATTTAGTGGATATTTTCACAAAAAAGTGAAATTTTCAAAAATTCGGAAAATTGGCTGAAAACGACTAAATATGAAGGACTCATCGGGCGAATCGCTCTGGAACTGAAATCGGAACGCTCTCTGACTTTTCCGCTATCTGAAAGTCTGATAAACGCAGGAAAAATGACTAAGTCGAAAAAAAAATTTTTCACCTTTTTTCAATTTTACCCCCGTGGGATATATATTCTACCCACACACATTTGGAACTCTCCTGGGGTACCCTCACACATATTATTCCCTCATTTAGTGGATATTTTCACAAAAAAGTGAAATTTTCAAAAATTCTGAAAATTGGCTGAAAACGACTAAATATGAAGGACTCATCGGGCGAAGCGCTCTGGAACTGAAATCGGAACGCTCTCTGACTTTTCCGCTATCTGAAAGTCTGATAAACGCCGGAAAAATGTCTAAGTCTAAAAAAAAAATATTTTCAACTTTTTTCAATTTTACCCCCGTGGGATATATATTCTACCCACACACATTTGGAACTCTCCTGGGGTACCCTCACACATATTATTCCCTCATTTAGTGGATATTTTCACAAAAAAGTGAAATTTTCAAAAATTCTGAAAATTGGCTGAAAACGACTAAATATGAAGGACTCATCGGGCGAATCGCTCTGGAACTGAAATCTGAACGCTCACTGACATTTCCCCTATCTGAAAGTCTGATAAACGCTGAAAAAATGACTAAGTCCAAAAAAAAAATTTTTCACCTTTTTTCAATTTTACCCCCGTGGGATATATATTCTACCCACACACATTTGGAACTCTCCTGGGGTACCCTCACACATATTATTCCCTCATTTAGTGGATATTTTCACAAAAAAGTGAAATTTTCAAAAATTCGGAAAATTGGCTGAAAACGACTAAATATGAAGGACTCATCGGGCGAATCGCTCTGGAACTGAAATCGGAACGCTCACTGACATTTCCCCTATCTGAAAGTCTGATAAACGCCGGAAAAATGACTAAGTCCAAAAAAAAAATTTTTTCACCTTTTTTCAATTTTACCCCCGTGGGATATATATTCTACCCACACACATTTGGAACTCTCCTGGGGTACCCTCACACATATTATTCCCTCATTTAGTGGATATTTTCACAAAAAAGTGAAATTTTCAAAAATTCTGAAAATTGGCTGAAAACGACTAAATTTGAAGGACTCATCGGGCGAATCGCTCTGGAACTGAAATCGGAACGCTCTCTGACTTTTCCGCTATCTGAAAGTCTGATAAACGCCGGAAAAATGACTAAGTCTAAAAAAAAAATATTTTCAACTTTCTTCAATTTTACCCCCGTGGGATATATATTCTACCCACACACATTTGGAACTCTCCTAGGGTACCCTCACACATATTATTCCCTCATTTAGTGGATATTTTCACAAAAAAGTGAAATTTTCAAAAATTCTGAAAATTGGCTGAAAACGACTAAATATGAAGGACTCATCGGGCGAATCGCTCTGGAACTGAAATCTGAATGCTCACTGACATTTCTCCTATCTGAAAGTCTGATAAACGCTGAAAAAATGACTAAGTCCAAAAAAAAAATTTTTCACCTTTTTTCAATTTTACCCCCGTGGGATATATATTCTACCCACACACATTTGGAACTCTCCTGGGGAACCCTCACACATATTATTCCCTCATTTAGTGGATATTTTCACAAAAAAGTGAAATTTTCAAAAATTCTGAAAATTGGCTGAAAACGACTAAATATGAAGGACTCATCGGGCGAATCGCTCTGGAACTGAAATCGGAACGCTCACTGACATTTCCCCTATCTGAAAGTCTGATAAACGCCGGATAAATGACTAAGTCTAAAAAAAATTTTTTTCACCTTTTTTAAATTTTACCCCCGTGGGATATATATTCTACCCACACACATGTGGAACTCTCCTGGGGTACCCTCACACATATTATTCCCTCATTTAGTGGATATTTTCACAAAAAAGTGACATTTTCAAAAATTCTGAAAATTGGCTGAAAGCGACTAAATATGAAGACTCATCGGGCGAATCGCTCTGGAACTGAAATCGGAACACTCACTGACATTTCCCCTATCTGAAAGTCTGATAAACGCCGGAAAAATGACTAAGTCTAAAAAAAAAAATTTTTCAACTTTTTTCAATTTTACCCCCGTGGGATATATATTCTACCCACACACATTTGGAACTCTCCTGGGGTACCCTCACACATATTATTCCCTCATTTAGTGGATATTTTCACAAAAAAGTGACATTTTCAAAAATTCTGAAAATTGGCTGAAAGCGACTAAATATGAAGGACTCATCGGGGGAATCGCTCTGGAACTGAAATCGGAATGCTCACTGACATTTCCCCTATTTGAAAGTCTGATAAACGCTGAAAAAATGACTAAGTCAAAAAAAAAATTTTTTTCACCTTTTTTCAATTTTACCCCCGTGCGATATATATTCTACCCATATACATTTGGAACTCTCCTGGGGTACCCTCACACATTTTATTCCCTCATTTAGTGGATATTTTCACAAAAAAGTGAAATTTTCAAAAATTCAGAAAATTGGCTGAAAACAACTAAATATGAAGGACTCATAGGGCGAATCGCTCTGGAACTGAAATCGGAACGCTCACTGACATTTCCCCTAACTGAAAGTCTGATAAACGCCGGAAAAATGACTAAGTCCAAATAATATTTTTTTTCACCTTTTTTCAATTTTACCCCCGTGGGATATATCTTCTACCCACACACATTTGGAAGTCTCCTAGAGTACCCTCACATATATTATTCCCTCATTTAGTGGATATTTTCACAAAAAAGTGAAATTTTCAAAAAATTCTGAAAATTGGCTGAAAATGACTAAATATGAACGACTCATCGGGCAAATCGCTCTGGAACTGAAATTGGAACGCTCACTGACATTTCCCCTACCTGAAAGTCTGATAAACGCCGGAAAAATGACTAAGTCCCAAAAAAAAATTTTTAAAACTTTTTTCAATTTTACCCCCGTGGGATATATATTCTACCCACACACATTTGGAACACTCCTGTGGTACCCTCACACATATTATTCCCTCATTTAGTGGATATTTTCACAAAAAAGTGAAATTTTCAAATATTCAGAATATTGGCTGAAAACGACTAAATATGAAGGACTCATCGGGCGAATCGCTCTGGAACTGAAATTGGAACGCTCAATGACATTTGCCCTAATTGAAAGTCTGATAAACGCCGGAAAAATGACTAAGTCCAAAAAAATGTTTTTTCAACTTTTTTCAATTTTACCCCCGTGGGATATATATTCTACCCACACACATTTGGAACACTCCTGTGGTACCCTCACACATATTATTCCCTCATTTAGTGGATATTTTCACAAAAAAGTGAAATTTTCAAAAATTCAGAAAATTGGCTGAAAACGACTAAACATGAAGGACTCATCGGGCGAATCGCTCTGGAACTGAAATTGGAACGCTCACTGACATTTCCCCTATCTGAAAGTCTGACAAATGCTGGAAAAATGACAAAGTCCAAAAAAATGTTTTTTTCACCTTTTTTCAATTTTACCCCCGTGGGATATATATTCTACCCACACACATTTGGAACTCTCATGTTGTACCCTCACACATATTATTCCCTCATTTAGTGGATATTTTCACAAAAAAGTGAAATTTTCAAAAAATTCTGAAAATTGGCTGAAAATGACTAAATATGAACGACTCATCGGGCAAATCGCTCTGGAACTGAAATTGGAACGCTCACTGACATTTCCCCTACCTGAAAGTCTGATAAACGCCGGAAAAATGACTAAGTCCCAAAAAAAAATTTTTACAACTTTTTTCAATTTTACCCCCGTGGGATATATATTCTACCCACACACATTTGGAACTCTCCTGGGGTACCCTCACACATATTATTCCCTCATTTAGTGGATATTTTCACAAAAAAGTGAAATTTTCAAAAATTCTGAAAATTGGCTGAAAACGACTAAATATGAAGAACTCATTGGGCGAATCGCTCTGGAACTGAAATCGGAATGCTCACTGACATTTCCCCTATCTGAAAGTCTGATAAACGCCGGAAAAATGACTAAGTCCAAAAAAATATTTTTTTCACCTTTTTTCAATTTTACCCCCGTGGGATATATATTCTACCCACACACATTTGGAACACTCCTGTGGTACCCTCACACATATTATTCCCTCATTTAGTGGATATTTTCACAAAAAAGTGAAATTTTCAAAAGTTCAGAAAATTGGCTGAAAACGACTGAATATGAAGGACTCATCGTGCGAATCGCGCTGGAACTGAAATCGGAATGCTCACTGACATTTCCCCTATTTGAAAGTCTGATAAACGCTGAAAAAATGACTAAGTCAAAAAAAAATTTTTTTTCACCAATTTTCAATTTTACCCCCTTGGGATATATATTCTACCCAC
Organism: Phyllobates terribilis; assembly: GCF_046119375.1. NCBI lineage: Eukaryota > Metazoa > Chordata > Amphibia > Anura > Dendrobatidae > Phyllobates > Phyllobates terribilis. The sequence goes on along the minus strand of NW_027363201.1, from coordinate 1,207,293 downwards.
ACACATTTGGAACTCTCCTGTTGTACCCTCACACATATTATTCCCTCATTTAGTGGATATTTTCACAAAAACGTGAAATTTTCAAAAATTCTGAAAATTGGCTGAAAACAACTAAATATGATGGACTCATCGGGCGAATCGCTCTGGAACTGAAATCGGAACGCTCACTGACATTTCCTCTAACTGAAATTCTGATAAACACCGTAAAAATGACTAAGTTCAAAAAAAATTTTTTTAAACTTTTTTCAATTTTACCCCCGTGGGATATATATTCTACCCACACACATTTGGAACTCTCCTGGGGTACCCTCACACATATTATTCCCTCATTTAGTGGATATTTTCACAAAAACGTGAAATTTTCAAAAATTCTGAAAATTGGCTGAAAATGACTAAATATGAAGGACTCATCGGGCGAATCGCTCTGGAACTGAAATCGGAACGCTCACTGACATTTCCGCTATCTGAAAGTCTGATAAACGCCGGAAAAATGACTAAGTCGAAAAAAAAAAATTTTCACCTTTTTTCAATTTTACCCCCGTGGGATATATATTCTACCCACACACATTTGGAACTCTCCTGGGGTACCCTCACACATATTATTCCCTCATTTAGTGGATATTTTCACAAAAAAGTGAAATTTTCAAAAATTCTGAAAATTGGCTGAAAACGACTAAATATGAAGGACTCATCGGGCAAATCGCTCTGGAACTGAAATCGGAACGCTCACTGACACTTCCCCTATCTGAAATTCTGATAAACGCTGAAAAAATGAATAAGTCCAAAAAAAAATTTTTTTCACCTTTTTTCAATTTTTCCCCCGTGGGATATATATTCTACACACACACATTCTGAACTCTCCTGGGGTACCCTCACACATATTATTCCCTCATTTAGTGGATATTTTCACAAAAAAGTGAAATTTTCAAAAATTCTGAAAATTGGCTGAAAACGACTAAATATGAAGGACTCATCGGGCGAATCGCTCTGGAACTGAAATCGGAACGCTCACTGACATTTCCCCTATCTGAAAGTCTGATAAACGCCGGATAAATGACTAAGTCTAAAAAAAATGTTTTTCACCTTTTTTAAATTTTACCCCCGTGGGATATATATTCTACCCACACACATGTGGAACTCTCCTGGGGTACCCTCACACATATTATTCCCTCATTTAGTGGATATTTTCACAAAAAAGTGACATTTTCAAAAATTCTGAAAATTGGCTGAAAGCGACTAAATATGAAGACTCATCGGGCGAATCGCTCTGGAACTGAAATCGGAACACTCACTGACATTTCCCCTATCTGAAAGTCTGATAAACGCCAGAAAAATGACAAAGTCCCCCAAAAAATTTTTTTCAACTTTTTTCAGTTTTACCCAGTGGGATATATATTCTACCCACACACATTTGGAACTCTCCTGGGGTACCCTCACACATATTATTCCCTCATTTAGTGGATATTTTCACAAAAACGTGAAATTTTCAAAAATTCTGAAAATTGGCTGAAAATGACTAAATATGAACGACTCATCGGGCGAATCGCTCTGAAACTTAAATCGGAAAGCTCACTGACATTTCCCCTATCTGAAAGTCTGATAAACGCCGGAAAAATGACTAAGTCTAAAAGAAAAAATTTTTCAACTTTTTTCAATTTTACCCCCGTGGGATATATATTCTACCCACACACATTTGGAACTCTCCTGGGGTACCCTCACACATATTATTCCCTCATTTAGTGGATATTTTCACAAAAAAGTGACATTTTCAAAAATTCTGAAAATTGGCTGAAAGCGACTAAATATGAAGGACTCATCGGGGGAATCGCTCTGGAACTGAAATCGGAACGCTCACTGACATTTCTCCTATCTGAAAGTCTGATAAACGCTGAAAAAATGACTAAGTCCAAAAAAAAATTTTTTTCACCTTTTTTCAATTTTACCCTCGTGGGATATATATTCTACACACACACATTCTGAACTCTCCTGGGGTACCCTCACACATATTATTCCCTCATTTAGTGGATATTTTCACAAAAAAGTGAAATTTTCAAAAATTCTGAAAATTAGCTGAAAACGACTAAATATGAAGCACTCATCGGGCGAATCGCTCTGGAACTGAAATCGGAACGCTCACTGACATTTCCCCTATCTGAAAGTCTGATAAACGCCGGATAAATGACTAAGTCTAAAAAAAATGTTTTTCACCTTTTTTAATTTTTACCCCCGTGGGATATATATTCTACCCACACACATGTGGAACTCTCCTGGGGTACCCTCACAAATATTATTCCCTCATTTAGTGGATATTTTCACAAAAAAGTGAAATTTTCAAAAATTCAGAAAATTGGCTGAAAACGACTAAATATGAAGGATTCATCGGGCGAATCGCTCTAGAACTGAAATCGGAATGCTCACTGAGATTTCCCCTATATGAAAGTCTGATAAATGCTGAAAAAATGACTAAGTCCAAAAAAAAAAACGTTTCACCTTTTTTCAATTTTACCCCCGTGGGATATATATTCTACCCACACACATTTGGAACTCTCCTGTTGTACCCTCACACGTATTATTCCCTCATTTAGTGGATATTTTCACAAAAAAGTGAAATTTTCAAAAATTCAGAAAATTGGCTGAAAACGACTAAATATGAAGGACTGATCGGGCTAATCGCTCTGGAACTGAAATCGGAATGCTCTCTGACATTTCCCCTATCTGAAAGTCTGATAAACGCCAGAAAAATGACAAAGTCCGAAAAAAAAATTTTTTCAACTTTTTTAAATTTTACCCCCGTGGGATATATATTCTACCCACACACATTTGGAACACTCCTGGGGTACCCTCACACATATTATTCCCTCATTTAGTGGATATTTTCACAAAAAAGTGAAATTTTCAAAAATTCAGAAAATTGGCTGAAAACGACTAAATATAAGGGATTCATCGGGCGAATCGCTCTAGAACTGAAATCGGAACGCTCACTGAGATTTCCCCTATATGAAAGTCTGATAAATGCTGAAAAAATGACTACGTCCAAAAAAAAAAATGTTTCACCTTTTTTCAATTTTACCCCCGTGGGATATATATTCTACCCACAAACATTTGGAACTCTCGGGTTGTACCCTCACACGTATTATTCCCTCATTTAGTGGATATTTTCACAAAAAAGTGAAATTTTCAAAAATTCAGAAAATTGGCTGAAAACGACTAAATATGAAGGACTGATTGGGCTAGTCGCTCTGGAAGTGAAATTGGAACGCTCAATGACATTTCCCCTATCTGAAAGTCTGATAAACGCCAGAAAAATGACAAAGTCCCCCAAAAAAATTTTTTCACCTTTTTTCAATTTTACCCCCATGGGATATATAGTCTACCCACACACATTTGGAACTCTCCTGGGGTACCCTCACACAATATTATTCCCTCATTCAGTGGATATTTTCACAAAAAAGTGAAATTTTCAAAAATTCAGAAAATTGGCTGAAAATGACTAAATATGAACAACTCATCTGGCGAATCGCTCTGGAACTTAAATCGGAAAGCTCACTGACATTTCCCCTATCTGAAAGTCTGATAAATGCCGGAAAAATGACTAAGTTGGAAAAAAAATTTTTTCAACTTTTTTCAATTTTACCCCTGTGGGATATATATTCTACCCACACACATTTGGAACTCTCCTGGGATACCCTCACACATATTATTCCCTCATTTAGTGGATATTTTCACAAAAAAGTGAAATTTTCAAAAATTCTGAAAATTGGCTGAAAATGACTAAATATGAACGACTCATCGGGCAAATCGCTCTGGAACTGAAATTGGATCGCTCACTGACATTTCCCCTACCTGAAAGTCTGATAAGCGTCGGAAAAATGACTAAGTCCCAAAAAAAAAATTTTAAAACTTTTTTCAATTTTACCCCCGTGGGATATTTATTCTACCCACACACATTTGGAACTCTCCTGGGGTACCCTCACACATATTATTCCCTCATTTAGTGGATATTTTCACAAAAAAGTGAAATTTTCAAAAATTCTGAAAATTGGCTGAAAATGACTAAATATGAACGACTCATCGGGCAAATGGCTCTGGAACTGAAATTGAAACGCTCACTGACATTTCCCCTACCTGAAAGTCTGATAAACGCCGGATAAATGACTAAGTCCAAAGAAAAAAAGTTTCACCTTTTTTAAATTTTACCCCCGTGGGATATATATTCTACCCACACACATTTGGAACTCTTCTGTTGTACCCTCACACGTATTATTCCCTCATTTAGTGGATATTTTCACAAAAAAGTGAAATTTTCAAAAATTCAGAAAATTGGCCGAAAACGACTAAATATGAAGGACTGATCGGGCGAATCGCTCTGGAACTTAAATCGGAAAGCTCACTGACATTTCCCCTATCTGAAAGTCTGATAAACGCCGGAAAAATGACTAAGTCGAAAAAAAATATTTTTTCAACTTTTTTCAATTTTACCCCCGTGGGAAATATCTTCTACCCACACACATTTGGAACTCTCCTGTTGTACCCTCACACATATTATTCCCTCATTTAGTGGATATTTTCACAAAAAAGTGAAATTTTCAAATATTCAGAATATTGGCTGAAAACGACTAAATATGAAGGACTCATCGGGCGAATCGCTCTGGAACTTGAATCGGAATGCTCACTGACATTTCCCCTATCTGAAAGTCTGATAAACACTGAAAAAATTACTAAGTCTAAGAAAAAAAATTTTTTAAACTTTTTTAAATTTTACCCCCGTGGGATATATATTCTACCCACACACATTTGGAACACTCCTGGGGTAGCCTCACACATATTATTCCCTCATTAAGTGGATACTTCCACAAAAAAGTGAAATTTTCAAAAATTCAGAAAATTGGCTGAAAGCGACTAAATATGAAGGACTCATCGGGCGAATCGCTCTGGAACTGAAATTGGAACGCTCACTGACATTTCCCCTAACTGAAAGTCTGATAAACGCCGGAAAAATGACTAAGTCTAAAAAAAAAATTTTTTTTCAACTTTTTTCAATTTTACCCCCATGGGATATTTATTCTACCCATATACATTTGGAACTCTCCTGGGGTACCCTCACACATATTATTCCCTCATTTAGTGGATATTTCCACAAAAAAGTGAAATTTTCAAAAATTCTGAAAATTGACTGAAAGCGACTAAATATGAAAGACTCATTGGGCGAATCGCTCTGGAACTGAAATTGGAATGCTCACTGACATTTCCCCTATCTGAAAGTCTGATAAACGCCGGAAAAATGACAGTCCAAAAAAATGTTTTTTTCACCTTTTTTCAATTTTACCCCCGTGGGATATATATTCTACCCACACACATTTGGAACTCTCCTGGGGTACCCTCACACATATTATTCCCTCATTTAGTGGATATTTTCACAAAAAAGTGAAATTTTCAAAAATTCAGAAAATTGGCTGAAAACAACTAAATATGAAGGACTCATCGGGCGAATCGCTCTGGAACTGAAATTGGAACGCTCAATGACATTTGCCCTAATTGAAAGTCTGATAAACGCCGGAAAAATGACAAAGTCCAAAAAAAAGTTTTTTTCACCTTTTTTCAATTTTACCCCCGTGGGATATATATTCTACCCACACACATTTGGAACTCTCCTGTTGTACCCTCACACATATTATTCCCTCATTTAGTGGATATTTTCCCGAAAAAGTGAAATTTTCAAAAATTCAGAAAATTGGCTGGAAACGACTAAATATGAAGGACTCATTGGGCGAATTGCTCTGGTACTGAAATCGAAACGCTCACTGACATTTCCCCTGACTGAAAGTCTGATAAACGCCAGAAAAATGACTAAGTCCAAAAAAATTTTTTTAAAACTTTTTTCAATTTTACCCCTGTGGGACATATCTTCTACCCACACACATTTGGAACTCTCCTGTTGTACCCTCACACATATTATTCCCTCATTTAGTGGATATTTTCACAAAAAAGTAAAATTTTCAAATATTCAGAATATTGGCTGAAAACGACTAAATATGAAGGACTCATCGGGCGAATCGCTCTGGAGCTGAAATTGGAACGCTCAATGACATTTGCCCTAATTGAAAGTCTGATAAACGCCGGAAAAATGACTAAGTCCAAAAAAAACTTTTTTTCAACTTTTTTCAATTTTACCCCCGTGGGATATATATTCTACCCACACACATTTGGAACTGTCCTGGGTTACCCTCACACATATTATTCCCTCATTTATTGGATATTTTCACAAAAAAATCACATTTTCAAAAATTCTGAAAATTGGCTGAAAGCGACTAAATATGAAGGACTCATCGGGCGAATCGCTCTGGAACTGAAATCGGAATGCTCACTGACATTTGCCCTAATTCAAAGTCTGATAAACGCCGGAAAAATGACTAAGTCCAAAAAAAATGTATTTTCAACTTTTTTAAATTTTACCCCAGTGGGATATATATTCTACCCACACACATTTGGAACACTCCTGGGGTACCCTCACACGTATTATTCCCTCATTTAGTGGATATTTCCACAAAAAAGTGAAATTTTCAAAAATTCTGACAATTGGCTGAAAACGACTAAATATGAAGGACTCATCGGGCGAATCGCTCTGGAACTGAAATCGGAACGCTCACTGACATTTGCCCTAATTCTAAGTCTGATAAACGCCGGAAAAATGACTAAGTCCAAAAAAAATGTTTTTTCAACTTTTTTAAATTTTACCCCAGTGGGATATATATTCTACCCACACACATTTGGAACACTCCTGGGGTACCCTCACACGTATTATTCCCTCATTTAGTGGATATTTCCACAAAAAAGTGAAATTTTCAAAAATTCTGACAATTGGCTGAAAACAACTAAATATGAAGGACTCATCGGGCGAATCGCTCTGGAACTTGAATCGGAATGCTCACTGACATTTCCCCTATCTGAAAGTCTGATAAACACCGGAAAAATTACTAAGTCTAAAAAAAAAAATTTTTTTAACTTTTTTCAATTTTACCCCCGTGGGATATATATTCTACCCACACACATTTGGAACTCTCCTGGGGTACCCTCATACATATTATTCCCTCATTTAGTGGATATTTTCACAAAAAAGTGAAATTTTCAAAAATTCTGAAAATTGGCTGAAAATGACTAAATATGAACGACTCATCGGGCAAATGGCTCTGGAACTGAAATTGAAACGCTCACTGACATTTCCCCTACCTGAAAGTCTGATAAACGCCGGATAAATGACTAAGTCCAAAAAAAAAAATGTTTCACCTTTTTTAA